>NW_024351073.1:13373051-13722342 GCF_902729225.1 Pteropus medius | reverse complement strand
TTTTTTTTTTTTTTTTTTTTTTTTTTTTTTTTTTTTTTTTTTTTTTTTAATGTATGGTCTCCACCATTTCTGCTATATGGTTTTGAAGTCAGCTCCAGCTTCTGTTTACCCTCTGTTCTTCAAGATTTAGCATCCCATGAATTTCTGTTAGCTAAAAATCTCAGTGCTTAAGTCATCCAGTTATTTTCTGTCCTTTTCAGATAAATGCCAAATGTTTCAGAAATTGTCAATAGAACTTATCTAGGGAAATGGAAGCAATTCATTATTGTGTGGCCATGTTAAGATGAACGCATTTTGCCAAGCTCATATGTACAGAGAACAGATTTGTGGTTGCTATAGGTGAGATCAGGGCAAGATGAGTGAAGGGAGTCAAAAGGCCCAAACTTCCAGTTATAAAATAAGTCATGGAGAAGAAAAGTATAGCATGGTGACTATAATTAATAATACTGTTTTGCATATTTGAAAGTTGCTAAGACAGTAGATCTTAAGTTTTAGTCACAAGATAAAAAAAAAGCCCTGTAACTATGCATGATGATGGCTATTAACTAGACTTATTGTGATGATTATTTTGTGATATATGCAGATATTAATTTGTTGCATACTTGAAATTAATAAATGGTATATGTCAATTATACTTCAATTAAAAAAAGAAGACGAAAGCATTTTAAATTCTGCTACTTTTATTGGGTGATCTTATTGGAACATCTTATTGGGTCTAGTGTGGGGAAAAAATGACAATTAAATTGTAATCTGCGATGACCTGGACAAAGGTGTATGATGAAATCAAAGAGACTGAATGTCTCATCTCACAGAGAAGTATGAAGAATATAAAATGTTTAAGACCATGAGGTGAGGAAATTTTTGTAATAGTGTTGACCAACGTACAAAAGCAACACAATGGTAAATTTTCTAAATATAATCCTCAAAACAATGGCTGAGGCTCAGGTACATTTTACTACTGTGACTGGAGCAGGTGAGATACAACAGATGAATCTCAGTGGAAACTAAATTTGTGAATTCTTAAATTACAACTTTGGTTAAATTTACTATCTGGCCAGGTAATTGGACATTTTTATTAGTAGCTCAGATTGTTTTTTCTTCTCAATATCTAAAAAGAAATTAAACATTTTGGAAGAAATGAAGAAATCTATCCTATAATCTTATAATAAAAAAAAAATCCTGAATCTTACCTCATAAATCTTAAATGTCACCCAGTATTCCAAGGTCTTTGCTGCCATTTTCTGCTAAGCAGGTATATTTTCAGTAGAAATAGAATTAGAATAGACTGACTTCATCCTGATGAAATTCTTGATAATAGCAAAGATTACATCCAGTGAATTCTGGTTCTGGTGGTGGCAGAGTTGCATAATGTGGGCTTACCCTCCAAGAAATAAACAAGTATATATAAATTCTGAAGAAAATGTGAACACACACATACATACATGAACACACACATGATAAATAAATAATTAAACAAACAAACAAACAAAGGTATAGAGTACTATAATAAGCAGGCAGAAGCTGGAGAAAAATTGGCCTTCGAAATAAAGAATCATCATTGGGTGAAATCTATACGATTTTTGGGGGGACCTTTTAAGTAATAACCAGTAGATGTGGTCTAGACTTGAGAGAGAACTTTAGGATTAGTGACTAAGGTAGAGGGGGCAAAAAGGGAGAGAGAGGGACATTTGAATACACGGTGAAAACCAGGCTTTCAAAACTAAATGTAAACATAATTTATACACATTTTTTTTCAATTGGGTGGAAGGATTGCAATACATACTATGGAAGTCTAAGGGAACAAAGATGACAAAAGTAGAGTTTTGCAATTGACTATGATAATAATTTGCCATGAATCAGATGAGTGATCAGTGGTCACCACCAGAGAGCCCTCACAAAATAAATTGTAGGCAATAACAACAACAAAAGAAAATGATGAATATTGATAGAAAAATTACACAATCACACAGGAAAATCACAGAAATGGCAACTCAAGTCCAAAAAACATGTTAATTCTTAAAATAACTACTGATTGGAGAAATGTAAATAAAAGTAATAAGATATTAATTTTTATACTTACATTTGTTAAAATAATAAAGATGTGAAAGTATTACATGTTTGCAAAGATATCTGTGAAATAATGGTGTTCTCTGCTAGTGCAAGTGTAAATTGCTATACTCATTTTGGAAGAAAAGGGAAAAATAATGGAAGAATCAACAGTTACTTTCATTACTAGTTTATATCATATATGCAAGGATAGAACATAGGGAAGATATATAAAATACCCATTGTAATTTTGATGTTAATACTGAATAATTAGAAATAAAAATATGTTTATCAATATGTGAACAATTAAATAAATTGAAGTATACCTACTAAGGAATACAATAGAGTAGTAAATGAATGCAATGAACATCTATGTAATAAAAAAGTTTTATAAGTTCAACAACATATATATATATTTGATTTATATAATAAAATAATATATTAGCTTGCATAAGTTTGTATGTAAATAAATATAAAGTTGCTTATAAGAATGAACATCATATTAGAAAAAATTATTATAGTCAGAAAGGAAAATGCAATTAAGTTTGTTTAAATAGGACTATACAGAGGCATTCAAATACATTGAGTGAATAATAAAAAAGAACAAAAATATGATACAACTTAGATAAATTAACTTGGAGACCATTTAATTAATCTTTCTTTTTGTTATTCATTTAACTATGATGAAACTAATAACAATATTTTCTTATTGCTATCTCAGAGCTCACCTGTAATATGTATGTTCATATTCTCCTTGTACTGTCTATGCCAGGCAAAGATACACACATTATCCTAAACCATTAATTTGCCTGGTGTATCAGTGAGGATAGGTGATGTTATGCTGGCATAAAGAAAGACCTCCAAATAGTTTTGGCTTACAAAACCCGAGGTTTCTATGCCAATTCAAATGCATCCTGTCTTCACTTAAGAACTCAGAACTCATGGTGATCAGACTGCCCAAACAAAGAGAAAATGAGTTCATGGTAAACTGTACCCTGGTTCTTAAAGTTTCCATTCACAAGTGTCACATTTCTGTTCATATTTAAATGGCTAAAGTAAGTTATACCATGATCGTGAAACCACTTGCGTGGGGAAGTATCATTCTTCCCCAGGGAGGAGCAGTGAATAATTTTTAACAATAGTACAATCCAATATAGCTGGTAGATGAAAGGAGTCTGTACTTTATGAAAATATAGTTTTAAAATCTGATTCACTTAATGTGCCACTTAAAAAAAAATAACATTCTAAACCAGTTGTGAAATGCTGTATTAACACAAGTTATGCTATGACATCCAAGCTACAAAGTTAACACGAAAGGCACTTGATAAGTGAGCCATAAGCAACACCATAGTGGCAATGCTTCATGACTGATGGCATCGGAGCTGAGAAGGCAGTGAAAATCTATTTACTGTGGCTATTGGGGAGACTGCTAATTCTTTTATTTTCTGTGTGTTATGAAGAGTTGTGGATAACGGATGCTGTCTATATAAACACAGCTGAATATTAGCTAAAGTTATGCGGTAACTAGTTATAGTAGGGAAAAGGCGAGTTTCATAAAGATTTGTGCAGAGGAGACTGGGCATTTTAAAGGGAGAATGAAACAAGGTGTTTACCAGGCCCTAGGGCATGAGGAATGAGGAGATGTTGTTAAAACGTAAAAAAACTTGCAACTAGAAGAGGAATAAGTTCTGTAGGTCTAATGTAAAACATAGTGATTATAGTCGATGACATTGTGTTATATATTTCAAAATTTCTAAAGGACTAGATCATAAGTGTTCTCACCATAAAAAGGAAATTATATATGTGATATGATAGTCATTTTAGTTAAAGCTATGTTGGTAATCATACAGCCAAATATAAGTGTATAAATCCACTTGTACATCTTAAATTACACAATGTTATATGTCAGTTATATTAGAAATGAAGGAATGAAGGAAGGGAGAGAGAGGGAGGGAGGGAGAGAAGGAAGGAAAGAAGGAAGGAAGGAAGGAAGAAAGGAAGGAAGGAAGGAAGGAAAAAGAAAGAAAGAAGGGGAGGGAGGAGGGAAGGAGGAGGAAGGAAGGAAGGAGAAGGAAGAAGGAAGGAAGGAAGGAAGAAGAAGGAAGGAAGGAAGGAAGGAAGGAAGGAAGGAAGGAAGGAAGAGAATAAGGGAAGAGGCAGTAGGAAGGCAGAATGTAGGGCACTGAGCAGAGTCAGGGAAAGGAAAACTTACAAAAAGCAGAAAAAGGACTTATTTCAAGTAAAAGCCAACTCGTTTTGCGAACTGCCACTTATTGAAGTTAGCTCACATCCTCTCACAACTGGGAGACAGGGGTTCTTATCTTCAGGTATTGCCTGGAACAAACAATAAATTATTTTGGCAGCCTCTAGTTTTCTCAGACAGGCTAGTGTTATCCCAGGGATATGAACTTGAGCTGTTATAAACTATGTTAGTGTTTGTTTAAGTCTGTATAAGCCATGATGAGACCTAGTGAAGCCTAGGGCTCAGAGGAATCTGACTAGATTTGGTCAAGGAGAGAATCATTGTAAATACCTGTATATTGAAAAGTTTTTTGTTATATCCTAGGAAGAAAAAAATACTTTGATGACATTTTTTTCTCAAAAAATAAAATTATTTGCTTCATTATTAAAGAAAATCATGTACTCATGAGGATACGATCCTATATATGCTATTTCTAATTGTTTTTCTCTAATTTTCAAATAAGATATAAATATTTTGGGGAAAAGACTTTTTCCCCAAAAGTCTTGAGTGAGATTTATTTATCTTACTCATTTTTAGGCCTAGTCAGCAATCCTCACTGATAGATAACAATACTTAGTTATTAAATAATCATCCTATTATATGCACATTCCCTTTTCTCTTTTTTCACTCTTATTTGTTTGATAAATTGGCTAGTAGACATGATTTGTGCCATTACTAACAAAAAACTAGATAAAGATGGGACATTGATATCTTAAATTATTAAAGAAAAATTTAATCAAGTTTATTTGTCATAATATTTAGAACATAATTTGCCTCTATCCCTTAATACAGAAAGATATTCCTGAAGTCAAAATTGGCCTACGGCCTTTCCTAAAATCAATACAAAGCAAATCAAACAAACAAACAAACAGATGTCAACAATGAAAGAATTCCCATTTCTTATGTTTTATCACAGTTCTAAAGCCGGAGAGATTGATGATGACACAATTGTCTCATCCTAAGCATATTGACACAACACTGAATTATGGGGGCAAGTGTCAGCTCTTCCTCTAAGTGAAGAAAATCTTCTATTCCACTTCCTCTTGATAGTTCTTTCCCAGAAATAGTTTTTGGAAATAGAGTTTTCAGAAAATAACTTCAAAAATTCATCCATCCTGTGTGTTCCTCTATGACCATTAACCTCCTGTTTCCTCTGGTGATTAAGGATAATGCTGGTAGTACTTTTCCTGACTTCACACTCACGTGTTCCACAGTATTTCAAATTAAGTACATTTTCAGCTCAATGAAAAATAGAAAATGAATTAATTAAAATGAACTCATTGTACGGTTCACATTTTCAATGAGATCTGAAACTACTTTTCAACCCTGGCTACTCTTAGAGGAAAAGAAACCTCAAATGCAGTTATATATTTTAACCCCATTACTTTAGAAGATCAAGCTAGTGAAACTCTTTCAACAGGCACAACTATCTTTATGACGAAATAGTACCATGAGTCTCACGTTAGATAGAACTAAATCTGGCAAAATTAATATTTGTCATATCTCCTTGAAAATACATTAAAAACAATCATATATCCAGTAAATACATTCCACCTAATTTGGAGTATATTTTTCATGAAAGATAAGCAAACTAGGGCATTTGAGTTCTTGGATTAAATTCATCAGGGATCATAATTACTCTTCTCTTCTTTCTTTACTCCATATCCCTTACTTTCTTATTCTATCTTCAGCATTTCTCTTTACTTATTCATGTTTGTCCAAGGGCAGAGCCACACAAAATATTGCTTATTGACACAGATGGCACTAAGGGAATAAGACATGCATCATCTGGGGTGTGTGTGTGTGTGTGTGTGTTTGTGTCCACATGCCAATTAAAATGCATACTTTTACTGTGATTTTGAGATTGAAAGCTATTTTCCCTTTCTTCATTCTAAATTGAAAAATTGATATAAGTAGCCACATGAAGAGCAATAAACAGTACCTGGCTTATTATCGGTAAACTATAAGCTTCATTAGTGTTGTATAATTTATATCCAAAGTGAATAAATATGAGATTTTCTTTTTGGATGTAAGTCTAGATCTTGGGAGACACCTGAGGTAAAGACATTGCCATAATAAATTTTAAGGATGACTGTGGTTTGCTTCATAAACTCTAGTGTCAGAAAAAATGAAATCATCAAGAAAAGGTCATAAACAGGCCCTAATTCCATGTTAATTCATTGGCTCTGTACTTTTGTTTACACAGCCCTATTTTTCCCTCAGCACTCAGAATTTTAACAGTAGGTAGGATCAACCTCTCTTCTCCAAAATACTCTAGGAAGATTAAATTACTTTAATAATTTTTTATGGACTATTTAAAAAAATGTCATAATGGATATTCTTGTATAATGTATCATAAAATCTATAGACTAATGAGTTTAATAAACAATTTCCAAAAGAAAAACAATAAATAAAAGACTGTATTCTGTACTGAGAAGATCATTATAGAAAGAAATCTTGATCATTATTATTAAATATATTTAGACGAGAACAGTATTATGGTTACAAGAATAGAAAATAAAAGGAAGCTTTGGTTTTAAAGTTTTAAAAAGCAGTTTAAAAACACTAAAGAATACAACACTATTAACTTTTTGTTTTTTATTAGTGACCACTTGCCTATAAAAGCAGTATTCTGTATCTGGGTCCAGTTCTAATAGCTTATTCTCATTATTATTCACATATTATTATTTACCTTGAGATTTTAATGAAAGGAAGTATACCTTGTCTATTTGTTAGTTTTTTTAAAAATCAGCATATGATTTTTAGTCAGCATGCATATGCTTTTTTTATAACCTAAATCTTCCATTATATTTCCAAAACATTTTATTTTTTTTTTAATTACAAGGGTTCAAGAGAGTAGTAGTTATTTTATTCAATCTTCCATCAAATAAAGGAATCATTTCTTCAGTTTTCTAAATATATTAATTCTCTTTTTTTTTCTTAGTCTCACCTTGGTATGCTCTATCATTTTACAACCTCAATTGCATGGTATTCTAAATAAGAGAACATTATCACGACATACACTGAGATTCTTTCTGTCCTGTTCTTCTATCAGACATGCCATGCCCTTTTAGTCTATCTTGCCATTAAAAGTTATGATTGTCTTTGTTTTATGTTTCCCCAGTAATACAAAACATAAAATTTCTATGATGAAATTCTTATTAGTTGTGTTTATTTTGCACATTGTACATTAGTGTACAGACTTTTAAGAGATATTAGTATACTATGCCATCTTCTCTTATATTTCTTCCTGATTTACCAAATATTTCTATCTTTATAATATATTAAATATTCTTCAATATATATTATATATGTGTGTATGTATGTGTATATATATATATATATAAGTTCTTTGGCATCTTCCAAGACGTTTTCTACTCAAAGCATTATTTTTTAAATCACTTTCAATATTAAATTAGATTAATCATTCTGCCTGTGACTATGGTTTTGACCCATGTCAAAATATTTGTTTTCTCATTATACTTGTAACTAAGAATTACTGTATAAATAATTATGTTCAGAAAATTACTAAGTAAATGAAAAACTAGGTTAAATAAAAACATGAACTAATATCATTGAGAGAACAATTATGTTATTGACTAAATGATCAAATCAAATCAAGTCAAATATTGTTTAGCAATTTGCAAGAAATGATCAACCTTATGATAAAAAAAGCACAAATCTGAACAATTTGCCCCTTGTAATGTGTGCACTTATATTGAAGAACTACAATCTATAGAGAATCAAATTTAATGCAATATAAACAAGAAAACTAATTCCTCAAAGAATTCAAAGAGAACATAAATGCATAACTAAGGTGTATCCCTTCTGAAATTTTCATTATGTTAAAATATTTAGATACTTTTAAATATCGTTTATCCCAAAACTCTAAAACATAAAGAGTATAATTATTAAAACTTTTGAATAATTCTATTTCTGGATCATACTGTGTTTAAATACACTCATGTGTAAAATATAAAAGTAAAAGTTGGAATTTTTAAAAAAGATAGCAATAAATTTTGGTTTACCAGATAAAATATGTACTAGCATTGTTATTTGACAAATTATAAGTGGCTTTTGAAAGATTACTGATAGTACTGAGATAACTATTTTAGAAAAGGAATAATATAAGAATATATTAACAAGTGTTTCCAATCATTATCTGTGATTTTTTAAATATGCTTTACAATTTTTCCCCTCTCTTTCACTCTATTTTTCAGTATTAAAAACTCTAGTTCAGGTATAGAATACATTTCTAGTTACAAATGTATAACTAAATAATTTATCCTTATTAAATAAAATTCAAACTTGACTAGAATATATTTTCCACTCTGATAATTCAACTTATGTCTTTATGGGTACACTAAAACCCCTAGGCATGAACTAGATCTTTCTCATTATTTGGCATAATAACATTTCTTGATTTCCTAACATTTCTCTTTCCCATTCACTAGAGACAAAATTATAATTTCAATGTCTCCATCACCTTCACTGGGATTTTAAAAAATATTTTCTTTTTTTTAAATATAATATATTCTTTATAAATTAAAATATTATTTTCAGATAAGAGAGATAAAGATATTTTTACTTTATTAGTATTTTTTCATTGCTACAGATAATAAGGATTAAATACTGTATTAGTTTTCAGTACTGAGGTTTTGACAATTATTATAAATGTTAATCAGCATATAAAATCCAAATATAATTATATATAAGAATTTTGCAAATTAAAAAGTTAACATTTTTTTCATTTTAATGTAATGGATGGGAGAGAAATGAGATTTTTGTGATTTGTATTAGAAAATAAAATGTTGGAGGAATTGCTTATTGTTTCTCTATTAATATAAACAGTTCTTTGTTCTTGCTTCTATTTTTTTATTTCAAACATTTTTCTTTCACAGAATACAAGATATTCAGTCTTAATTTTATGTAACAATAGTTGTCTTTATAGTTCATAGTAATACGTTTAAACACTACACTACTAAAGGCCAGAGCTTAATTTAAACGAGATGATTTAATGTTTATAATGTTCTTAAACGTTTAGAGTTTAGAAATCAATTGAGGGAGGGAAAATGGGAATGAAAAAAGAACTGTGTACTGTCACATTTTACATTTTAGAATCTAAAAATATTTGCCTAAACTCGTAATTCTTTTTAAAACAAGCTTATATTTAAAAAAATCTTTAGCTCTTGTGACTGATAGGAAACTGTAATCAATACAGAATTTAAAATAATCTATGAAATATACAGAGTAAAAATATCTTTATTCTTATTAATCTCATCTTTGTTCACTCAGGCTTTTCTAATTCCTTAAAATTTCTTAAGCATAAATATATATATATGTGTATGTATTTATATAAGTATATATAAATACATATACATATATATATATATACATATACATATATATATATATATATATATACACACACACACACATAAACACATATATACACACAAGGCTACCAATTTTTTAATCCCAAAATAATATATATATATATGACTTTCTTCTTCTCCATAAAAGTCAAGTAATTATTCAAATATTCTTCTTTACTTTTTGGACACATATTGACTAATTCCAATTCAAGAAATCTGTGTAAGTGCAGACACTTCTTTTTAAACTACTATTCATGCTTCTCTGTTATTTAAAAACAAAACAAAATCCAAAAGACACCTGCTTTCAACATAAGAGTTAAGCATATGAGCTCACCAGCAGAATAAAATTAATCATAATAGTTAAGAGCCATATTCTATGTTTGGCTGTTTACGAATGAACAGGCACAGTGAGGAACTTTGGGGTCCAATGGGGCCATTCAGTAAGGCTCATCGAATTCTTGGGCACTTTTCATGCTTCTGGTAAGCAGTGTAAATTAGGATTTGAAACTATTAATGGAAAATCTCATGCACATATGCTTCCCCTATTCCACTGATGTGCTGTTTTCATGTAAAAGGCAAGTTTGTGAACAATACCCACAACACACGTATACACAGTCATAAAAATGCCTTCCTACATTAATTGACAGTTTATATTTCTTTTCCTTCTTTTCACCTTCTATCCAGCCCACAACCCAGATTTCTTTCTTGCCTTCTATTCTGATTCTAATTCTGCAAAAGGACAATTTCCTGCTTCCCTTAGGCACTTTCCTATTTTAGAATTAAAAAAGAAAACTGAACGTTAACTTTATATTTGCATTCTGTCATGTCACTTTTAATTGCCAAAGTGGCAACTCATACTGTTATAAATAATGAGAGTAAGTTTATTATAGGAAAGTAGGGAAAAGAATTTCAAAGACTAGCATTTAAAAATCATACACCTGTAGAATAGACATTAAAAATTAGAGCTTTGAAAATAAGTTAGATGTAATAGAGACTAAGCGTCATTTCTTATTGAAAAGTAAATGAATGTTGTTTATTTTGATTAATCCTCATGCCTTATTTCCTTTCCCTTTTTTTTTTTTTTTTCTGTTTGTGTAGTAACATGTTTGTTTCTTCCTCATCTGCATCCTACATCATCCCATGCACTTATCCTCCCTGGACTGCTCTGTATCTGGTAGGCTTACTCCTACAGACAATACATCTCAGGCGACCTTGCAATGAGACACAACAGGACTTAAAAAAGGTATCAGAGGGCTGAGAAGAGAATTTGTGAATTTTTCTCTTGTGTCTTCTCTACATTGTTGCTGATGTCCGGTGTCTCCTTGATGAGTCCACCTAACTCTTACCTCAGATATACTCTTTCTTCCCTTAGTTCTCTCAGCCATGGAGATACCACTATCAGCTCTTTACTATTGTTAATTGATGAATATTTCAGTGCTTCTTGTTTGCTCCCTGAAAACTCATTAAAATTATGTTACTAGAACTTCACTAAAATCTCTTCCCTTTGTATCTCCTCTCCATAAAACTCTTATTTTTTCTTTATATTTGCCTCCAAATGATTTTTTAAAATTTTCTGTTAAACCAACTAAATTAAAGCTTTTGCCATGCTTTTCAAGGCTACCAATTTCTCAATCTCAAAATAATGATCCAAGAGTTAATTCTGAATCAAAATACAATTATTTAAAAAAATTAAATACAGTTAATGATTGTATTACTTTTGATTAAAAATAAATTTAAATGTGGCTTCATAATGTATTGCCAGTTGTTGTCTTCTATAACTTAAAAGAAGATCGCTTGAGACTCTGTCTCTAGTTCTCTTCTTGTCTCTTTCTATATTTATTGTCTTGGAGAACACATGCCAATGTGTGGATTTATGTATTATATATATTCTGATGACTTTGGAATATAACAAATCACTTCAAAACAGTGTGGTAAAAATAACTATTATTATCTCCGAAGGCTAAGACTGGCTGACCGGACTCAGCTAAATAGTCGTTTGAGATTTTTCATGCAGTTTCAATTAGCAGTCAGGAGAACTGGCTGGTGTCATCTGAAAGTTTAAATGAGTTTTCATCCAAAAATATCTTTTTTCACTCATATGTTTGGTGCCTGAGCTGGTATGGCTGAAACAATTGGAGACTGTGCAGACATCCCATTCTCTCCATGTTGCAACTTTGCACTTGACAACATAACACTCACAAGTTGGTCGTTTTTTTGTTTTTTTGTTTTTTTTTTAAGATGGCAGCTGGCTTCCTCCAGAACAGGTGTTACAATAAATCCAAGTGGAAGCTACAAAACTACTCTCATCTCAGCTTGAAAGTCATGCGCCATGACTTTGGCCATATTCTGTTGGTTACAAATGAGTCACAAGACCAGCCCAGATTAGAGAGGGGTCAGTATTCAAGACTATAAATACATGGAGATGTGGTTCATGATGCGGGAGACATCTTTAGGAATTAGCTACCACAAATTTCAATTATATGTCCTACCCTTACTCATTGTTATGGAATATTACTCAGCCATAAAAAGAGATGAAATACTGCCATTTGTGATAACATGAATGGACCTTGAGATAATTATGCTAACCGAAAATAGCCAGGCAGAAAAAGTTGAAAACCACATGATATCACTTATATGTGGGATATAAACCTAGAAGCAACAAACAGGACAAACAAACAGAGACTCATGGAGATGGACAATAGACTAGTGGTTACCAGAGGGTGGGAAGAGAGGGGAAGGGGGAGTTAGATGAGGTAAAAGGGGTCAAATATGTGGTGACAAAAAGAAATCTAGCTATGGGCTGTGAACACACAATGCAATATATATATATATATATATATATGCCTTACTATTGAATTGTACACCTGAAACTTACTGGATTTTGTTAACCAATGTCACCATAATAAAAATAAATCTAAAAAAAGTCATAATCTCCAGCATAATGGTATTTGAGGATAGGATCTTTGGGATGTAATTGCATTATCTGTGTGGAGGATTCCTGATAGGATTGTAAGAAGAGACAGAAGGGAAATCTCTCTCACTCTGCCACACAAGCACACAGTGTGAAAGCAGGTGTCTATAAGACAGCAAGAGGCCTTCATCAAGAACCGAATGGTTGACACCTTGATTTTGAATGTCTAGCCTCCAGAACTATGAGAAAAAAATATTCTTTTTAAGCCATCTAATCTGTGGTATTTTGTTATAGTAGTCTGAGCCAGGACACTCAAGGTCTACTCATTTATCCACCTATTGACCTACAATGTATGTTCCGTAAAGATTTTAAATTTAATATGTTCTAATGCAAACTCTTGATATTTTCTCCAAAGTCTTTTCTATCCACAACCTTCCCCATTTCAGCTGACAGCAGCTCCTTTAAACTTCCTGTGGTTTGGTCTCAACATCTTCCAGGCAACCTTGACTCTCCTTTTTCATAACATCTCATTTAATATTTCAGAAAATAATAACATCACTACCTGCAAAGTATATTAAGAATCTGGCCATATTTTACCTCTTCCCCTTTATTCTGGAGTGAGCGTTGTGTTTTTATCACATCTGGTATATATGACTGCCATAGCCTTCTGAATAATTCCCCCGCTCTGATTCTTATCACTGCTATCCGTTCTCAATATAGCAGCCAGAGGGATTCTGGGAACACATAAGTCAGTTCATGTCTCTTCACTGCAGAAAGCTCTGAACTGGAAACCTAAGTCAAAGTTTGTTTTCAGTACCTAGAAGGCAATTTAAGCTCCCATTCCATTTCTGACATTGTCTCTTTTATTCTCTGCCTCTGTTCACTTCAGCCTCACTGCCCTTCTTGTTGTTTCTCATGAACACCTATTATTTGAACCAGCTTTCTCCTCTATCTGGACAGCTCCTCACCCCATATCTTACTGTATACTCCTTAAATCCTTTCAGTTTGTATTCAGGCTTTTTAAGTATACTAGACCAGCCTCTTTAAAATTACCGAGTCTCAGAATTCTTATGTTCTAGTCTACAGTTTTTATAATGTGTATTACCTTCTCACATATATTATAATTTTCTTTGCTGTGTTTATTGTTTGTATCAAACCTCTATGATATGAGATACATCAGATAAGAATCTTTGACTATTATCTTTATTGCTGTGTTCAAAGCATATTAAACAGTGCCTAGCACACAGTATGCATTCAATAGTATTAGCTGCAATTTATGAATATTTTCTCAAATATCAAAAGAGAAATTGTGACACTCAGGGCAAGTTTATGTGTGTGTAAGTGCATGTGCAAGTGTATGAGAGAGAGAGAGAGAGAGAGAGAGAAAGACAGAGAGAGAGAAAGACAGAGAGAGAGAGAGAATAAGCATCTGGAGGAGTAGCTTGGACGATAGTGGAAGATAGGAGAGAGAAGATATTAGCTTTGGCAGATAAATTGCACACAAAATGAACATTCCTCACATAGACAAAAAAAGTTTGTGTTAACTAGAGAATGGAAGAGAATTGTGTAGATGTGGAGATTGTGAATTTTAATGTTTGAGAGAATCCATTTCTTTTTGTTGCCAGCAACTAGATTGTAGGGGATAAAGATAAAGCAGATGTAGAGGAAAGCTATAATAGTTAATGTTTGTTAGACACTAAGCATTGAGCTACAATTTATAGATATAATTCTGCTAAGCTCCTGTATATTTAAGAAGGTGATTTGAACAGCCATTTGATTGAAAGAGGTTCCCATGGTAACCCCATACCCATCTATTGGCAAAAATTAGATGATACAAACATAGCTTTAATTGAATATAAACAAAGAGGGAGAAATTCTGGTTTGAGGTTTATAGAAAATCCTGTTAAACAAAAGAAAAGAATGTCATTTTGAATTATCAAAGTAAAAGTAGAACTCCGAAGATATTGTTTATTTTATTTTATTTGAACAGGAACAGCATTCACTAAAGCTTCTATGAACTGTAACTAAAACTAGAACATACCCCAACAAGAAAAGAAATATTTGAAAACTTATAAATAAATAATAGCTTAAAATAAAACTTAAAATGGTACAAACTGACAATAAAATTAAGTGTTATTTTTTCCAGAAATGTCACTATGAACTGACATGTAAATGGCCCACATTAGGTAACCCAATGGCATAAATATACAGTTTTAGTTTTAGTTATATTCAGAAAATGATTTATTTAGAAAATGGTGTGTTAATGGAAGTCATAAGGCTGTGTACTTAAGGAAAATATTTTAAATAGTGTATTAGGTCAATGTTGAGAATAAAAGTAATAGAATAAAAATATGACAATTACTATTCTATTATTTTTGTTGCCAATTTACATGTATGTATGCATATGTATAGACAGGGAGAATTTTGAAGAAAAGTCACTTTTTTATGTGAAGATGATAAACTTCTATTTGCATATGTACGGAAATCCATATTTACTAGGATAGTCACCAGTATCTACAAAATTCAATGGAAACACACATATGCTAAACAAAGTAGTAGGAGTGTGAAGCCTGTTGAAAGTTGGATTGTCCACTTAGGCTGGACTACTTGAATGGCTAAGGGGAGGTATATATATATATATATATATATATATATATATATATCATTGAGGAGGTAGAGCCACTCATGTTCCAACATATCACTCACATGTCAACAGTGAAACTTCAGTAATCAGCATAGTAGAATGGAGAAAATTTATTTTTTCTCGTTTTCTTGTGCCATTCTAGAAATGGACACCAATGTCTAAATGTTATCAAGTTGAATACTTCAACTCTAGATTGGAAGGCCAACAAAATATATCTGTTAAAATATGAAATATTTTAACACACAAATGAATATACAGATAAGAACATTCATTGGTTCTTATTTCAAGTGTGATCATTATTCTTTATAACTTAAAATTTGAAATTTTTAATCAGATATATTTATCATATCCCCAAATATCATAAAGCTATTTTCATTATTTGATTCCAACATACCTAGAAATGTAATTCTTTACTAAAAATGGAAAGAAAAATTTTACTTATGGTTTATCAGAGATATTTGAAAAGAATTGTGAAACTGAAATATACTCCTTTTACTGTAGATTTTTATTTGCAGCTACTAACTAGAGGGCCAGGATTCATAATATTCCAGGGTGATTCACAGGGGAGTGTGAGTGTGTTTATATACAATGAATTTTAATTGGTATAGATATTCATGTTTTTAAATAATTTTTTCCATTTTTCTAATCTCTGTTTACAGGGTTACAAACAAACAACAAACAAAATGTGTTTGAAATCTGATCTGAGACATAAAATGTTGCATAATATTCACAACCTTCTTTGGGGGAGAAACTTTCATTCCTGGTAAAATACTTAGACAACTTTCTGATAAATTTAATGGTAAGAAGAAAAGACTTCTGGGAATCTTATGACCCACAAACAAGTACTGTCAACAACGTGCCTTATTTTATTAAAACATAGTTTCCCTTGTTTCTAGTCTAACAGTTATTATTTAAAGTTTCTCTTTGGTAAACATTTTTATGAAGAAAGGATCTTGTAATTGGCCTCTAGAGTTCTTTTTTTGGCATCCTGTTTGCAATAAAATTTCAACATTATTTGTAATTATCTCATTTGTTTGTTTTATTTTATTTGAAACAAGAACAGTGATCACAAGAGCTTCAACAAACTGTAACTAACACTGGAACATACCACAACAAGGAAAGAAATATTTGGAAACATATGCACAAATAAACACATTTTCCACTGAGACAATTATGTTGTATTACATGATTCCTCTAGTCAAGTGTGCAATTTCCTAAAAACTCTTTAAGGGCATTATATTAAATAATATAAACATAAGAAAATAAGAATATTTAAAATATTTTGGGTTGTGTGGTATTCTATTCTGCCTGATGTGCATTGCTTTTAAAATATTGCAGATATCCACATGTCAGTTTTTTTTTTTTAATATATTTTTTTTAAAATCTTGATTATATAGCTTAATTCCAGAATAAAGACCTTGGATTCTTAAACACTTAGTATCTGTAATAAAAAGAAAAATTTTGTTGTTCTGGGAGGAAGAACTTGGCTATGTTTTCTTAATATTTTAGATGTAAATCCTATACTTGCTTATTGCCTAAAAAATAGCATTTTCACCAATAGCAACTGACTTTATACAGCTAATCACTTATTAGTCAAATAAAAGCAAGAAAACAAAATTCTCAGATTTATGACAGATGGTCTTCATAACTGCTGCATTAGACATTACAACTTAAGAAAATATCCTGGTAGCTGCATTCTTCTAAAATCTTTTACTAAATTTCTTGAAGATTTTAATTTTTTTGTTCATAACTTAAAACAAACAAAAGAACACACTTTACATAAATGTTTAGTTTCAAGATGCCTAAAGACAATAGCAATATATGGCCAACATTTGAGTGAAAGAAAATGGGATGGTCATTTTGAAACTATCAAACTATTTTCTCTTAACATAAACTCCTTGCTATTCAAACATAAATAGATTTTATTATTATGAATTTTTGTGTATAACTTAATTTATTCATAGTATGAAATAACCTCTGTTTTTTCTTGTAGGGTGAGAATAATAAGAAAAATTGTGTAGTATAACTTGCACCTACTTTTTTCTCTAAGAAGTATGATGTATTCTCTCAATTGAAAATGGATTAGAAGAATACCCTCAACATATGTTTTCCCAGATTGCTTTAGTTTTTGTTTGGTTTTGTTGTTAATTTTTCTTTCAGTCAGACTCTTCACCCCCCTTAGGAAATTGATTCTCAATTGCAGTCATCATTATAATAAAGAGACTCAATAAGATGGAGTTACTTAAACTCTCATAGGTAAGTAGCCAAATGTGTCTCTTGTTCATATTGTTTTAAAAAAAGGAGAAGGATTTGTTAGAAAGGTTATTTCTTTGTCTGAAATTTTTGACTATAACTGAAATATCTGGGAAAAGATTTCAGAAGAATTCTCCCATTATTTATCCAAAGAAAACAAAGGATTATGTTGTACATAAACAAGTAAGAGGTAGAAAAATTCACATTACTGATTACATAACTTTTTAAAAAATTTTCTTTACAGGACTGAATTTTATAAGAAGTCAAGAAAAATAGAATTAGACAGTGATATATAAAATAACATTTACTTAGTACAGAAAAGTACTTTTGTCTGTTTTATTTCTAAAATCAACATGTAAAACTAAAAATGCTTAAATATGAAATGGAACTAGCTTTTTGAAAAATATGAGCACATGCTACATTGGAATTTACCACAGAGTACTAAATTGGAGAAATGTTTAATATCCATTGTGGATTCTTTAATAAAACTCAAAGGTGTATATGGCACCACTTTTAAAAAGTTTATGATAAGAAAAAATAGCTAAAGACCATTTCAGAGCTTTCATGAAAAATTGCTTTATAAAAGTGTTTCCAGAAGAAAATATAAATAGCATAAAGAAAGTGAATCAAAAGGTACATTTTATAAAGAGAACCAACAGCATCATGCATTTATGGGATACTGCAAATCATCTGAATTTTAGCTCTCAGAGATAATAATCATTTCATTTTTTCAACTCAGTATTATTCAGCAAAGCAGTTTTGTTGTATTTTTAAAATATTCTCACATTGTACGCTTGTCAGCTTCACTCAGTAATTTCAAGGACAGAGTTAGGGTTTCTATCCACAGAAGAAAATCATGGTCAGAAGTATTTTCATGGATGTGACATAAAAGTCATAACATTCCAATCATCAAAACTATTCCCCAATTATTTTCTACTTAGTATTTAAATTTTTTTTACATAATTCTGAGTTGAAAGTTTTAAAATTTATTAATGTTCAGGTGTTTGCAACTTACCCAGCTGTATTAAAGCATATTCCCATTTTTTTGTGTTACTTTGATTACATATAGTTTATCCTCACTATTAAATGACAATTAATAGAATTATAAAATTTAGACTAATCCTAGGGTGACCAAAAGTTTATGACAGAAAGATTGGCTGTGGGAGCATATAGTTCATGGGCAGTGAGCAGAGCATGGTGACCGAAGGTGGACTTTGTCACAAATGCTGAATGACAGAAGTGGTGATGCTAGTATTACACCTGAAAAAAAACCTAAGTCAATATGCTTCACATTTAAATTTTATATTGAAGACTTTATTCAAAACTTAGGAAACAAAATGTAGACTAAGTTTATATTTTGCTTTGGAAACTACAATGCAAATGGACAATAATTTGTGATATGTTTGTCAAAATTGATCTAATGTCACTAAAACATATGAACTATTATTTCCAGTAAAAAGTTTGATATTTTTCTACATTTTTTGACTTAAAATAAAATTATTTATGTTAATATGTAGTCTATGATTACTAGCTTTGACTATATTTTCATAAGTGTTCTTATTATTTCGATGTTCTAAGTACTTTTCTCATTCTAGATTCTCATTAAAATTCCTATTGACCCAAGTTATTTAATGATTTTTCAGATAATATATATTGTTGTTAGAAATATGAGTGCAATGAACTTGAATTTAACTGAACTTTGGCCACAAGATACAATGCTAAAACAAACTCAGCTTTGGTTTGATAGAATTTTATGAATGTCGTGTTGCAACATAATCATTTTAATGTTTTATGGGTTCGTTGAAGTGAACTGTTTTGTCTTAACAAGTTACAAAAGCCAAAAACAATGGCCATTGACTTTCTAGATTCTAAAGGCAGAGACACCGTGAATGAGTTGTACAATATTAATAAAAACGTGCATTAATCTTTCTATATATCAAACAAAGACAACTTTGGTATCTACCTCACAGTATCATTCTGAAGATAAAATAATGAATTGTGTTTATCTTCAGTAAAGCATTTGTCAAAATGTAAAAATGTTTGATGCTGTATTTCTATCATATTGGCATTATAATTATTTTTCTTTTTGCTATTAATAGTTTTAATTTAAGGCTTTTGGAGTTACTAAGTACTAAGTGTGATTAAAAAAGGAAATTGCTTTACTTTTTCACTGATGCTGCTCACACTACGACTAACAATATCATTATCATTTTCTTTATTTTTAACAACTTAGGAAACTCCTGAGAGTCATAGTTCCATTTTCTGGAGCTAATATACAAGTATATCTCATGATAGGGTACAAGATGAATATTCCTAGAATAAATAGAATTTGGAATTAAATTTTGAAAAACCATTACTATTTGTAATAACACCAAAAACTCAAAATACTTTGGTATAAATCTGAGTATAGGATTTTTAAATAAGTACAGATTCTATGCAGAAAACTACAATACCGTGATGACAGAAATCATAGATCTAAACAAATAGAGGAATTCTATGTTTATAGACAAGAAAATCCAATAGTGTTAAGCTTTCAATTATTTCCAACTTGACCTAGAGATTCAGTGCAATTCAAATTAAACTCCTAAAAGCTATTTTGTAAGTATCAAAAAAACTGATTCATAAATTTATATGAAAATGTGAAAATCCTAAAATGGCCAATACAGTACTGAAGAAGAATAGAGTTTTAGGATTTACACTACTCAGCTTTAAAAATTAATATAAAGCTATAACCTTCAATATAGCATGTTACTGTAGAAAGAGTAAACTTATACATAGATAGAATAGACAGATTCCAGAATAGACACATACAAATATAGGCAATTAATTTTTGCAAGATAAGCAAAGGCAATTCAATTGATAAAGAATAAAGTTTTCAACATATGGTCTTGGAACAATTTAAACATATATGCAAAACAGTTAATCTAGAAATTGATTTTATGCCTTTCACAAACATCAACTCTGAAAAGATCATAGACTAAACAAAAAATATAAAACAAAACAGACAAACAAAATTTAGAAGAACACATATGAGACCTCATGTGCAGTACTGAGTTTTAAGGTACAACACCAAAAAAACAGGAATCATGAAAAAAAAATCAGTAAGTTTGGTTTTAATAAATTAAAACTACTGTGGGTAACATACTGTTAGAGCATGTATAGATAAGCCACAGTCTAGGAGAACTTTTAACAAAACAAATATTTGGTAAATGACATATATAAAATATTTTTATAAATCTTAAAACAGCAATAAAAACCTAACATCACAATTAAAAATAGAAAAAAAATCTAAACAGATAACTCACCGAAAAGATACATAGATGGCAAATAAGCATATGAAAGATGATAAATATGATTTGTCACTATAGAATTGAAAGTTAAAACAAGAAGATACCACAAAACATCTAATAAAGTAGCTAAAATAAACCAAAATAAAACAAACGTGGAACAGAAACAAATAAAAAAGGAAAATCCCAAATATTGGTGAGGATGTGGAGCAGTAGGAATTCTCAGTCACTGCTTGAGGAGATACAAAATGGTGCAGCCACTTTTGAAGACAATTTGACAGTTTCTTAAAAACTAAACATGGTTTCAGCATACAATCCATCAATTACTCTTCTGGGTACCTACTCAACTAATGTGAAAATTAATGTTCAAATGAAAACTTATATATAAATTTTTATAGTAGTTTTATTCAAAATTGCCACAAACTGGAAGCAACCAACATGTCATACAACAAATAAATGGGTAACAAACTATGGAGCATCCTAACAATGTGGTGTTATTCAGTGATAAAAAGAAATGAGTGATTAAGCCACCTCGTATAAATATTAATAGATGATTAAAACAAGTTTAAAAATGCTACATACTGTATGGTTCTAATTATATAATATTCTGGAAAAGGTATAACTGTAGATACATTAAAACGTTGAGCAGTTGCCAAGATTTTGGGGAAGGGGAAGAACAATTAAAAAAGTGAAGAACAGGAAATTTTTAAGGCAATGGAACTATCTGTATGATTCTGTAATTGTTGATATGTGATACTGGTATTTGTCAACAGTCACAAAACTTTATGTTACAAAGACTGAAACTTAATATATTAAAAATAAGTCATTTTTAAAATTTAGGGATTCTCAATGTAGTATGCAGAATATGACAAACTAATCTTTAATACAAATGTATGAAACAATTTCATTGAAGCGGGTATACGGAAATCATGAATATGTAAAGGATTTCACTTACCTTTGAATTTAATGTTTAGATATAATGCAATGTTAATCAAATTACTAAGGAGATTATTTTTTAAGTGAAACTTGAAACCTATAATGAAAATATACATAAAAATGAAATTCTCAAGACTAGTAGACACATGCTCAAAGATCAATATGGAAAGTTTTGCTCAAATTTCAAAATGATCTGAAGTCATAGCAAATAAGAATTATTTTGATCTTAATTAAAATAAAAACACAACATATTAAATGTGTTGAATGTAACCTAAACAATACTTACAGGGAAATTTGTAGCTCCACATATTCACACTAATAAAGAGAAAGGATTCATGTAATTCACTCAGTAATCTACACCTTAAGTATCAAGGAAGAAGAGAAAAATTATGCCTGAAATAAGCAGAATAAAGTAAATAAGCAGTATCATAGCATAAAATAACAAAAGAGAAGAAAATAATAAAGAAAATCAATGAAACCAAAAGATGACATTTTTTCATAAATATAATTGATAAACCTCTAGCCAGTCTACTTAGAAAAAGTGGGAAAAAAAGATACCACTTGCCAGTATCAGAAATGAGTGGTCATATTACTATCAACTCAATAACTTAAATTAAATGGATAAACTACTGGAAAGATACAAAAGACACATAAAAATACCTCAAGAAGAAATAGGTAACCTGAAAAGTATCATATCTGCTTTTTCTTAAAAAAGTTTTCTGTGATCATACCTTGTCAAATCTTTCCCAAAAGAAATAAATTGTCCCTGCCAGAATAAATCTACCAATTTCCTACTTCTGTGGAAACAATTTTGACAGATTTTGGGCGACCAAATAAAAACTCAATGATTATCGTCCAGCTGAGAACAGTACTCAAGAAATTAAAGGGGAATAAAAATAAAGAAAGGATTACAAACTATATACACATTTCTATTTAAGTAATGAAGAACATGCCAAATTTTTTTGTCAGACTATCTTTGGAGAAGAATTCAATTCTGAAGATGTTCAAAAGTGTCAATAGTGCCAGAAGTGTGAGGTGTTCTAACTCTAAAAATAAGTAGACTTGATAGAAACAAGCCTTTTTCTCCTGGTAGGAGTCAGAGACTGGAGGAATGGATAAAACGAGCAGAGATTTATTTTCGGTTATTTATTCTCAGTATGTGATGATCTGAACCATCAGGATGAACACTCATTCTGAGTGTGGGAAAAGCATGAATATAGAGAGTCTGGGTACTCATTATTCTTTCCAAGTAACAAATAAACTCTAATGCTCCCCTTTTAGAAAGAAATGCAGCTGCACATCATTCAGCCATGTACAATCTATTGGCGACTAGCCCTGTCTAGCCAATCTTGCAAGAAATAGACGCACTGTGTAAAAGATGTCAAGGTTGAGTGCAAGAAACTCATATGATATCAAAGGAATAGAATAGTATTAGCAAATAATGACTCAAGTTAGGTCTGAAGATTATAGAAATTAAAAAAATATGAGAGAAGTGAGTCTGAGTCAAAGATGACCAAGAAGGGATCTTCAGTTGAATATTCAAGGATCCTTACCTGATATAAAAGCTTTTTGGAACAAATTTGCAAAGTACTACCAATATTTAATCACTGAAAAAGGTTTACACCCCCAAAAAGCTTAACTAGAATACCTTAAAATGGGTGTAGTTTCTTATAAATGTAACAAATCTGGTTCAACTGTGACCCTAGATTTAAAAAGAGGCCTTTTTAAGTCAATGATAAAAGAAACAAAAGTTGATGAAGAACCTGAGTTTTCAACTGAATGTGGGGTGAAATCCAGAGAGAATAGAAAAATCAAGGAGAAAGAAGACAGCTGGGCAATATATTATGTGACCTTACAAATTTTCAGTAAATTTATTAAAATTCATGATGTTTACCTGTACCAGGTTTCATTACTTTTATCATCTTTTTTTAATGGAAAATTGGTAAAAGGGATTATGTGAAGAATGTTTATGTAGATTTCAAACTATGAAGAGGAACTCAGTTGTGTTTTATGGAAAACCCTCAAAAAATAACATTTCTCTCACAAATTATCTTTGGTGTTGATAGTAAATAAAATTCATGAACATCAGAAAATTTAAATTATAATGTCAAATATTAGCACTTTCCTATTAGTTGTCTTTTTTGTGTTTTTTTAAGCACAATTATATGGCACATAATATTTGTATACACATTCAAAATTTTGAGAAAAAATATTAAAATGTGCACTTATTCAGTCATCTTATTTATATGGAAAGCTTACTTTTATTTCATAAAATTGCTGTTGTTAATGTAGCTTAATACATAGTGAGATAAAATATTTTAAGGAATTTATATTACATTGTACATATTTATTCAAATACATAATTATGTCATACTTAAAAGTTAATGCAATGAAGATATATGTAAATGTTTTACACTGAAAATCAATGCAACAATTTTAACATACAATTATTTATATTATATAATAACAATTCTGAAGTTTATTCTCTTTAAATCATTACTGTAGGGTTAGTAAGAGTGAGAGATGTAAAGAAAGATGGATTGAAACAAAGTTAACATGAATATGAGTCACATAACTGCTCACAAATTGAATTTTCATGTAATTTAAAATGCATTTAAATGAAGAATGGCCTTCCAGATATCCTATTTATTCACATAGTTGTGGTTCTTGAAACCTATCCTTTCATAATAAGCTGCAAATGCAGCATCCCAGGAAACGAATCCTTCAGTTGCCTTAGGATTCCATTGAAGACTGACATCAAACATAATTGGGTCCTTTCATCTCTAACTCAAGAAAGTGGTCAAATTTTCTCTGTATGTGCTTGAGAGAAGTTGACCCGTCTTTATGTGTCTTTATTAGGAGTTACTCTGTACAAAATACTACCTGAACAACTTAGTAACTAAGAATCTAGAGAAGAATATGCAAGTTGTAATTAAATAAACTCTATATACTATCATCAAATTTTATGTTAGAAATTCTCATTTTTAAGATAAACCACAAAATTTATTTTATTTTTATATTGATTTTGACTCTCAAAACAATGTACACAGGTTAATTTTGGAAATACAAATTCTATCTTTAATCTTATTCAGAATGGTTCTAAAATTTGTTTATTAAAGTAAATTTTAATTTGAAAAGTAAACACTTCAAGGATTTTCAACCAGTGTTAATGTATACTTGATTTAATCTCAATATTTAGACTAAGTGCTATCTGCATATACATTCAATAATGTTTAATTGCAAATGTTATATTTTCTAATATTATTGTGATAAATGTATATAAACTTTGTCAAAATTAATTATTTAAATCGTGAAGAATATACCTAAAGCAAAGTGGTATTTTACTAAATTCCAATTAATAAGATATAAACATGGGTGGCTTTTAAACTTCTTTTAAAATATGTCTGTGAGGCTTCTGGTTTCTGTTAAAACCAAAAACAAATGGAGACCAGCCTTGAAAATTACCTGAGCAGACAAAACCAGTTTAGTCATACAAGTAACACTTAATTCAATTTATTTTGAAAAACTAACTTGACCATATTCATTTCATGGTTATGAGTCTAGAAATCATAAGCAAAACTTAACTTGCTCCCAAAATTGATACGAGGTAACCACTAAACAATTCTCTATCATTTAAGAAAATCAGTCACTGTGGAAATAAACAGTCACCACCTTCCCACTGTATAAGCTGCTTTATAATAATATGCCTCTGAACTTCCCTCCATGTTTTGGTTTGAGTACCTTCAGTTCACAAACTCTTTTTGGTGTGTGTGCAATGAACTTTTCCTAATTACAACTTTTGTGATTTATTGATTTTACTTCCATTATTTCTGAATTTTTGACAGTTCATGGCATCAGAGTGAGGTCCAAAGAAGACCCCCCAACACCTCTGAGACAGGTGAGCAACCAGGTGCTGGTGCTCACAGAGCCCACCGCTTTCTCTGACCCTGGAGTTTGGGAGTACATCTCTCTTGGATCTGAGCTCTGCTCTCCCTATGTTTAGAGCTCTCCAACTTTATTGTGCATATTCGCGTTTTGTTTGTTGAAGCTTCCTGGTAAGTCACTCTATTCTGTTCAAAAAGAAGGAAAATCATGATTTCTTTGTTTTGGAAAACCGGGTCCCTCAGAGTCAAAAAGTTTTAGGGAATCAAAGAAAAAAAAAAAAAAAGGATTCCACTTTTCAAATCTCTTTTGTTCTTCTTATCTCCTCAAAACACTCCTGCAAGGCATACTTAAAAGGCAAAAAAAGATATATATATATATATATATATATATATATATATATGGCAA
Organism: Pteropus medius; assembly: GCF_902729225.1. NCBI lineage: Eukaryota > Metazoa > Chordata > Mammalia > Chiroptera > Pteropodidae > Pteropus > Pteropus medius. The sequence continues at coordinate 13,696,358 of NW_024351073.1, read as the reverse complement.
GCATCAGAACAAGACATGTGGAAAGGACATGGAAAATACAAGACCAAGAATTTAAGACAACTAAAGTTAATATGCTTAGGGCTCTAAAGGAAAAAAAGTAGCGTGAAAGGTGGTGGGCAATGTAAGCAATAAGGTGAAAATTCAAAGAACCAAAAAGAAATGCTAGAGATCGAAAACATTGTAATGAAAATGAAGAAAATCTTTCATGGTCTTCTGAGTGGACTAGAGAGAGCTGAAGAGAAAAAAGAACTCTCTGCGCTAAATAATATACCAATAGAATTCTCAAAAACTAAAAAGCAAAGAAAACAAAAAAAGCAAAGGAAAAAAGCAAAGAAAAACAGGACAGAATATCCAAGGACTGTGGGAAAACTACAAAAGGTGTAATATATATGTAATGGGAATAGCAGAAGGAAAAAGAAAAAACAAAAGAACTGTTGGAAACGATAATGACTGAAAATTTTCCCAAAGTAATGTGAGTCATCAACCCAGATAAGTAAGCTCAGAGAACACCAAGCAGAAAAAAATGCAAAACAACAAATACATCACAGCATATCACTTTTAAAACAGAGAAAATCAAAATAAAGAAAAAAGTCCTAAAGAAGCCAGAGGAAAAGAACACATTACTCATAGAGGAACAAATATAAGACTTGCATCTATAATCTCTTCAGAAACCATGAAAGAAGAAAGTGGGGTAAAATATTTAAATGTTGAGAGAAACAAACAAAAACAACACCAAACTAGAAATTAAAACCCAGTAAAATTATTATTCAAAAAATGGAGAAACAAACAGGTTCTCAGATAAACAAAAATTGTGGAATTTGTTGTCAAAAGACCAGCCTTGCAAAAAGTTTTTAAAGAAGTTTTTTTGTTTTTTTAAAAAAAGAAAGCACTATGGTCAAAAAATCAGATCCGCATAAAGTAGGGAAAAGGATCAAAGAAAAAATAAGTGAAGGTAAATTAAAAACTTTATTGATCTAACAGGTAACAGTTTGTTCAAAATAATAATACCAACAATGCACCAATAATGTAAATTATGTATGTATCATACATATGATGTTTATATATGCTTATGAATTAATAATAGCAATGATACAAGGCACATGAGTGAAGAAAGAATTACTTTTTTTTTAGTACAAGGCACTCACACTGTGAAGTGGTATAGTGTTATTTGAAAGTGGACTTAGGTTAGTTATAAATTTATATTGAAAACTGTAGGGCAACTGCTATAAAAAGTAAAACAAAAGGTATATTCTATATGCTAAGAAAGAGAAAACATAATTATATAAAACACTCAATTAAAACCATAATAGCAGAAAAAAGAATGGAAGACAAAAATAGCAACAAAAAGGAAGGAAGAAAATAGAAAACAGTAATGAATATGATAGATATTAATCCAATTATAGTAACAATCACTTTGAATATCAATGGTCTAAATGCTGAAATTAAAAAACAGAGATTGTCAGTGTAGATCAAAATATAAGACCTAACTATAATGCTGTCTGCGGGAACTCAATAGAAATACAAAGCCTCATACAGATTAAAAGCAAATGCATGGGGGAAAATATTCCATGAAAACAGTATTATAAAGAAAGAGGGAAGAGCTATATTAATTTCAGATATAGCCAGCTTCAAAGCAATGAAAGTTTTCAGGGATAAGAGAGTATTACATAAAGATAAAGGAGTCATTTCTCCCAGAAGACATAATGATTCTTACCTTGTATGTGCCTAGCAACAGGGCATTATTATGTGAATCAAGGGGACCATAGCTTATATTTCAACCTTGACTAGCCATTGGACATTGGCTCCCTCTTCCGGAAGGTGCATGCTCTGGGTCTATGCCCCTCTCTTACCTAAAGGCTATTTCTGGGAAAGGACCTGACTGTGAGCATGTTCCCAGCAGCTGCATCATTGACACACTCAGTCCTGAAGGAGAGATCTTGCTAGTGCATGGCAGCCCATCCTATCTGTGCTTTTGATAAGGTAGAATGCATATCTAAAATAACTTTTTTTTTTCTACCAGTATACATTAGTAATTTTCATGAGAAATTGAACTGTAGACAAAGATTAAGAATTTGTTATTAAAATTAGGTTTCTTGATATGGCCTTTTTCTAACTAGGTGTTCATTTGGACAGAAAATAATAACAGGTGGTCTCTTATCAGCTATTCTTTGTTGAAATAAGATGGTGTCACTTATGTAGTACATCAAATATGTGTGCAAGTTCAGGATTACTCTCAGCAGGAAATAAATTAAGCACCTTTAGAGTTTATGCTACGCTGTGATTATTGCTCCTGTGCTAATATTCTGAGCACAGCTGGTAGAACCCTGTTAAAATGTTGTACTTGTCCTCTATTTCGAAAGCACCAGTGGCTCAAAACCTGCCATGTACTTACTCTGTCCCACTTTTTAATGCTACCATTAATAATTGTATACATCTTAATAAATGTGGGCAACTTCATTATATCAGGAAATACATTTTGCAGAGCACATGCCTGGGTTTCGTTTTCAAAACTACTCAAACATTTGCAGTTATAATATTAAATTATTTTCATTTGTTAAGGGATTTTGATGTTTACATAAAATCAAATCTTTTACTTTTATACCCAAATTAAATTAGTAGTTGCAGTTCCTTCTTCATGTATTTTTCACTTGAGATTAAACTATTTTCTTCATTTTACTGTTTGTCTATTTCAACATTAACTAGCCACCCTAAAACTTTGTTACTTAAAACGTTTTGTGTGTAGTGTGTGTGTGTGTGTCTCTCTCCTTGTGTGTGTGTGTGAGAGAGAGACAGAGGAGAGAGAGAGAGAGAGAGAGAGAGAGAGAGAGGAGAGAGAGAGAGAGAGAGAGAGAGAGAGACCTAAAGTAAGGAATCAGATTGTCAAATCAGACTCACAAATTTAGGTGTTAGAGCTAGGTAGGTATTTAGGAGATAATTTCTTGTGTTTAAAGTTATTGTCTTTACTAGCAAGTCAGGCCATAAAGAGACCCAGACAAAGCAGAGAGAGGTCTGGGACATCAGGAAGTGTTTTCCAGGCCCATTATTCCCACATCAGACATGTACTCTGTTGCCAGAATAATCAATTTGATTTCCAAGTGCTTCATTGTGGGTGGTTACCTCACACAGCAGAAGCAGCAGTTAAGTAATGAGGAATCTCCATTTCCTGCCCTGAGGTGTTGTTTGTCATACTTGCCATTCCCTAGGGATCTGTGCCTCATAAATCCATGGATCCTGAATTTGTCTGCTATAAATAACTCAGGCAGGGTTCTCTACCTGAGGGCATCTATATGTAGCAATTGTTCCTCCAAGCAAATGCCTTCTTTGTTTTTCTTTTTCTTTTCAACTTAAGGTTGTCCTCCCAGTATTGAGAATGAATGGATCACAAGACAACTGCTTTAACTCCTTGCTCTTGATTCAGGGGATGCTAGGCCCGGAAAGGGCATTATTCCACTTCTGTTATAATCTATTGGTCAGGCAGTCGCAGGCCACTCAGATTCAAGGGAAGGAAAAAGACCACACATCTCAAAGAGAGAAGTGTCAATAAATGACCTGAAGTCAACACATTCATAATTAAAATGGAATGGAATTAACAGTTTGAATGACTTCTATGAATCCCTTTTGCTATACTAAACCTTGCTAGGTGTTTAGTACATGCCAGTATTAGTAAGGTTATAAGTGATATATTTAAGGGCAATATCTTTACAAGTGCACATTGTGAATATTACAACTTTTAAATTTATTTCCAGAGAAAGCAAAATATATTGTTTTTATTGTACTTTTTCATTTATTCATTCACTTATTAAAACAGTATTTTATGAGTATTTACTTTATAACAGGAGTTTTTCTGGGCAGTAAAATATATGGTTGTCTGATAGCTCGTAAATGAGAAAGTATTGAGTAAATAGGCATTTGTAATACTATATGAAATGTGTTATAACAGGGAGAAATACAAGATTTTAAGTACATGGGAGTGATGTCTAACCTGGTTTGTTTTGGATAAGGCTTTTCAATGGAAACTGGCTCAAATAATAATTTTCCAATTTAAAGGGATAAATAGTACTAGAATATTGGAACAGGAAAATTTTTATATTATATTTTATTCAGAACTGATTTAGAGGACAAGAATACAGTGGAACCTGGGTGAACACAGATATCTGTCTGCAACTGGAGAGGGGTAAAAGGTGGCAAACCATGAAGTCATGATTCATAGCAATATTAAAGGAGTTACATTATATCTCTGAGTCAACAGGACTCAGAGTATGGAGGCAGAGGAGTAGTTTTATCAAAGCTATATTTCCCAAACATCTTTCACAGTTCTTGATGAATGGATAAATTAGATATATGAATTGAGAGAGAGAGAGAGAGAGAGATTGAGATTTAAGAAATGACTTCTTGTAATTCTGGTGAGAAATAATGACTGCCTAAATTAAGAGCATGTTTCTTGAGACATACAGGCTTGAACATCTTAGAGATAGTGAGAATGTTGTTGGCTTGCAAGTTCAGAGTCCTTCTTTATAGATTTGAGTGCATTGATGAGGGAGACAATGATTTCCAGATTTTGGGCTGAGATTTTTGGTTGTCTTGTGATGGTTCATTTATTCTGATATTTCAGATGGAATATTTCCTGATATTACATTCATTTTATAATTCTTGGCATTGAGGTGCTGATATAATATCTAGTAAAAAAAATTGTATAAAATGTTTAGAATATAAGGAAAACACTTCGTGGGGAGCTATAGAAGAGCTCAGTGAAGAGAGGATTGAAAGCAGAGAAGTGGATAAGAATGTATCCAAAGTGAAATCAGAAAAGGAAATAAAAAATAGACGCAAAGGCCTTGAAGACACTGACATTTTGGAGACAGGCTATGCTCAAAAGGGCATTAATAAGAGTGTCTAGAGAAGGGATGAAAACAGATATAGAGAACCACGAAAAAAAATAAAACATTTCATTTTTTTTAATTTTTATGTTTTAATTGGAAAATACATAACATTTCAATATGATGGGAAAATTAATAAGAGGAATAAGAGGGCAATTGTATATTTGAGAAGCTTTAAACTAACAATAAAATCCTTGGATAACAGAAATATCTTCTATTAAGTCAAATCCATAATTTAGAGGGTCAGCTATTGTATTAATATCTATTTGGGGGAAAACATATACTTTATTAAAATATATATATTTTTAAAATTTTATCTATAAGAATATTGCATATATATCTTAAGAATGTAATATGGAACATAAACAGAGAGACAAACTTCCTCTCCATTGATTTAAGTAGGCACTGTCAGGTTCTACAAAATCTTACAAAAATCTTATTCATGCATGCCTACACACAAACCTATTCATATTTTTTTTTGTTTTTGTTGTGTTTACATCATTGAATCTGGCTAAAAATTGTTTAGGAAAATATCCTTTATTTAATAAAGAAGAGATTATGAATATATTCACATCTATTTTTCTACTTCCTTATTTAAATTAACTACAGTATGAATGTAAAATAATCTAGTCACCCATTTTCCTATTGCTGAGATTATGCAAATTTTCACTATTATAAATAAAAGTGAATTGGTTATTATTTTATATATACCTTTGCACATATGTGTGGGTATTTGCACATTGTGTGGGTAACAAGAATATAGAGTAGATTCCTGATAACAGAATTTCGTTCTCTAACAAAATTTAAAAAATCATGTACCAATTAATTTATAATTACCTGCACACCAATTAATGTATCTAGATGTTTATATATCTCCTCAAAAATAAAATTTATTATTAAAAAATGGGAAACTCATTTATTATATATCTCCTCTGTCACTAGAATAGATTGATAAGGACCAGATTAGCTATGTAAACTTTAGATTTAAAAGAGAATTAAAGAGGCAGAGAGCAATAGGCAGAGAGAGAGAGGATGACCAAGTATAGCATCTTGAACTTTAACTGATTAAAGTCAAAGTACAGAAACATGACCAGTCTGTGATATCACTGATAATCATGAAATTAATAAACAATGGCACGATACAAAGAGAAAAAAAAATGGATGGTTTTGGATGTAATTGCTCTTACATAAAACTATGCCATAAATTACAACTCAATTCAGGACATTGAGTAGAGAGCTTCTCTTTTGTAGGATAGAAGCACACCTTGTACTGCAATTTTGATCTAAATTGTTTTTTACTCACCTCACAGTTAACAGAGTTGAAAATTAAGTGAATTTCAAGTGAAGTCAGGTGAAGTCATTCCATATTCATGACTCAATGTCTACAGACAGAAATAGAATTATTTAAATTAGGATTTTGAAGAGCATAATGGAGAAGTATACTAATGATTTGTGAAAAGTGATCCATGGGACTGAAAATGACATGAGTAAATAACGTCTAGTCAAAATTCAGTTCTCATAATAATATTTCTATAGAGAATCATATTGACTCAAATTATAACCTGCGTTTAAAAAAAAAAGATTTAATGAGAAATGTAAGAAAAAGATAATTAACCCATGCCAGCCAATTTATTTTAAATACATTCATTCTTTCTGGTTTATAAATAAGTGCTTCTGAGATGCTTCTTTCATTTTAAATTGAAAACATTGAGCAGGCAGTCTTATCAAGCACTCATTTTGCATTATTAACAGCTCAGTGACTTTATTTTTATTTTTTTCTTATTTAATTCTATGTGCATAAAGATGAGACATTATACTTGAAAAAAAAATGATGGGAATATACTTATTGAGAGCTACTATATATATTTATATATATATATTAGAATTGATGTTATTGACCTTTAATTTATTATATATAATATTTAAAATATATAAAATACATAATTATGTAATAATTATATAATATATATTAACATTTCTTCAATCATCGCTTTTCATCTAATAGAAAACTACAACATTTAATTCCTATATTCCTGCTACATTTAAATGAGTCTTCTGGACCAACTTCATTTTATCATTAAATTTTTCGTACTTTAAAAATATTGAATCCAACACTTCAGATAAAATTTTATATATTTATCTAATTTTGAATTACTTGAAGTCTTTATAAGCGATTATTGAGAATTTGTAAAATATGAATTAGTACAAATAAAGCTACCAATATTCCCATGATGCAACATCATTATGAAAACATCAGTTTGATGCTACTTTTTTAGTCAATATTTCTGAGAATGTATGTGTTTATGTGGGCATGTAATTAATTAAATGAAATTTATTCATTTTGAACAAATAATTTATATCCAATTCTATTATTTGACTTTATATTCATTATATTTTTGCATGCCATCAAATTTTGACTGAAAACATGCTTTAATGATTACATAATATTTCAATGCACAGACAGGTCATAGAATACGGCATGAGTAGATTCTATACATTTAAGTACAAAAAAAGTTGTGACATTTTAGACATTATGAAAACAAAACTGTACAGTTGCAGAGGAGAGATAACCCTTGGTCTGGAACAACACACCTCTGTCATGTAATGATTTGATTCTAGATACTTCATTTTATTTTCCTATGATCAATTATATTATTCATTTGTAATAATCTATATACCTATCTTTCTAGAAAAGTACATGAGCCCTTAATAGTAAAGACTATATCTACATATTTGCTTCCCATTCCAAAGCACAGGATTGAGAACATACTTGTCCTTTATTCAATAACTTTTACCCCCAGCTTCTAGATATAATGGACTTAGAACATTTTGTAAATTTAAGGTGTGCAATTTAAGGTTGTTTTGATACACTTGTATATTGCAGTATGGTTACCATTGTAGCATTCGTTAACATTTCCATCACCTCATGGAATTATTATTTTTTGGTGTGGTGAGAACACTTAAGATCTACTCTCTTAGCTATTTTCAAGTATATACTACAGTATTGTTACCTATAATTATTATGCTGTACATTAGATCCCGAAAATTTACAACCGAAAACTTTTAAATGAGTTAATTGAACATTCTATAAATCAATCAGCGATTAGGATGAGACTCTCATCATGTATATCATTGATGTGATGTACAATGAAGTCCAGTATTTATTTTATATTAGGACAAAAAAGTGAATGCATTTTCTACACTGATATTAAGATCTTATACAAATTTATGGTAGAATGCAGGTGAAACCCAGGCAAAGTTCTATTTCATGCATTTTTCTGATATACAAGGTAGTCCAATGAACTGTCTCATGGCTCTTCAACTGTGTCACATTTATTTTTATTTAATTATAAAAGCAATTATATTTTTTATAAGGCAAATCCAGTGATTGCAGCAGAGAACATGATAGAATATATTTAAAAACTAAAAATCAAATAATTACCTTTTCTTTGTGCTTTGCCACTCTAACTAATCTTTCAACCATTGTATCTTTATCCATCAGAACATGACAGTAATATTTATCTATTCAACTTTACAGTAGTTTTGTGGATATCAGATCAGAGAATAACAGTGAGTATAACTCTAAATGACTATAATTATAAAATGTTATTTGATGTGTGAATGTGTTATCTTTATTTATTAAATGTAGTGTTTAAACTAATTTAGTGGAGTGACTTTATTAGATGGAATTTAAACTGTAATTCTTAGCTTCACAGATAGAATTATATCAGTTTTTCAAAAGCAAAATTTTTCTTTTTTAATTTTATACAGCAAATACAATAAATTGTTACTTCTGCATACATTGGAATATTAGATACTTTGTATGTTTTATATTTATAGGCCCACAATTTTGATTCAAAATGATAACATTGGAAAAGCGTTTTGAACAGAAAGGTGTTTTTTATTTCTACATATACTTTGGTGCCCAAATTTACATGAAATGATGTGAGAGAACTGTGAGGTCTCGGCATTCCTACCAAGAACATACACCTGTGCCACTTACTGATACTTAGTTTATTGTGTTCTTATTTTGTGACATTGCTTCATTCTTCTGTGAAAATCTAAAAAATATATATAAAAATGTAAAAAAATGTATAAAAATTATTTGCATGGGTAATTCCAGATGGCAAAGTGCTATCTGTCAATATCAAGAAATTGAAAAAACAAATAAATAAATAACTGTGCTGTTGTGTATATTTGAGGTAACTCCCTGAATAGCATGAGATGCAGACGCTACCAAGAACAACTAAGGAATCAGATCTAAGTTACTGAGGTTTTACAGTGATAGTAATGACCAAGAACCATGGAAAAGTAGAGAAATATTGAAAGGGCAAAAAATGAAGATCTTGACCTTGAGTCACCTGAGTGGATACTCAATGAGAAAGTGAACATATCATCTAGTAGAGACTTTGTCATGAAATGAGCTAGATTATACCATGATGATTCAAACTTTAAAAAGGATGGTGATTATTCAGGAGGCTGGATACAAAACCTTAGGAAGAATGATAGTGTAGAAAAACAAAATTTATGGTGAAAATCTTCTGTTGATCATGAAGCAGCTAAAAATTACATTGAAAAATTTATCATTAAATATGCTATAAAAATCTAAACCTTGAAATAATATAATTTATAACACCAGTAAAACCATTCTGGCCTAACTCTGTACCCTTCAAAAACAATAATTTCTGTGTAAATATCACAAAATATTTAAGGACACTAAACATGCTATAATTATTCTTGGTATGCAAATGCTACAAGCACATAAATTAAAAAGTTCATGTTCAGGAAAAGCCAAGATCTAATATATTTGAAAAGTTTATTCAATTAGATAAGCATATTTTTGAAAATACAAAAACATGGATAATAAGTAAAATATTTTTCAAGTCCTTTAATAATCACTTTGTACCAGTAGTATAAACCGTTTGTAGGCAAGACAGCTGTGAATAAAAGCGTAGAATTGCATTATTCCAGGAAAACTGCCTCACACATTACCTTCCACTTTTGCAAATCTGATCTTTTCAGCAATTACTCTCACCCAATGTAAATCTATAATACACCCTGGGACCAAGGACTTTTATCCTCCATGAATAACACTTATAATCACACTGATTAATTGATTGACTGCTTTCCTGTGTGTTGCTAAAGTTAGATTACTGTGTCCTTGCTGCAATTACCAGATTTCTCAGACTCAAGACTTTATGAAAGTTGTTAAGACTGCAATTTTCCAGTTGTTCATAACAGTGTGGTAAGCCACCATTAGCAACTGCCTGATGCAGACTGGTTCTCAATCATGTTTGCAAATGAACTTTCAAATGAAGACTTTAAAAGATTTGTGTTACTAATGAGAAAATCATTTCAAACTCTGCTATGTGTGTCAACATTTATCAGATGGAAGTATAAAACAAGTTAGAGAGAACTGACATCTAAAGCACGGTGTACATAGACTATGAGGCACTTCTCAAGCATTTCTTGGGTGATAGTGAAATTGCTGAAATAGGATTTAGCTTAGAAATGTATAAGAATAGTAGTGATAATAATTAATAGCAGTGATAATAATTAATAATAATTAATAAAAATAAAAAAACAGTGATATTGTAAACTATTTGAAAAGATAAAAATATATGCTCATGTAATGTTTGGTCTTAAGATAACTTATTTAGAAATTTATGTTAATGAATCAGAAGCCACTGAAAGGTCTTTATAAAGACTCTCTCTCCTGCACAGCTTCAGTAATTAAAGACCTTGTATCCTTCCCACCATCAAATGTTCAACTCTAACATGATGATAACAATGATTTATCTTTTTCTCAAAGACTCTCAAACAACCAGGGGAAATTAACCCTTACTGCATGTGTACAAGTATTTATTTAGCTTAGTATATGACTTGTACACTGCTCTCAGAAATAACATAACATATACTAATTATGGTCTGTACTCATTCTACAATTTTTAAATTTAATACTCTAAAAATAAATGTTAAATAAACCTTAACACAATTAATAGCTTTTTAAAAATTACCTATTTTGTAAATATATATGTGTTTTATTCTGAATGATGCTCTGGAGCTCACATGAGCTTTCTATAATACATGAAATGAGCAATGTATTAAATTTCTTAATTATAATATCTTAAAGTCTCAAACTCATGTGGTCCTAAATGTTTTGAACAAAAGATGGCAGACTGGTATCAGATAACTAATTAATTTATGCAAAATAAGAGTTTGCCAAATAATTATGTCCTTCAAACATTTAATGTAATTATATATATTTCACAGGGCAAACATTAAAAAGCACCAATACTCTGGTAAACCAAAAATAAAATATTTTTCAAACTGTTTTACTCATGTTATTATTCAATTTTGATTTATTATTTATTTATCTTCTCATAAATGAATATCAATCAGAAAATAATGAATATCTTTCTTAAGTTGTTCCTAAAGCTTAAATCTCTTATGAAATCTATATGTTATAAATTTTAAATTCCTATGATATTCTCAAGAGTAGTGTTTCAGTAGCGATGTGTATAATAAGAATATAAATTGTATTTGTTTCCTCATACTTCCAATATATCATTCATTCTCTGATTTATACTTGTGTATTAAAGTCATGTAAAAGTATCCAGGTATGTATAGAATTTAGGCATATTATAAAATCTGTACAAATAATATAAAAACTATAAGAATAGAATACACATAAGAATAATGCATAATACATAAGAATATGTAATATCATGCACCATGAAACTATAAGACAATATAACTGTTTTTTCTTAATCTCTTAAACATATTGCTTTAGTACGTAATCTATACAATAAATCTGGATTTCATATTTTTCAAAATCTCTCAAATTGCAGCATTATCAGAAATTATTTATTTTGTGTTGTTTTGATGATTTTACATTTATTTTTAAATGGCTATACAAATTAAATAAAATTATTAAGTTGATTTTTATATGTAAATATACAATTTTGTACATTTTATTACTAGGATTTGAAGAGATTTAATGAATAACTTTATATAACCAGAAACTCTTTACTCTTCCTTAAGAGTTCTGGTGATCTGTAGAAAGTGGTCCATTCCCCATCCCCCAAGTAGAAAATAGTATCTTCATGAAGAATAATAACTAACTTTTTAAAGGCATCTTTATGAAATATTATTTATTATAATTCCTTATATGTGCAGCTTTTACTGTAAAGGGGGTTGATGGTTATTCTAAAACCCCTGCCCTCAAGTATTTTATCAACACTAGGAAAATAACTAGATTTACTGTAATATATTAAAAGTTTGCTGCCATAAAATTCTCAGATAATATTTTGGAAAAAAGGTGATTGTGTCTGACTCAAGATTTGCATGTAGGAAAAATAAGAAGAATGTAACTGCTATGACCTCTCGTTGGGCCATACATCAATTTTAGAGCTTCTTTTTTATACACGAGAGAGCCTACCATTCTGCATCTTGCAATTCCGAGAAATTCTTTAGAACCTTCCTGGGAGAGAGAAAGCCTTATGCACTCAAGTAAACACATTTTTAAAAAAATTCTTAAAAGGAAAAAAGAAAATTTACATTTGAAAATAGATTTGACGGTATCATTGAAAAAAGTGAAGTCTCTATTCAATTAGAATACAAGAAAGTTATAAATAGGTCAAGAGAGTAAAGGTTAAACACCCTGTCTCTGTGTGTGTCTATTTCTCTTTCTCTCTCTCTGTATTTTTCTCTCTCCATCCTTTGTGATTTCTTCATTGATATGATATTATGACAATTTATAATGGCCATAACCAAAAGTTTATTTAACTGTGAAACCACATTAATTAATTACTTTTATTATTTACTTTTAAGTTTTGATTCTTGCCATTATTTATAGATGTACCTAAAGAGTACCTGTTAGAAAGAAAAAGTCATAGGTCATCTCTACAAATTCAGAAATACATTATTATTAATATTATAAAATCGATCCAATGAAGAACATATATGTAATTTAAATTTATATACATTTATTTAAATCACATATAAATATGTAAATGAATAGAATTTCATTTAATTACTTATAATTCATTTTATATTTCCCCCCAAAAAGCTGATAATCCATTAGAATACAGGGATATGCCAACCCAGTTTTTTATAGTTAATATAAAATAATTGTTATAATATCTATTTTAAATAGTCACTATCACCTCTGTAATATTGATTGGTCATTATTGTGTATGTAATTGATATCATAAAGTAAATTAATTATCTAAAATTTCCTGCTTTAGATTTTGTCAAAAATAGCCTTATTCATTGCATTTCTAAAACTGGATTATTTGTGAACACACACATGCACACTATTCTAAATATTTGCTTCCTCCAACTCTTCCTCCCAAAAAAGTTTCAATATGTTTTAAATTTAAGCGGTTATCTATCTTATATTTAAATTCATTCAATGGTGGAAATTGGCCATTTATATTAATTAGAATTAGCAAAATTTCATCTTTTCAAAATAGAAAGAAGCATCCTATTAATATATTTTGCTCTTCACATTTAAAAAATTTGCTTTGAGTGTACACATGCTAGGGCAAAGTATTTAATAAATTTTTTCAAGAATTATTTATAACTGCAGCAAGGTATTTTCATTTGCTGCTTATAATACCATAAACCTCCTATAAATATTTATTTTAAGGAGTTCAAGGAAGTTTTCATAATATAATTAAAATTCCTGGTGTAATACTTTCTGTAGTCTGCATTCTCATTTAAATAAGGACAACAGGATAGAAAATGTGAAGAACATGCATAACTGTGAATCATTTCTGCAAATCCTTATAGAACTTGATGTTTTATTAAACTGGAAGACAAATGAGAATTTTATAGTGCTATTTATCAGAAATAGCACTATTTTTTATTAAGATTTTAATTATTTACCCAGAGATTAAAAAGTGGTAGTTAAAATTATTTCTGTCACCAAGATCTAGTGATAGGATTATGAATATAGTAGCTGTGACACATTCATCTAGTATTGATTAGTCTATGAAATGTCATTATGAAATGGAGTTAATGATCCAATAAAGGATTCTTATCAAAATGGAACATTTAGGGATACCAAAGAAATAGAAACACAAGATTTGAAAACAATATATTTTTATTTCTTGTACATAATTTGTGTCATTTCCATCTATATTTTTATATCTAGAGTGTTGAAATTCTCCAATTAAAAACAATAGAACATATTAAGGTTTACACTTTTATACATAAGCAATACAAAGGTGGTTTACTTTAGGAACATTAATCCTTTTCATGTTACTGGATTTTTTTTGCTTGTGTTTCAATGCCTTCTGTTTGAAATAGGAATAAAGTAATCTACTTACATATTATTCATTATATTGTTCAAGACCTCATAGAATTCTCATAATATTTCTAGAGCAAGAAAAATATACTGAAGTCTATGTGGAAAATACGTACAGAGGATCGTGACGGTATAGAATCTTTGATTTTTAAAATCAACCTAAGGAGGTTATTAGAATAATTAATATGAAAGTATTCATGCTGTCATAAAATACTAAGAATATAATAAAATGTAAATGACTAACTGGAGTATATATTTTCAAAATAACATATTTACACTACCATATGCTTGAAATAAAACTCATCACGCCTTCCTCTATACAATTTCTGCATGAATAGAAGTAAAATGATCAACCCTAAAAAGCTGCAAAGGATTTCTGTTTCTGAGAGTTTAGATGGCTAGATAGTGTGAAAAGTCTTCATGTTACATAATAAGTACATGTTATATAAAGTATCATTAACTTTCTTTTTAAAAGTTTCGCAAGCTCACAGAAAACAGGAGGAATAGCAAACACAACAAAAATAACTAAGATCAAGAAACAGCTGGGTAAGTAACACATGTCTATTAGCTTCCCCATGGAAACCAAGTGTCAATCTCAGCCAGGTGATAGATGTTAACAACTGTGTGAAAGAATTTGAGACACTAAAATGCGTGTGTGCTGGGGTGGGAGGACAGTTGCAATTGAGACGGAAAAGTTAGGATACTCTAAATAAAAGAGAGAACTTAAAAAAATCAATTTTTCAGGGAAAGACTTCAAGAATAAAACTCATTTTTCTTTATTTTTTTTTAAATGTGAAATATAAAAAGAAGACAATTATCTTTCCTGAGAAAATTTAAGATGAGAAGTTAAAAAAGCACCTCTCCGCATGTGTACATAGATTATGATGTATTCATATAGTGGAATATTAGATAACCATGAGCATAACCAAACTGTTGTTACACACAACAGCATATTAAA
Organism: Pteropus medius; assembly: GCF_902729225.1. Lineage (NCBI taxonomy): Eukaryota > Metazoa > Chordata > Mammalia > Chiroptera > Pteropodidae > Pteropus > Pteropus medius. The sequence continues at coordinate 13,681,210 of NW_024351073.1, read as the reverse complement.
ATGTGGTGGAAATAAGTGTAAGGAAAAGACAATCACAAAAGGCTATGGTTTGCATCACCCAGTCTGATAATGTGTGAGTAACGGCAGAACAAATCAAAGTAATTAGCAATCAGAAGACGTATTATCTTGGAGGATGAGAATGAGTGGAAGTCTCCTGGTATGCTAACAATATTACATTTCTTGGAAGCTGATTGCATAGGAAATTTTAATTTATAAAAATTCTTCCAGGCATATATTTTTGATGGGCACACATTTCAGCACACATGCTACTATTGTCTAACGCAATCGCTTGAATAAAAAGGGAAGACTTCAATCTAATTTATCATCCTAGTGATCATATTTGGTATGGTATTACCAGATCCATTTATCATGGATAGATATGTTTCCATTTATGGAGCTCCGCTATTCTGCTCAACCTGCTGCCATGGTTTGGGTTCAGATTCACGATCAAACTCACAATACAAAACGAGCATTACTCTGCTATAAATTGACTTGGTTTTAAGAAAGAATATATGGTGGAAAGCAATGCAGCATTCAAAGCAACAGCATGACAAATTTTGAGACTCCCAGGTACAAATTTCAATACTCTAACTTAAGAGTTTGACATATAGCTATCACAAAGAAGTGTGAGTATTCCCCCAGTTATCAGTGATAGCTCACCATATTTTAGGCAGGTCAGACTGTCCCCACACATATACGCTAAGATTACCAGTTTACCTGATCACTGTCTTTTAATTTGATCAGACTTTTTCTTTCTCTTTCAAGATGCATTGCTTGAATGTGGCCAGTTTCCTTGAAAATAGCTCCCTCTTGTGTCCTTATCTAAGTTAACAAATCCTTATCATACCCAAGAAGAGTCTCCAGAAAAATCCTTTCCACTTGTAGTCCGCACCAAATCCACTTTCCAAGACCTCAAGAACATTTTACTCCATTGGGACCAGTGATAGCTGAGTTATCAAAAGTGCTGAGTATTTGTGGTAATGGTGAAATTCAAGTAAATTCTATGCATCTTTAAATACTGGATCACCCAGGCAATTGTGAACTGATTATATTCAGACATGTGTTTCAAGATGTATGTCCATTAATATGCAAAAAAGGCTTCCCATAATTGTGTTTTCTGAAGCGTCAGAAATGAATCATCATTGAACTTTAGTTATTATATCACACCGATATTCACTTTTTAGATATCATTTTTATTCCTACAATAGTCATTTGCATAATTTTCCATCCATGCTCACATGTGGTTTAATTAAGAGAACAAAATAGTATATGACATAGGAGCAGGCAGTGGCAATGTCTTTGCCTTCATATTCATGCTGATGTCTAAAAAAGATGTCATCCTGGTTTACAGCCACATAGTGTACCAGCTGCTCACGGCTAGTCATAAACCACACAGTCTAGTTCTAAGGCAGTATTTATTTTGAAGGTTAGAAAATATATAAAAACATAAGAAAGAAATTGTATAGAAATGAAAATTTTAAGTTCTGTCAATCAGGAGAGTCACCAAGGCATCCTGCTTGATGTCTTTAGTCTAAATCATTCATTTTTCTGACACGAGTATTTTGTGAGCAAATGACCTACACTACCTGTCCTTTCTGACCATAACTTTCATCTTTGTCTCCCACCAGTTTTCCCTTCAGTCTGTCTGCATCAACTTGTCTAATTAGGGTTCAGTTTAACATAGATTCAGTGGATTCTCATCTCATAGGTTCCTTCTACAAGGAACGCTTTTGTAACTTCGCTGCTACCTTTTGTGTTAGTTAGCCCAAACACAACCTTTAAGTATTGAATAGATTTAAAATAACTCCATAAGAGAAAGCTCTCATGATAAACTTTATTTAGATCTGTCGCTGCTTGTTCTTAGACTGTAGAAAAATTTTCGCACTCATCAAAACTGACATTATTTATTCAGTATCTGTCTTTCTCACCCTGATTAGATGTTAAAATATATTATTCAGAGATAAAGTCTTTCTTTGCTTTTATATCGTAAAGAACCCAGTGAAAAGCATATTCTCAAATATATGTTAAATAAATGTATAGATTTTTAAAACTGAGTTGTAATCTGGCATATTACTTGGCTAGGGCTACCATGACAAAATACCATAGACTAGGTGCCATAAAAAACAGAAATTTATTTTCTCACAGTTCTGGAGTCTAGAAGTCCAAGATTATGGTGTCAGCAGATTTGTTTTCTTCTAAGGCCATTCTCTTTGGTTTCTCAATGGCCGCCTTCTGGCTGTGTCTTTACGTAATCTTTTCTCTATGAGTGTGCATCTCTGCTATCCCTTTTGTGGTAAATTTCCTCTGTTTACAAGGACACAAGTCATATTAGATTAGAGTCCTCCCTCATAGTCTCATTTAAACTGAAATCACCTCATTAAAGGCCTTATCTCCACACACAGTCACTTTCTGAGGTACAGGGTGTTAGAGCCTTAAAATAGGACAGGAGTACATAATTAAGTTCATAGCGCCTGGGAAATAAAATCAGCTATATGGTCTGACAATCTCTCTGGGGAGGACAAGGATAAAATGCCTTATTTCCCTTTCCATCTCTCCACACCTAATAGCCTAGCCTAGTATTTAGTAAAAAATGAAGAAAAAAAAAAGTTCGTAAGTGTAATTTCATTAAACTGAATTAAATGCAAGGACACAAAATGAGCTAATTCAGCATTGAACTATCGATGTTCACTTAGCATATACAAATTCTTAATGCATTAATTGTGTAAAACACACACAGAACTCAAGCCAGAAATGGCCGATAGCCTCTGATTATCTTTGAGTCTTTGTCCATCCATCTTCTTACACAACTCAATGTGTTAATGAAGACTATAACCATTTAAAATTCTCTGATCTGGATATTTTCAATGCTGTAGTTTTTCACTTAGACTGTACTGTGAAGTAATAAGAATGGGTGAAAACCACCAGAATTGCCACAGAGAAGGAATCAAACCACTTTACTTTTTTAAGATTAACTTTTAAAAATAAATCGAGTCTTAAGGAATTCGTCGTACATGTGCTCAGCAACACTAAGCTTGAAATTTGTTTTTAGCACAACTTGCTCATTTTATTATTTTTAAAATCATGAATATATATTTATGCCAAACTACTTCAACTGTGTGGGAAATAGTTAAAATATGCCTTATATGTAAGGGCTTTATCTAATAATACTCTTAACACGATTTCATGATGCTTAAGTTTTAGCTACACATACAGGTTAAAATTAAATCAGGTTTTCTAGAACATTTAAGTCTCCCAGAAATAGAATTATTTGATCATTTTTGGAATATAAATCATGATTAAAGTTGATATGATATGCTTTCATATGTGTTTATAGCATGGATAAATGAACTCAAAACATTTCTTACCTGTATGAATTGAGTACAAACCATTTTCATAGCAATTGATTTTTTGTCATTAAATTTAAAATTTCTCCAATTATATTTTTTTAATTAAAACCTTGAAAAGTGTAAAAACTAGATGGATCTTTTCCAAATATTTGTGTATGTCTTTCATAGCAATTGAGAAACAACGTTTGTTTACTTATAGAATGATTGCTAGTTTTACTTTTGGAAGATTTGTGTGTGTGTGTGTGTGTGTGTGTGTGCGCGCGCGTGCACGTGCGCGTGCACATCAAGATTGGTTGAAAATTTTACCTGCTTTTCCATCCTGTTTAAACAACATTTTCTTGAGCCAGAGTGAGTTCACTATTTCTCAGTGAGAATGTGGATGATAAGGAACCCAACCCAGACTAGTAGAGAAGGCCAGTGTCACAAAGAAATCAACAATTATGAGGAGTGTTATGAAAGGACAGATAACAGATTCTCTGGAATGTTAATATAAAAGAATATTAGATGCAAAAGCAGCAATTAGAATAAAAAAGAACAGGAAATCCTCAGCTCAGTGAGGTTTTCCTGGTTTACAGGGACTTCAGCTCCCAGTTCCTCAATGAGAAAATGTCAGGCCAGGAGCCATGCCCATCATGATGCTTATCTCAACAGTTTTGCTTCTCTCAAAGACTGTAACCTTGTGGTCCCTGTCATTCACTAACCAGCACTGTTACTTAATGTTTATTATTTAGTTTTATATTATTTATGGTGACAGGGCTAGTCTGGTACCAGTTTCTTTATCCTTGCTAAAATTAAGAGTTTGTTTTCATTATATTTTCAAATGCACTTAAAATACATTTTCTTTCTAATGAAAAATGATGCCAAGCAACTTTTCCTCTTACAGGGCATTCAAATATTCTCTTTTGTGCTTTATCAAATTTCACCATTCCTTCGAATGACGTTTTAAACCTGAAGATTGTCATTTTTCAACTTTGTTCTTTAAGATACCACTATCGTCTTCATTCTATTTGAACTCCTCTTTCAAACTAGCGTAGTCAAGCACAGCGGTCACTCACTTTTGCCAGAGTCTTGCCTCTAGTAGTCTAGTAATAACTTAACTGTTTTGCTATTGTGTGCCATGTACTATTAATTCCCATTTCCAAGAGGAACAGAATTATCCTTGCCTTCAAATCCAACCACTTTACATAAGCAATCCAATTTTAAAGATCTAATTTTATTTCTAAATAATGTGTCGATGAGTATTCGATTCAGGGAAAATAAACAGTTTATGTATTTTACCAGAGAGAATAAAGTATAAGAATTTAGGTTAACAGTCTTAGAAATGGCAGTGGATTAGTTTGCTGGCCATAATATCATAGACTGGGTGGATTCAACAACATGGATTTATTGCTCCATAGTTCTGGAGGCTAGAAGTCAAAGATCAAGCTGGCAGCATGGTGGGTTTCCTCTGAGACCGCTTCCTTGGCTTGCAAATGGTCAGCCTCTTGCTGCTTCCTTGGCTTGCAAATGGTCAGCCTCTTGCTGCCTCTGTGCTTGTATGCCCCTAGCGCATCCCCGTATGTACTAGTCTCCTTTTTTATAAGGACAGAAGTTAGATTGCATTAGCCCATCCCAAGGACCTCATTTTAAGTTAATTACCTCTTTAAAGGCCTTCTCTCCAAATGCAGTCACATTCTGAGATATTGAGGTTAGTACTCCAAAAACATATACATTGGGGATGAAGGTTGCAATTCAGTCCATATCATGTAGGATATGCCAGCTCTGGGTTGTTACTATAATTAAAAATGACTTCCATCACCACAAAACTTACCCTCTAGAAATACTACTGCCTCTGCCACCATCAGCAAGATTGGGAATCAGGAAGCCACAAACTGGACCCAATGACTTCAAGCACACACACTATGAAAACTGGCATCAAAGGAATGACTGAGAAATGCACTGAAATGTTTGCCTAATACCTTACTCAGAACTGGTTTAAATACTTTAAATCATCATTTCTTTTTAAAATATTTTAATATTTTTAGCCTAATTAAAATTCTGATTCCTTCAGTCTTCTTGATTCTTTGAGTGCTGATAGACAGGTATTACAATTTAGTTTCATTTAAACTAAATTGTGTTAATTGTGTACATGTCTGTCTCAATATATCACCTTTTTTTTTCCATTGACAGTCATCAATTGTTAGAATTTACCTTTCAGATGTTTAGTTTTCAATTATATTGAACAAGCCCGATAAAAATTGTGAACTTGTAAAACACATTTAACTAGAAATAAATTAGTTTTGGCCCAGAAAATTTCCATTTTGTTTATTAAACTGACATTTGAAATCTGTAATTGGGTTTGATTTTAGTTAAATAATACTCCTCAGGTTCACTGTCATTCATTCTGTAAGATAAATGTCTTAGTTGGAATATTTTTGTAAGATTTAATCAAGTGGAAATTTAAACATGAGACAGGTTGGCGATGGAAACTGAAAAGTACATTTTACAACAGATTAAATGTGTATGGAGGAAACATGGAAATTCAGCAGCATAATTTACATACTTATGAATTATTCCTTTACTTTTTTATTAGTTTGCACTACAAATAATTGTACACATTAATTTCCCAAGTTATGAAAAATAGAGGATTTTACTTAAATGTAATGACTATTTTTCTGAAAGCACTTTTTATTGCATTAGATTATATACCTAAATTCCATATTGACTGTATTTCTCATTTCTATGTTATTGGAGAAAAAGAAAGAAAAAACAGATGAATTTTGGATAAAAAAATTAATTGCTTTTACATAGCTGATTGTGGTGTTAAAAAGCATTGGCCAGACAGATAGCTCCATCTCTGCCTCTATATCTTCTTACTCTTAAGCTATTTTATTATAACTTCAGTGCAGAAAAGAGGCAGATCTCACCTAAATGAGCAGATTCATGACCTCAACTGGATCATGTTTATGAAGGCTCAGTTCTCTTTGTTGAAAGGTCAATAACTTTCTTTTGTTCCTTCTTTTACTTTGTGCTTCTAGGCAACCAGATATAAAATATAATCCCATTCCGGTGTCTCTATGGCAAACTGATATTCTTGTTTCCTTCCTTCCTTTTTTCTTATACAAGACATTATATACTTAAACATTCTTTTGATTTTGTGTTTAGAGACCAACTGAAAATTAGAGAGTATTAGAAATTAGGATGAATGACAAGATCTTGTTTGAAATTTTTACAGAGCTTAGCACTGATGACTGCAGAAAGAGATGAGACATATGCCTTCTGGATAATAATTACACAGAGGACCAGTGATGGTCCAGGAAAAATATGCATACTCCTTATCAAATCCACACCGAAACTTTATCATTATCAAATATATTTGTACTGTCAAAGCAAAAAATGGATATGTGACAAGATAAGAATTTAGAGATTCAAACATTCCTTGGGGATAACTGGCTCTAGAATTGGTAAGATTTATTCTTAATGAGAAGAAATTTTCATTTGTCACAGAAATTAGAAAAAAAAGGTTAATTCTTGGATATAGACAAGATCACATGGATAACAAAAGGGATGATCAATTATTTCTTTAAAAATTATTGTTTTTACACTTAGAAGATTATTTTTTAGAAATACTATACAAAGGAGTCATTTGCGCTTATTAGGAGCAGGGTTTTATAATGTAGTAGATATTGGACATACCTTGTTTACTCAAAATTGGATCGATCTCCTTTTTTTTTTTAGCAAGTCCTCCATGTTTCAGATCTAGGTGAAATCTGGAAGGGAGACTAGTCTTTCTCTCCTCTTGTGTAAATGGTTTTCAAACTCAATGCCAATGAACCACACTCCCAGGACTCACACCATAATATCATCCCTTTACATATTGAACTAGGCAGGTCCTGGGATTCACGTTACCCAATGTGGCAGATACCACACTGTGCTGGGCCTACGATAAGATATGTCTTATGAATCCACAACAGTTTGCATTTTTGCGCTCTTTGAAACCCTGAGCTATTATGTAAGAAATGCAGTGACACTGCTGGTGAGAACACATAGATATGCTACACGAAAAGGCCATTTCGACATAGGGAAGCAGGCGTGAGACTGAGACTTCAGTATCTCGATGAGGCCAATCTACCAGACTTCCCCATAAGACATCAGATACAAGCAAAGCCATCATGAACCACCCTGATTGTAGTTACAAAAGACACCTCAAAAGAGAGGAGTATAAGGACACCCAGCTGGTCCTCAGTCACACCACAGAATTATGAGAAATAATGGAATTATGGTTTTATTAAGCCACTAGGCTCTAGGGAAGTTGGTAACACAATAGGTAACCAAAAAACCCCACACACTGTTACCTAAGGCATAGACCCATAACCTATCTTTGTCAATTGTTTGTTCTCAACTGAGAAAAATATATCATTTTTAACCCAATTAGTTGAATCCAACAGCGATGAAACATCAATTCATATGTAGGTGAGAGACTCTAGGAGCCCACAACATACAGTGGAAATAGAACTATTTTTATTGTTAGTTACAGACACTTGGAATGCTCTACTATGAAGGGTAATAAAAGCAAATGTTTGCAAGAATTTTTTTTTTTTATTTTCATTTAAAAGACAGTAAAAATTTAAAAGCTATGGTGATAAAATGGCAGCTCCATTTAGTAAATTAACAGCAACAACACAAACCTGAAGGCATAAATCTTTCCTGCTAAAAAAAAATATAATATTTAAATAAATAATATTCAGAGTAGGAATCTGGAAATGTGTAGTATTAGATTCTGTATTAACAGATTCTGGGGTCTGTTAATACAAAAAAAACCATGAATATACATGAACAAACTTATTGAAATATGTGTATGCACCTAGGTATGTTGTAGTTGGTTTAGAAGCTGTGAATGAGTTTAACAAATTTTCGGGCTAATTGACTAAGACCTGGCCTCAATAGCTACACACACTACATCGAGTGGCAATGCCAGAAATTCTTTGGTTTAATGTTGATGAAGAAATTATAAGGCTTTGGGGGGATGTTATTTCTGGAGTGATATTTTCTTGTGTTATATGTAGCTAAAGACAGTTTCTACTGAGAAAGTTCACAAGCTCACGGAGCCTAAGGAGATCTGGCGATGAAATGCAATGTGGCATGTGAGATGGCATCATGGAACAGAATAAACAGGCATATTAATATAAACTAATGATATACAAATGAAGTAAGGATCCTAGCTAATAATAATGATGCATCAGTATTGGTTCATTAGTTGTTACAAGTGTACCATAGTAATGTAAGATATTAACAATAGAGGGAACCAGGAATAAGATAATGAATAAAGCAGATACTAGATTTCCTTGAAGAGAACCTTGAAGAAAATATTGGAACTATGTGATTTTAATCTTGATGTTAGCTTGCTTTACAGGGAATTTCATTCCATGGTAGCTTTGCATTAAAACAAAAGGATCTGATCAGGCTATAGAATTATAGGGCATTGTTTTAAAAATAATGTTAAAATCTGTGAACTTATTAAGTCACTTGATACATGAGTGACTGGTGGGGTTTATAGTGGACAGATTACATAGGCAATTTTGACATCAGCATGTCCTAAAGAAAGCCCAGAAGGAATGAGATCATGTCTTGTGCTTATTTTCTTTGTAATTGAGATTATACTCAGACTAATAATGCTTGCCAATTCACAAAACTGCCACACTGGCTCAATGAGTAAATAAGCAATGTACATTTCAAGTGGGTCCAAATAGATGCCTTTAATTACTTGATATTTCTCATTCCATTTTAAGAATATATCAAAAGCCATCTCTTGCTAGGAACTAAAGTTAAAATTATACACTACCAAAAACAATACAAAGCATATCTCAGTATAGAAATAACAGTAACACACAATCAATAAGAAATATGTACAAATATATAAAATAACATGAAAATTTTGTAGATAAAGAAAAGTAGTCCAACCTCCTAATCTTTAGAAATGTTGTTCCCAAGCAGGTGCAAATTGTGATAAATGTTATTGATAGAATGTATTGGAAAAAAATGTTAGAATAGTCTCAAAACAGGCAAGCAAAACTGATTGACTACCGAAGATGATGAAAATTAGCTGACAAAGTTCGAGAAACATATAGAAGAAAAACAGAAACCATTATAAAAAATAATTTTACATAAGATGTAACACATAAAAACAAACGCTACTGAAAATAGAGTAATGTAAAAAGTAAGACTGAGAAACATATTTTTTTAAAGACCAAAAAGTAATATTAATAGGAGTTATAAATTGATAAGGGTCTATATGTTTATCTAAAATAAACCAGACTCAATTTGTAATAGATATTAGAATATGTTATCTATTATATGTGTATATATGTGTATAATAGTAATTATATAGCAAAAATTTTAAATGCAATATTTGGAGAAAGTGACTATATTTTCAATTGGCTGGAGATTTGGACTATGTGGGATGGTAAAGCCATGAGGAGACTAACTTTAAGGTAAGAGGGGAAAGGTCAGAGGGAAATCACTTGACACCACTTAGAAGATGCGTTCAGGATCTTAAATGCATTTCCTGAATCCCATATTTCCAACTCAGATTGTCTAAATTGTAATCTTCTTAATTTGATAACAACTTTCTAATAATTCTTATTATAAAAACATTCTTTGGCTACAAACATTAAGTGAGAAATCAGTAAACAAAATGAAAGAAATAAGACAAAAAAATTGAGAATACTGCAACTTTCAAATTGAATAAAAGTGCTTTTAATAATGCATAAGACAAGTCATAATGGGATTTGAAAATCTATGGATCTAAATAATAATGAAATTCTACATATAAAAATATATAAAATTAAGTCAAAACACATTCATAGATATTCATAGCCTTATACTCTACCTGAAAAAGAGTATCAATAATAAGTTCACTATCAAATTTATAAATTAGAAAGAAAAAAAAACCTAAATCATTTAAAGGGGGAGATACAAAGTTAAAAATAGCAATAGTAAATGAAAGAAAGCACTTCTAAAATTGTGAAATTAAAGTTGTTTTAAATTATTTTATGTGGAATAACATACATCTTGTAGAATAAAAAAACACTCAAAACACAAACAATGTTTACAAATAGAAGAGGCCTAAAATGACATTTATATCAGCAATTGAAATATAAAAAAAAATTAAAAACTACTATAAGCTTACGGTTTGAAAACATTTAAAATCATCAGCTTAGACAAATTCCTAGAAAAATATCACTTTCAATTGTCCCAGGATATCCGTGAAACTTAACTATTTCTGGGAAAACTTTAAAAAATGTAATTAAGGATAACTCTCATAAAATTAAAACGCTTAATCCAGACAATGTTATGGGTGTATTTTAAACACAGATAAATTCTGGCTATTTTCTTTTCTTTTTTTATATTCTGTAAAATGGGTCATCTAAGTCACAGAATATAAAAAGATCTATGGTTTTATTTTTATGACTTTCTGAAAAAGGAAAAACAAAGCTGAAACCGTTGGAAAGGTGGTTGCCTTTGAGGAAGTAGGATCTAGGCGTGCCTGGGAGAAGAAAAGAGCTGGAGTGAACTTTCTGAGGGGATGGTAAATATTTCTTTTTATAGAACTTTCAATTATACAACATATGCAGCACTCAAAAACTCATGAATATTTGTACAATTTTTACATATATCACTGTATACAAAGTTTAACTTAAAAACAAATCAAGTAACATGCAAACAAATATTGAATTCTAACAACTGGCATACATGCTGAACTCTCAGAGGTGGAGTGGGTTTATGCCAGTAATTTCATGGAAATACATCAGAAAAGTAAGATAGGTTGAAAAAGGAACAGAAATGATAAACCAGAGTGTTGACATACTCTAAGGGGTATGTATATGGGTGCATTCATTCACCTTACTTGTATTGTTAAATTTCTTATAATAAAATATTTTAAAATTGTAATGGTGTAGTTTATATTTCCTTCTTTGCTACCATTCCTTTAGTTGACAGTGTCTAACAATGTTTTTATTTTATTTATTTTGTTTTTTCCTCTTACCTGTCAGAGAAATGTATCACCTTAACTTATTATTTTTTTTCTTAGGCATTAATGTAAAATTATTTAGTTAATTTACTGGTAATTTAATCTCCTTAATTTCTAACCCTTTTTTACTCCTTTTATTCTCTCTCATATTTTAAATAAAATTGATAAAATAAATATAATATTCAGTTAATATAAGCATGTAATAGGAAGATAGAAAACAATCTATAGCAGAGGTAAAATCACATACTCGATCCAGGAGTTCGAGGAAAGGAAAAATAAATGAGTTCCAATTAAACCTAGCACCAGGCTTAGTAGACTCAGTGTTTATTTTTCATTAGAAATCAGAAAAGCACACTCCTGGGAACAGAGTGTTTTAAGGGAAGAGTCTTGGCTTTATGTTAATTAAAAAGCAGAACTAACCTCAGACTGAGTAAAGAAATAGCAATTGCTTTTTTAACATAGGGAAAGAACCAGAAAGAATTTCATGGCATTTAATTGCTATGTGTGAACTTGAAGTTAATAGTATTTCACTCTAATAATTTATTACTCTACACTAAAAAGAACTTCATAAGTATTTATTGCCTACTTGGTTTGGCTATCAAAATATTTCTTTGTATCACATATTTGCTATTATTTTGTGTTTTCTTTGTAAACAAAATAAATAAATAAATAAATTTCCCTAAATGTGAAGGTTCAGACTTATATAAACAACTCTTTAAGAATTGTAAATAAATATATTTTGTTTATTTTAAATTTTTATTTTTCATATTGAAATCTTTATTTTGTCACTGAAATGATAAAATCTATTTTAAATAGGTATTAGTAAAATAATTTTAACATATCCTTTAGTGGGAATAATGTGGCTACATTGTGAACTTTGAAAAAAGAAAATTTTTATATAAAAATATTTGACTAGATTATCAAATAGTTTTGCAAGAATTACCTTTAATCTATATAAAGAACCATTCAAACAAAATTTTAATCCAACAACAGACTGCTGATTTAATGCATTTTAATGAACTAAATATTTTTGATTAACAATAAAATATTTTAAGAATTATTACACATACACACAATTTTTGAAGTGTAAAATCTATATTAAGGGAAAAAAGCATTGGTTGAATGAAACAAAATAGCTTCTACTATCTAGTTGCCTGTTCCAGGAACAAAACCGAACAATTTCAAGGTAGCAAACTGAAGATTCTATAAAATATATTCCAGAAAAGGTAACTGACTTTTCAGTCTAGAGGCTTACAAGTCATGCTACCGATGCCATCTTTGCTGAAGTATTACTTTAAAGAAATCATATGGAAAACATGCTTTAGAAAATGGTTTTTAATGTAACGTTTCTGAAATTTGACGTATTATTTGACCCCTTTGCTTACCATCTAGGACATCACTTCCCATCTTCTTTAGTGTTTCCTCCAGAAAACAGACTCCTGGCATTGTCTGACCATCTTGGCTGCAGCTAGAAACGGCTGAGCACAGTGGGCAAGCAGAGTCCATCAGCTGTGAAATCAGCTGAGACAGAGCAAGAAGCTGAGGGGCTACGGAGAGACTGTGGCAATCTAAAGAGGCACATAACACTTGCTGATAGTATATACTACTAGTACCACACAGATCCAAATGTTTGTCTACATTATAACCAGCTCCCATAGTACAATAACAGGTCACTATTTTTTGTAAGTACATGATATGCTCACTTTTTTCTAAGAGGATAGTTATACAGCCAATCAGTCACAAAGTCTCTTTAGAGGTGGTTTGAAATCTTAATCTCCTAGAAAATTTAAGGTCATGAGAAAATAAAAATACAGTTCCTGCTGCCTCCATTGGCCCAAGGTTATAGTGGATATTCATCATCCCTCTTCCATTAAACTATTCTAAATTTCCCTCACATTTTTCCAGTACTTGAGCTTGTTTAATTTGTATGCCTGTTGGGAAGACTAAGGCCTTCAATTCCCAAAGAGTCAGAACTCTTTAATTTCTACCATTGTCTGGATTTTGATTTTTATAATGTTCAGTGGCAGTTGTTACTTGACTAGGAAACACTAAAAGTCATCCAAGTCAATTCTCTGGATCCTAGGAAACTTAATTCTTCACGATGGATTATTTTAGCCAGTAAAATATTTTTCTTCAGATGCTTGTCCACTTATTACGAGGAATCCAAAGTAACTGACTATTGAACATCTTCCAGATCAATGAATCACTGTATCATCTTATGAAGCATGCCTTTCCTGCTGTAAACAGTTCTTATAACCCTGCAGATCCCAAGTTCTTTATGGGAAACCCAAATGCCATACATGGACAACTGGGTTTGTTAGTGAAATAAGCCAGTAAGTCTTATACTCTTTGGTTTAGAGAACCATGTATAAGAACTCTTGAAGATGCAATATAATAAATAGTTTTAAATGTGTCTGTCTCATTCTAGAAAACAATAGGATGCTCAAAATCTTCAAGATACTTCCCAGCTGAGTCTTTATCTATCTGGCCAAATGTTTCCAGATTAGTGTACATCGAAAGTTAATTCTTTAGTTGGCAGTCTATTGTTATTTCTCTTTTAACATAAAATATTCCTTTCATTCTGAGAATTTTGTGTGACATACAATGTTTATAAATAAGGCATTCTGTAAGATTTTAGATAGTAGCGTTCTTAAACACAAGTTTCTGTACGTATGGATTCCAGTTAGGAAAGATCAACATCACCTCACCACAGTGATACTATGTCAAAGCCTCGATATTTTCTTAGTTCTCATTCAGTTGGTCACCCATCAAAGGCAATCAGATCAGGCTCAGTGAAAGAGTGGCCGTGTGTTTTAACCAAACCAGAACTTCTAGCCCCCTGATCAGAATCTATCATCGCCTCATTGTACAAGCGCAAAGGTAGGCAAGGAGAGATGCTCATTGGTTGACATTAACCTTGTTGAATGCAGCTTCTGCAGTGAATAATGTCTAGTGAGGCTTGATTTGAGCCATGTTATTATGCATTGGATACATTCTGAAAGCTCTATCCATGTATGTTTTCCCTAGAACTCCTTGGTTTTTTGCTAGATTAGCCCTGATGAGAGGGGGTCTATATGGTTTACTAACCCTACATTTTTTGCCTCTTGGATATTTTAGAGGTAATATGATTTGTATTGTTTTGGATTTGCCACTAGATGGCAAGCACAATTGCACTTCTGTCATGTCATAATCCACAGATACCTGGGAGGTTTGAGAATGCAAAATACCTCCTTTTACAAACTATGGAAAATATATGGACCATTAAATCTTATCTCATGTAGTGTCATAAAATTAACTACAAAAAAGTTCAACATCGTGTATATCACAACTTTATAACTAATTATCAGCATTGTTTTCTTTAATTCTGTCTGCTAATATATTCTAGTTATACAAATTTATAATTATTAGAAAATTATGTTTTAACAAAGTAATTCTTAACATGATGGTGATCTACAGATTCAATTTAAATCAATTATTTCAAGTTCGAGTCACTAATATTTCTAAAGCTGAAGCTTGCTAAATACTTTTGAGCGCTTATACATGCCCAAACATTTTTTCCCATTGTTATAAGACATTAATCATATTTTAGTGAAGAAATTATTTTCATTTAATTTTTATCACAATTAGTCACTACATGTAGTGAATAAAGTTTCTGCTCTTCATTCTTCAGTTCACTGTAATAATATTGGTGCATAATGATATTGGTAAAAAAGTAATAATATTAAACAAAAATAAGTGGATTGAATTTTACATACCACACAAAATTTTAACTTCATTATTGTTAGTAATTTTATGGTTTAGAAGTGCTGCATAAATACTAGAACCAAAATCTCCATCTATCGAGATTTAATTTCTTTTTATTATACATATGGTTTTAAGTCAAATACTGCAAATACTTTAATGACATATTTAATCAGTATAAAAATGTGAAAAGTCTTTCTAAGTAAATAGATTTAAATTTAATTATGACAAATCAAAAGAGAGACTACAAAAAATCAAAATGAACCTAGAAAAAACGTTAATACACAATGATGTATTATAATAGATACAGCTGATAGTGTGAAACCAAGCCTCCAGGAATAAATATATTATAAGGAGAGCCTTGAACAGTTTAATAAAATCCTGTAAATCACTGCTTTTATTTAATCTATTGTGTCAGCAACAGCGAAGATACACATATTGGTAAAGGTGATTGAGCTTAAATTCTGATGATGCAAAAAAAGATAGAATAAGTTTAGCAACCATAGTACTTAGATTTCCTTGTGAAGAAAATTTGAGCCACAGTTGTGGCTCCAAACATTATATTTGGAATATGATATTATAAAAATAATAATATTACAGAAATAATTATTACTTCTCTTTATAATATATGCAAAAATCAAGTCTACTTAAAATAAAATAAAACAAAGTCTAAACTATAAAATAGTCTAAAAAATAAAGCCTACTAAAAATAATACAAATATTTTCTTTGTTAAAAATAATATGTTAGATTTTGAATTTACTTTTATTCTTTATGTATATACTATTATTTATTTTTCAATTTATTCTTTCTTTATGTTAGATGATTTTTGCTATTTTATTGGATTAAACTCCACTTAATATTAAAGATGGCATATAGTATTTGTCATGTTTTTTTTTTGGATACTTCAGTAGATCATTTTTCAAGTATTTACTTGCAGCAAGAATCTCTCATAACATATGCTTTCATTTGTAATGTTCACTTTATTGTCAGATTGTTTGTATATTTATTTTTTCTTTTTTGTCGTGGATAATATTAGAGTTCCAAATTGTTTTTTAAACCTCCAGACATAATTTACATATTTCCCCAAGCTCTTCTCACTCTAAACTCCAGACATAATTTATATTATCTATTTAGCTACCTTCACTGTATATTTGTTAATTTCAGGTTTTTTTTAAAAATCAGCTTTAAATATTGAGTGAATGTAGTAGATATGTTCATTGTAGGCTAAAACCTCTATATTCATCATAAATATTGGTATTCTTTGGACCTCAGTCATCAGCCCCTTATCTTTCTTTTCAAATTTTATGTTATCCCAGGCTGATCTCACTCACACGATTTTTGTTTCAACACTTCCTATGAGCTGATAAAATGCAGCTATTTCTAGTCAATTTCTTTTAGTTTCTTTTGAGTTCTAGAACCACATTGAATTGACTAAATACATCTCAATTTGGATGTATCATGAACTCAACAATTTTAGCATGCCAAAAATTAACTGATAATTTTCATTAATATGAGATTATTTTCATTTTTGATGTCTTATTATTGAAATTAATATTTAGCAGCCTGTTCCTTGGCCCTTCTTCTAGATGTGAACTAGCTTAACAGTTATGAATTTTTACCGAAACTACAATGAATTCCTGACGTTGCTTTAATTTTTTGACTATCCAAACCCCCGAAGTTTTTTTAAGTCACAATAACTTTTCAGTTCTTAACATACTTTCCTAAAGGAAATTAGCTTCTCTTGGATATAGCTTGGTTTTACTGCATACACTTTAGAAGTCTCTCCCATCAATGTAGTCAATTTCTAAACCGTATGTAACTATATCTTTACCGAGAGCTCCCATGATATGAAATAAATTGTTGTTCTCTTAATGCCATTTGCTCTTATGCTACTTAACCTCTATAAATGGCATACCCACTTTCTGATATTTCTTTACATTTACCCTGAATTAAAACTCTTCCTCTTCTTGAAAATATTTTCTATCTTCCCTTTTTTTCCCCTATGACCTGGTTAATGCAATATGTGTGTGTGTGTGTGTGTGTGTGTGTATACTATATATGTATAATATAATACATATTCTAATATATGATATACATGTGCATTTGAGTTAGAATGAGACAGGTATTATAATTGAAATATGTCAATCTCATTGTAACTAGTATTTACTTGTTTTTTATGCCACTGCTTGGGAAGTGGGTAATATATTTTTTAACCGCCTTGTTCCTAACATTTGACACAAGGCTGGAGATATATCAGATTCTTAACAAATGACTAATAATTGAATGCATGAATTGTTAATATGTAAATAATATGCAGAAGATATTAGCAAACAATTGCTAATATGATTATGTTTTAACTTTGAAATGAAATGAATGTGTGAAGCATGTAGATTGTAAATTTATATGAAATCTATCAAATGACCCTATCTCCACCTACAAAATTTCACCTTCCAAAAATAAAGAAACAAAATTATGTATTCCGACTAGTGTTTTTTGGCTTAAGAATTGAAATTAATCATAATTTTATATTGTCATAATTAAAAGAGAAAGCCGAATTTTTTTTATATTTGTCTTAATAAGATGCGATGATTGAGTCAATAGGAAATTATATTTTTCTCATCTCTGGTCACATTAGATAAGAAAATAAATCATTGAGATTGAAACTTGCAACTCTTACTAGTGATATAAAGTCTTTGGCACAAAGTCGCAGTGAACAGCTGGCTACGATTTGATTAAATAAACATGATGCGTTTAGTAAATAAGCAAACGAGCCACGTACCTGAACTCAGTTTGCATCAGCTGCGATTGGATTCATCAAAGTCATGATAATAATCGAGGCCCAATATTTTTCTGGTACTTTTATAATGAAGAAGGTTGTATATCACCTACCATATAAGTAATCTTGGAATAATAAAAAAAAATTATGCATATAAAAAGCAGGGTGTGAGAATATGTGTTGGGCATACTGAGTCATAGACATTATCAGTTCAAAATATTTTTGTCCAATCATCTGTTGATTAGTTTTCAGTTTAACTGGGAGAGTTAAGAAAAATTGGAAACAATATTACTTTTTTATTCAAGAATTGTAAACTACGAAATTATAATAGTATTTTACATTTAAGACAATAATAGTGTTTTTGTGTTATTGAATATATACATATGTTCAATACATTAAAAATATTTGGAATACATTCAAAAACATACAATCAGATATACTTTCCATGCTTTTAAATCATTCTTAGAATATTATATTTGCACTTAGTAATTTTTAGAAATTATTACACAAAATTGATCCAATTGTCAGATTTCAGCATCTTAGAAAGATAGGAAACTTCCTTTGTTACTTTCTCTTTTCCACTGTCTCAAGTTTTTCCTGAGTTGTAGAAGTTTGGAGATGTCACAAATGCCAAAGAACAAATAATATGACAGCCTAATTAAAGAAAAAAATAAATAGAGAACGGAACAGAGAAAGGGAAAAAGAAAGAAGTGCTTATGCATTTTTAGTTAATAATAATAAAAACATCATTGAAACATACCACAGTGAATATTAATACAAAATAATAAAATAATAAAATAAATATAATAATTTAAAAAATAGGAGAAAAATTATTAAGCATCTAAAGAAAAACCAGCTCATCCAAAGTAAAGAAAATCAGATTAAAATAATAATTAGCGGCAATAACATATATAAGATGACAATGGAGTAATATTTTCAAAATACTACAGAAAAATAACTAATTTTATAGCAAGCTAAATAATTAAATCTATTGCTTTTTTTTTCTATTGCTTTTTCATTTCTTCTCTTTTTATAGATTATCATAGAAACCCCATGAAATATCACAGTGAATGTTGTAAATGATTGAGGTAGCACTAAGAATCAAATCCTACTTTATTCTAGTATAAATTCCAGAACTAAAGAGGCTGGGACGTTTGATTTCCCAGACATTCTGAGGTTGAGGGTTTTGGATGCCAAGTAGTTTCTGCCACTTAATTGTGTCACGTGAGATTTGGATGGAGCACTCGGATAAGAGGGTGTCTTCTTGCTCTTTTAGCTATCTCTGTGAGGGAAGCAAAGTCACAGAAAAATTGGAGGTATTTGACAGCAGAGTGTCCTATATGTCAAAAGCTCAGTGAGCTTAAAGAAGAAAGTGGAGAGATAGCAATCATGGCTGAATGCAACATTCCCGAGTCTGGAGACTAGCTTCATCCCTCTCAAGTGGTGGCTGTGGTTTCTTCTTAGTCATTAAATATGAGCTACCTCAAAGTCAGTAGTTCCAGTGGAGGATCCTTGATTCCCTGTATCAGTTAGGAGACTGTCCGGGAATAAAATTCACCCTAAATATTTCAGATGAACAACCTTAAATGGATTACTAGTGGTGCTGTGGGCAGAGGGAGGGGAGCAGAGAAGGAATGTTGAGGCATCCAGCAGGAGTTACCCTGTCTAGGGCTGAAGAGGCAAGGCAAACAAAAAAGGTCACTGGAGCCAGAGAGAGATGGAACTGTGGAGGAAGCACTTCCTGGCAAGAGCTGACTTCTTGGATGGATATAGCTTCTACTAGAGGTCGATACTATTGTTTTAATAACTAATTATTTGTATTAAATCTGCTTAGTCTTAAAATAGTTGTGTGATTTCTACTTCCTGTAACAAAATCCTACATTTTTAATAATAAAATTGTCTTCCTGATTTCAGATCCTTACTGCCCATTCATTGAGATTCTTTACTGCTACCAAAAATAAGTTTATACATTCTCTGTTTTTGTCTCTTCTTTAATTTTCTATTGAACTAGCTCCTTAGAGCCACTCATCCCTACTTCTTCGTCAACTCAAGTTCTTGTCAACTTCACTAGTGCCTTTCATTTTGCCAGAAACAATAATATTCTTAGTTCTTGTCTTTTTTGATCATTTGGTCTCTTCTCTTGGTTGTTTTCCCTTCTGTCTGTCTCTCATATTTAATAACAAGTCTGTCACAAAATGCTGCTAGATTTCCATGTAAATGCATTCAGATACTTCTCACTATACCAGCTACTAGCACTTTGACCTAAGTCATAGGATTGTGAAGATAGTTTCCTATATTGTCTCCTTAAGTTTTAGTAATTTTACCTTTTGTTATCAGCACAAAATTTAGAATGTCTCTTTAAAACTATAAGGTATACTATGTCATTCCTCCACAGCAAATGCTCTAGCTGTTTCATATTTCATTTAGAAGAGCAACCAGGCTAAAAGCCCTATGTAAACCAGCCAACTATTTCCTCTCTTTTTCCCTTCACTCATTCTGCCCTAACCACAAAGGCCTCTTTTGTTTATCTTCTATTTTTCTCAGAGATTCAGCACTTGCTATTCTCTTAAAAGGAATGATCTAGAAGAAACTTTTATGATTTGCTTTCTCCCATTTTCCTCAATTTTTTATATAAAGTAAAATTTTGCTTTTAATCTTCATTCATTAAATTGACTGTATGACCATTTCGTATATATGTATGGTTGTGCCTGTACTTTTGTGTGTGTGAGTGTGTGTGTGTGTGTGTGTGTGTGTGTATGCATTCTTTAATGTATCTCTTCTAACACTAGAATGTGAACTCCATGAAAGCAAACACTTTATCTAATTCAATGTTTGAGGTTGACAGACTTCTAAGATGACTCCCATTGATCCCCACCCCTTTATTTTCTTATTCTGTGTAATCACTTTTCCGTAAATTTAAACTAGACTTAGGGACTCGTTTTTAATGAATTGGACATGACAAAAGTGATAGGATGTTATTTCTGATATTAAGTCACAAAAGACTGCGACTTTCATATTATGCGCTCATGTGAAAAGGAAGTGAAAATAGACTCTGGATGACCACTAGTAAGAAACTGAGGGCTATAGTCTAATGACCATTGAGGAACTGCATCCTGAATCATGTGAGTGAGCTTAGAATTGGATCCTTTGCTCAGTCAGGTCTTCAGATGATACCCAAACCCTGACTAATACTTCGATGGTAGCTTGTGAGAGATTCTGAAGCAGAGGACCCAGCTAAGCCATGCTAGAATTCTCAACCTTGTTAGACACTAAATGTTAGACACTAAATGCTGTTTTGATCTCCCAAGTTTTGGGGTAGTTGTTACACAGAAGATAAATAATACAATGCTGCATCCCAACCATAGAGAAAGCAATAAATATTAAGATAATCATATAAAATTGTCATTTTTGTACGTCAAAAATGTTCAAGTACGGGTATTTTCAAAGAGTTTAATATATATTTGTTAAATGGAGTAATGAAGAGCTTATAGAACTATAAACTATTATTAAAAACAGTAAAATTGCTTAAAGTACATAAGTAATTTAAAGCAGTTAAGAGGGAATTAGTATGATTTAGTGAAAAAATAATGTGAGGCCAGGAAGCTCTTTTGAGTTGTCACTTGGCCACATTCTGGCAATGAGATATTTGGTAAATGTTTCTCAATTTATTTTAATTGATAGTACTAATTATTCTTGAGGATTATTATGAAGATGAAGTGATAAAAACTAAAGAGCATAATTAGCTTACTGTCTGATACATTAATTTTTTTTAGAGAAGTACTATTCCTTTCTCAATCAAAAATATTCCTTAACATACTAAGTTTCAGTATAGATTTTTTTTTTTTTTTTTTTTGGCAGGAGGGAGATTTGTTTTTTGAGGAAGATGGATAATAAAGAAAACCAGCCAAATATTTGGTATGAATACATTGGGGACTAAATAATCTTTCTTATACAATCTAGTTTTAATATTAATCATTTGATTTTATTTGACATATTTATTTTTTGTAGAATCAAATAATATATTTAAGAGCCCTCTAATCAATCAGATGTAAGGTAAATATTTCCAGATAGAATCATACTTCAAAAGGAAAATAATAATTTTAGTTTTAAATCAAAGTCATATATTTAGGTTCAGAACTAGACCTTTTAGTAACAGCTTCTATAAAATATTCAAAGCCAGAAGACATTTGTCTTGAATGTCAAGTAAGAGATGCATATTTTAGAAAACAAATCTTGGTGATTTATGTCTGACATTTTTTTCTATTTTTAAAATTTAGATACATTATTTAGGTAAAAGCTTTGCAAATAATGAAGAAAAATGATTGAGAAAGAGAAAACCATTTAAAATATATTTAATAAAGTTATGAGAGATATTTTCATGAATATTATCTAAGTAGAAAGAAAAACAATAATAATTTGAAGCCTTTTTTTCTTACATTTGGAAAACAGGAAATAGGCATGTTCATATATATATATATATATATATATATGATATCTTATTTGAAGAAGAATTATGTCTTTTAACTGCCAATGGTCTCAAATTTTGTTTAGTTTGTTCTTCATCATAAATATTTACATAGTATGTTTTGTATTTTAAAATATATGTGGAATTCCAAATTATTATATTCAATTTAGATGATTTTAATGTATTTTTGTTTAGTAGACATTTAGATATTTGAAATATACAGTTATGGTTTCATAAAGATAAGAAAAACAATTGTCTGAATTCAAATCAGTTATAGAAGAAAACAACTATTCATGAAATTCAAGAGTATATCATGATTCATGAGATAAATATATTAGTGTGGTATGGACATAGGCAACATATCAAGAATGAAAACAAACTATGAATAAAAAATATATATGATAGATTCATCTTAGAATGCTATAAAATATTCAAGGCAATTATAAATTTTTATCCTTTTGCTATTTCTTGATTTATTTAATTATAAAAATGTAAACCAGTAAAGACGAAGTTTATATTTTTATTTATGAAACATGAGGATAATTGCAAATAATAAAATAAATTTTATCATATTTTTTCTTGCTTTCTACCTCTGAATTTAATAAAATGAATAAATACATTTTTACTACAATACTTTTTTTCTGATATGGTGCTTTTTAGATTATAAAAGTAATATGTTTATTAAATAAAACAAAAAAATATGAAAAAGAATAGAAAGAGGAGATAATTTGCAATTTTCCCAACTCTTAAATACAGAACATGATTGAATATTCTGAGACTTTTAAAGGCTACGCTTTACCTGCTGTATAGATAGCAATAATTGGTTTGTGGAGTTTAGAACTGTTGGCTCAGAAATTGAAGAGAACCTCAAAGGAACCAGTGAACTTTATGGCAGAGAAGAAGTCAAATATATATAAATGATACATGTGTATGTATATATATATATATATATATATAAACACACACACACACACAAAATATATACATGCATACTTACATACAGGACATATATACATATATACTTGTGTGTATATATATACATAGTATATGTACATAAACTATACACATATGAAGCACATGGTACATTATTAAATCATATTTGCATTAATATCACCTAGAAGTATGTAAGAAATTTAATAACTGTGATTGAATCTGAAAAAGCAAAGTGAGTGACTGAAGCAACTATCACGGGAAGGAGAATGTCCCCTGTACACCTGTACCAGGCCTGTCCTATACTCCAGTCAGGTTTTTGAGGTCTCACTTGCTCAGTCTCAGCAACGCCACATCTATTTGGGCTCTGTCTTCCATCAGGACAATCCCAAATGGTTCTGCTTTATGCCCACAACCCTACCACATGACTCTCTCACTGGGGCTTCTCTGTAGATTTGAGATGTGAGATACCACAGGATTTATTTTTAACCGCACAACCAAAAATACAGAGGAGATGATTTCCCATGGGGTGAACACTCGACAAATGGGAATAGGAGACAAGCAAATTAATTCTTCCTTTTTTCTTTCCCTGAAAGACTGTCTTGGGATGCAAATTTTCAAAAAGCTTATTGTAAGATGGTTTTATACAACTGATACAAAATCTTGGAAAGCTTAGTAATTCACCAGGTATTAACTCTCCCACCTCCCTTCCCTAACTTACTTTTCCCCCTTCGCTCTATTCCCCAGATTACAGTTCCTAATAGAATGCTAATATATAAACGTTCGCTTGGATATCTACTTGTTGGGGAACATAGGCCGAAATAGTAGATTCCAAAAGTGTTTCTAAACACAGACCTGTAGGATAACAGGTCTGGAATTGGATTATTCATTACTGTGATGGCAATAATTTGTTATTAGTTAACCCCTGGCATGCAATGGCATCATAATTATCACTCTCACCTATTGTTAATTGAGATCAGGTGCATTCACAAGTAATGTGTTGATATATTCAGAAACTGTGGGATTTGAAGCTTATAGGGTCAATGATAATTATAAGTAATGCAAGAAACCTTGCCCAAACCAGAACCACAAAGATTTTCTCAGGATTTTTTCCAGAGGTTTTATAATTTTAGCTTTTATATTCAGAACCATGATCTATTTTGAACTTTGTTTGTTTTATAATGTCATTAAAGTGTTGAGGTGTGTTGTTTTCCCATCTAGTTGTTACAGCCAAGATCCATTTAGTTATCTTCTCTATGTGGGCAACTCCATATTAGCAAACAAAATGTTAGATAATATTAAATAATTTTAGGAGGCAATAGTGTGACATATATATTATTTATACATATATATGAAGATCTACATATTTATTTAAAGCTATTTAAATTCTGGTGTTTTCAAACATTTTTCCCTTGGAATTAAACACAATTTATGTTTTAAAAAATATGTTGTTAAATTCAAATATGCTCTAAATAAATATCTTGAACTTTGTTAGAACCCTTGAAATCTGATTTTAAAGTACCATTTAATTTTTAATGTATACTCTTCTATGGAAATGTGCTAGTTTGTTTTTATTTGCATGTTTTGTTCATCTAATATGCACTGTAATGCATTTCACCGATGGTGACTGAAGAAAATGGTTCAGTGGAGGGGACTGTCATTGTAGTTGCCATGTTTCAGGGTTTTGAAAGATTGGGGGGGAAATCAGTACCTTCAAGAAGCAAGTTTCTTTTTTATGAGCTATATTCCTGCCCTGCACAGAGATTAAAACAGCAACAATTAGGGCCAATGTTAGTAAAATCTAGGACCCTGGTATATGTGATGAGGACATCTAGATAGATTACTTAAAATAGATACTCCTGAAGAAGTTGTCTCTACTGGACCTCCTGAATCCTCAGAATTCATAGAGATAATTCCCTGCTCCTTCCTAGTTAAAGCTAGCACTTTATCCATTTTAGAAGACACCATAATGGCCTCTCCCACAAGGCAACAGGTGACTGCCTTCTCTCAAGAGGTCCATTTATTCTGTGAGTCAGAGTCTGATAACTAGCATTAAATTGTAATATAACCCAACTAGAATGTGTTAAATCTAAAAATAAAAGAGAGAGAGAATATAAACTAAAGGAAGCTATAAGAATTAGCTGACAAATACTGGATTGAAGAGAGCAACCCACAGATTGCCTTGTGAGGGTACTGGATTGATAAGCCAGAATATAAAACTAAGAATTCTTCTCAGGATTTGGGATTTCACATTTGGGCGAGGACTCCAGGAATAGGGCAATCTCATTACTGTCTTAGGAGAATAAAGAAAGTGATGTCGTATGTTGAGTGACACACGTAGCTGAGTTGCTGTGGCAGAATAAAGAAGCTACAAAAGAGAAAATGCTGGATAGACTGTATTATGTGAGTCCAGAAAACCTACTAGAGTTTAACGTTCCACGGGACGAGCCAAAGCCACAACACTCACACATTCACCAGGGTCATCAGAAGAAATGATTGATGAGAGGGCACTGGCACCACAAAAAATTAAGTGGTAGCTCTCCTCTATAAGGCTGGGTTCTTGAGAGGAAAGGAGGTAGCAAAGCTAGAATGGTTAATACCTATCAAGATGATGAGAAGATCTCAACAATAATAGCAGTGAACATGAGCTAAGGGTCATGGCCTAAATACAGAGGTAGAGATAGTTAATTGAGTATAATGTTCCTATAGGCAAAAGGGGTAGGCTGCCAACTAGGGTACTGTTTATCATGTGGAGTAAGAAAATGGCAAAGATAGAGGTGCAGGAGGATGAGAGAGGCCACCCCAACAGCCATGATCTCTTTGTTGCTCAGTTCCCAGAACTGCATTAGTTTTTACATCTGTAGACTATTTACTGCTGAGATAGTCAGAGAGCTAGAAAGAAGGGTTTTGCAACCCAGTACATATTGAAATGATCTCTTCAGTTCTCTCCAAAAGGGCCTAATATTTTTTCTTTCTTCGTTTTATCCTTCTCTTCCTTCTCTCTTTTTCTTTTTTTTTTTGGTCTCTTTCTACTTCTCTCCTTAATTTCTCTAGGACTTTGTTTGGGTGGGAAGGAGGTTTAGAGATAATAACCAAGAGAGCTACATGCTCACAATTAATCAACTGCATTCTTATAGTAATAAATAAAAATCAGACAACATGGTGAGAAATCACGATTGCGATTGCCGCAAACCAGGGATATTAATCATGATACAGAGGTTTTGTGTGAGATGAACATTTTGATTTTATATTTCTCACTTGCTGATTTTTGATTTACCTCCCAATTAACTTATGAAATTCTTCAGTTTTTACTGGCAACAATGATTTTTTTTTAAAAAAAAGCCTTAATTATACTTTTACTGACAGCAATATGCAAGAAAAATGCTTTATCTGATGTATCTAAAACTTATTGAAAGATTGCAATCTTTACTCTGTGCTCTATGTTAAATGTCAACTATGTTTGGCCATTTACTCAGATCTAAAATTAATGATTAATATGATAAAATACAATTTGCAGTTCATTTTTCAAGACATTCTGAGAGAAATTCAGGTCATGTCACCAAACCAAGCTATGCCTTTCATACTATTGTTTCACATATTGAGAACTGTTTCTTATTAAAAAAAATGAAATCTACCATTCTTATTTATTTTTCTTGTTATATAAACATGTAACGATGTTCAGAAAGAGCTAACTCTACTTCATGCACTTTGATAGTGAGGCAGTATGTAATGAGAAACAAAGCCCAAAACTTTTAACTAATTGATGTAATTCACTAATGAGGAAATTTTTATACATATATCTAATCAACTATTAATTGCATAGACACAGTGTGACAGGTATTGTATTAGGCACAGAAATTATTGTGATAAGTTCAAGGTACCCTTCCTGCTTCCTCTTGAAGCTTCTAGACTATGGAAAAAAAAAGATAGAAATAAAAATGTCAAATCATTTATTATAGAATGGGAAGTACAGAGGGTTATGATGTGGGCCTCTAATTGAGAGTAAGAGTCAGGAAGCTTAATTTATCCAAATATAATGGAATGTTTGGGAGAAAGGAAAAAATAGTATTTATTAGTCTAGAAGTCACTAATGTTTTTGTGTATCGAGGAATATGCAAGCTACCTTTTAGATAATCTATTTTCAGACTTTTTCATGGCCTGGTGCCTTCTTAGTGAAGCTAGTTTAAGCGGATTAGGCATCTTTTTGCCCTAGCAAAAAGTAAAACAGACCTGCAGCCCAACAAAGACCAGTGTCAGAATCCTTTGTTTTATGAAGTGATTGTAATGGCAAGAATAGGTAGTATCACATAGTGTTGAAGATACTTCTTGGGGAGACAGCTTGTCTCCCAGATCATGACCCCACATCTACTCTTTGGCAGAGAAATGTGATTAGAAATTCTCTAATGGAATTTGTCCAGATCGAAGCCCACTTACATTAAAGGCTCCATGGAACTCAGACATGTTCACAAGTAAGGAAGAGGAGAATTTTTATTTGAGATCCAAAAATATCAGCATTATCTATAGGTTTATCTAGATTATTCACAAGTGGTTAAGTTTTAGAGTCTTTGCAGCACCAGCCACCCAGACGCAGTGACAGTACTCAAGAGGAGTTACTATGGGAATGTGCGTGAGGTTCTAACCTTGGTCAATCAGTGTGAGCCTTTAAGGGACCCTGGGGCATCTCTTTAGGTATGGGGCTCACCAGCAGGACATTAAAATAGAGATCAAGATTCTCTAGAATGTGTTAGACTGTTTTTTTTTCTTTTCTTTTCTTTCAATTAAGGTTTATTGAAACTATGTGGTCTAATTTACAATGCTCAAATCTTCCAGCAGTCAAGAAAAACTGTGACTAATAATTTTGTAATTTGGAACCTCTGGCAAAAGGAGGCAGATTCTACCTGAAGATGCCCTGTAAGATTTTGGACTCCCTGGGGTTTTAACTACCTTGGCAAAACTAGTAGATACACTGCTTTTGTTTTGTTTTCTCCTCTATTAAACCTTTCTTTTTAATAGTGATATGTTTCATCACATCAAACAGAGTCGAATACTTGAAAATTAATCTAGTTTATAAGACTTTTCCTTGCCAGGATCGATTCTTTTGCCCGTCTTATCAGCAGAGTTCCTGAATAATTATTTGGAGGTTATGGTAGAAACCACTAAAACACTAAACCCTTCTCCTCATTTTAGAGTACATAGCTAGACTACGTTTGCAGCCATGTTAATGGTGTGGCCTTGAGGCCAAGTTTTCTCAAATAAAAAGTGTGCATCTCCATGTGTTTTACTTCCAAGTTGGGCATTTGAAAGCATCCCATATAGTTATTTCAAAGCCTTTTCACTTCAGCTGGCTCTCTCTTGCTGGCCCAAAAAATGGCAGAGCCAGAGGTGGTATAAAGTCCATAAAGAATCATATGGAGGAGAGGCAATACCTTGCTCTGAACATCACTCTATATAGTTAAAAGTGATTCTATTTGAACATACTTATTTATTTATTTACATTTATTTATTTATTTACATTTATTTATTTATTCACATTTATTTATTTATTTATTCATTCATTCATTTATTTATTTATTTATTTATTTATGGTTGTCCATATATGTTATTTAGATCTGTTTTATTGTTTTGGTATATATTGTTTAAATAAATAGACTAGTATTTATATTTCATTCTACATCAGAGTATAACTAACTTCTAATAAAGAAAATCTTTTTGAATATTAATAAAGAGGAGGATCTGAAGCAAAACAACTGAATAGATTTTGTGCCCTACCCTGAAAAGACTATATTTGTGAACATTTTCTCCTAGAGCTTTAAATGAAGCCTTTCCTGTTTGGGCAAGTCACTGTTACTACATTTTAATCCCACTCTTGTTTTCTTTAAAAAAAAAATCCGCCCTCCAACTGGTGAATGCTGCCAAATTTCTTTTTTTAATTAAATTTATCAGGGTGACATTGTTAATAAAATTACATAGGTCTCAAGTGTACAATTCAATAATACATCATATGTATATTACATTATGTGTTCAGCACCTGAATTACTTATTTTTAAAGTAGTTTAGTCCAACTTAGAAAAGATATGATTAAAATGCTAGAGAAAAATGGCTTATAGAAAGCAAATATTATTTTCTTGCTGCTAAAGCTAAGTGGAGATGAAATTAAATATTTTTAAAAATACATGCAAATAAATTCTTAAGCTAAGACGGTGAAAAATTCAAAATTGTTACACGTTAACTGATTCAAAATTAAATCACGTTAAAAAAATTAAGTAAACAAAAACCCCCAAAATTTGATTTTTCAAACTAGCAATCTACTCACAGACATGCATAAATACCTGCATATATAGATAATAGTCATTTGTAACTTTGCTTTGCAAACATTATGCCACAGAAATTAAACTTTGTCACATTCTCTGCTTTTTAAAAATTAATTATAACGGCATTATCGAGCTACTTAAGCTGATTTACGAAATAAAACAGAAATGTATAAGATTACTGAAACTACTGAAATCAATTTAAAGAGTTGATTTTAAATCTTTAAATCTGAGAATGAACCAAAATTTGCCATGATATGAATTCTCTATAAGAAGAAATGACTTGAAAGACACGTGTAAAAAGTATCCTTTAATATAAATCAGCATTATTCAGGATCTGCGTTTATTATTTTTCTTCAAAATCACCACTTTTTGATTTTAACAGTAGAAAATATACACTCAAGTACTATTAAAAACAATTTTGTTGCTGTAATTGTATATTCAAGATATTTTTATAAAAGTATGATAAAAACCTCTCTTAAATTAAGCAAAATAATAAATTAGATTATATATCTTAGAAATATGATGTAAAATGAAATCCAGAAAGAGAAAGTATAAATACTGTACAAAGCTAGAGAAGTACATTTAAAAAATTACCAACATTTTTTCTGTTTTTTTTGCTGTAAGAGAGTATGATTTAATTGGGTTGGATATATACACTATCTTTTTGAATGGAAAGAAATTACTTTAAAGATTTTTTTGTAATTTTAATAAGTAGGCACATATATCTTAATGCATTTGAGGAAGATATGAGTTTTGTTATAGAAGCTACCAAACACCACATCAGGTGTTTCAAACTGATTTGCTCAGTGGTCTGTTTACAATTGTAATTCGAACTATTCTTTATAAATGAGAAAGCTCTGTAAATATTTACTACATGCCTAGATTTAGAAAGCATTATTTTTGAAAAATAAGTATACCTGAGTAGACCTGTATGTTTATGTTTCCTGGACAATTGATTACAGTGGATCCATTTGTACATTAGGCTAAGCTTTGGGAGGACAGATATCCTGGTCTAATGTCTCCAGTTCATATAGAAGAAACAGAGTAAAGTCAAATATCATAAATGATAGCACAAAAATATTAGTTACAATTTACATATTTTAAAGAATCATTGCTAAAAATATCAAAAAGTATATATTATATTTTCATTCTGAGTGTGTGTGCGTGTGTGTGTGTGATGATATCCATTCTAATATCACCTTCTTAAGTCCAAGGAAATTTTTTTCCCTCTAACCCATTATTGGTTATTGTCTTATGGTAAGCAGCTACTAAATCTCTCGAACTCTCATTGAATTCATGCTCTGAAAATGTCTCTCTCTATAATGCTGATCTAACCACTTCTTTAATCCTTGATTTGATTTTATACAAAGTAAGGATAATATCTCTAGTAGACATAAGTGGTTTTCTACTTCACTTTAAATCTCCCTATTAGATCACCAATTTTATTCATGTTTTTTATTCTCTCATATAACTCACTATTAAATCATGCTTAGTCTAAGTGAATTATTAAAGTCTCATTCTTTATGCCATGGATAGATGCAGGAAAGGTTAAAGGAACTTGATCTTGCCCAAAAGATAAAAACATATTTTATTCATAGTTATATTTGTGTTCATATTCATTTACATAATGAAAGTCTAATGGAAGCATTCTGGGGTAATTTTCCTCATTACACATAAGAAGCGTAATCCACAGCATCTATTTCATGTTCTCATGTTTACACACACAGTCACAGCCACTTCACTCTCATGAAGGGAAGAAGCCTGAGAATGAAGCTACTGAGCTGAGGAGGACAAGGGAAAAAATCTGGGTTCTTGATGACATTTCAGCCACTGAATTAAACAACTCTGGGGTGACTGACCTCTAAAGGCTCTGTTATATGAGATAATAAATTTTTCTTATTGAATTGGGATTTTTTATTTTTTCCTGGAAAAAGAGTCACATCTAGTGTAGTACTTACAGTTCTGGTGGGGTGATTTAACAAATTAACCCATGAACAACAGCACATAGCAGAAAGCCTGGCACATAAAATACTTCAAAAATGGAAATTATTACTATTGAATTTTTTATTCTATAATTATTACTATTAGTTCTAGTTTCTTATAGTTTGAAACTTAAGATAGATATATATTTTCTTTATTATGAAATTTATGCAAGAAAGTTTCTGTTATTATATAACAAAGTTGCTTATCTCCTTAACGTTAGTTTTTGAATCATATTTTTGGATGACTTTTTCCTGATAAATTCCTGAATTATAATATTGACTTTTACTTCTTCCTACACAGGGACATTTTAATCTTCTGATTCGACGATATCATTCTTCATGAATGTTTTGAACCTGGTGAAGAAAATGAACTGGAATCGGGAGAAGTTTTAACCGTTCAGTTGATATATTTCTCTGACGATGCTTGTTTGCATAAGGTATCTCATCTACCTCTGTGCATTTTTCCCCCTTTTCACGTTTCATATGTTTTACTTACTCCAAGAAACATGGCTTACATTTTCTGCCTGGCTTTAGAGGAACAACTGTATTTCTGTCCTTGTTGATAGACATTTTTGTTTGCCTCTTAAGCAGACTCTTAAATAATACTTGTTTTCAATCCCACTTCCAACTCCACTGTCTATGATAATTGTTGCCACCAGCTCATGAATTTTTCTGGAGTTCATTTATACAAACAAATTTCTCCCAAGATTATATCGGAAAGGTTTAAATTGTCATACATTTTCTAAAGCAGTTATATCTTTTCTATTCTCTTTCCAGGCTTACTCATATTGTTGCTGTTATCTTGTTTGTTTTTCTAATTCTTTATTAAGTTTATGCTTTTTTTATTTTATAACTTTATTGTTATTATAGTGAGTCTTAAGGGGGAATGGGGATAAACACATATGTTCAATCCAACTGTCTTTTTTTCTTTTCCAGATGTCTTTTATTATGTATTTATTTTATATTCAGATCCAAATTACTTTGTTTATCTCTACAAAATTAATGTTCCATTACTTTATCCATATCTTGCTTAACGAATTTTAAAATATGATTAGAATTTACAGAAGAAGATTCAAATATATTTATTCCGGAAGCACTTTCTGCCTCAGTGTATGATTTATATTCCCCAAACATGACATCAAATATTCCCATTCGCACATTGCCTAATGTCTTACTACCATCTAGATGTCCTCTACTTTTATTCTGTCATCGACTGAATAGACGAGCTACTCCCATTGACAAATGTTGGTTTCTGGAGGGAGGAATTTATTTGTTCAAAGTCAAATAACAGTGAGTGTCAGAGTCATATGTAAACCTAGAACCATTGATTTCAATGCACAGGTTGTTTGCATTGCACCGAGATGCCCTATAACTGATCACTCAAGGCTGAAATCCTATGGATTACACCTCTACTATGTTATTACACTGTTTAACAGACAAGCCCTAAACATGAGTTTTGAACAAACGAAAATTCTCTGTACTTCTCTTTTATAAGTAGAAATTATATATGCAAGAGAGAGAAAGATATGGGAGGAGGAGAAATTGGCAAGCCAGACACTTCTTTAGAAAACAAGCAAACAAACAAAAACCTCTGATTATCTTTACCACAGATTACTGGCATTTTTTTTCTTAGCTAAACATAGTAATCAGATTTTTTATACAACTGCCTTTGATTGTGCATAAATCAGCTTTATTAAGTAAAGATAATGACATCAATTTTATCTAACTTTTTATGTGAGCAATCCCCTAAAAGTCCTCAATTTGATGATGCTAAGGAGGAAACTTTATAGGTAGAAATAATTTAAATTTTCTGTAATTTCTGTTTGTTTTTTTAAATAATTTGATGAAAAGTCTTAGATGCTTACTATAAAAGTTGTGCTTTTATTATATCGATATATCTACATATCTACATGTAAATATATTTATATATACAGCAAAAATAGTCATGGCATTTTATAGGTTACTTTGTCAAAATGATGTGTCTATAAATTCTCAAATATATAATTATGGTTAAATCTGTTTTTATTATTTAATCTATACTAGAATGTTAAAATATCTTACATTTTTTTCTACACAACACCATGAAATACATATTATTATTTGCCCACTTTATAACTAAAGAAAAAAATCATCTAGAATATTTAAGTAATCTTTAACCACATGATCTTTATCACTATGTTCCATTGCTATTAAGTGGCAGAGTCAGGATTTTCTCTCCTGATCTAAAATTAAAGGCAGTTTTCCCTAACTATAGCTCTGCAGTGCTGAGTGCAGGAATAAGGAAATCATCTCTCCACCACCTCTAGGATTATCTTAACTCTATTCAGAACAATGTCCAAACTTCAACCCTTCTTTAAGAAAACTGAGAGAATTTTACTTGGTAAATCATGTCTCTCTCCCTCAATAGCACATTTTTTGAGTATGATTTCAATTCTCCAATGTTGCCTATAGAAATTGGGAACCTCACAGACAAGAGCACATCCGATTACAATGCCCATTCATGGGGAAATTAGACTAGAGGTAATTTCTTGGTGTCTCACTTTAAAGGCAATCACTAAAATTTAGAATCTTTATATGTAGATTTTTTTAAATCTAAATTTCAATCTTTATATCTAGATTTTCATTTCTAGTCAATTTTATATTAGATTCATAGTTATTTTTGTTTTCATACATTACTTAACTAATTAATGTAAAGATTGAATAAAGTACATTATCAGCAAATTGTGGTGTGTAGACATATGTCATTAAGAAAAGATAAACTGAAGTTGGCTATTACGATTCTTATTCTACTGAACAACATATTAAACATTACGAAACCTCTAGTTAGTTACTTCTACAATATCAGCCAACATAATCCTCTAATTAAGCATTTAATTATATAAAGGACTGACATTTATGCCACTTCTACGTCTTATTTGTTAGTCAACAAATATTTTGGATATAGCTATGGATTAATCATTGAGTTACTTAGAGTAGTATTATGTAAATATACTATTTACT
Source organism: Pteropus medius (assembly GCF_902729225.1). NCBI lineage: Eukaryota > Metazoa > Chordata > Mammalia > Chiroptera > Pteropodidae > Pteropus > Pteropus medius. The sequence continues at coordinate 13,646,649 of NW_024351073.1, read as the reverse complement.
TTTTAAATTTTTTATTTCATATTCTCAGACTAGTGTTTTGTAGTTTATTTTTTCCTACATTTAATAAAGAAAAAATATATAAACATCCAGGTTGTCAAGTGTTATGTCATATTAATCTCAAAATAGTTGCAAATAATTTCAGATATTAGGCTCAAACATAACAGGCTAACAATTCATCGTGACTAAATGAAATATAGAGATAGTAATGTAATTAGGAATTGAAAAAAGAAACAAGAGAGTCATAAAGGAAACTTCAGTCAGAAATCTTTACAGAAGTGAAAAATATATTTTGTCTCAACATTTTAGGTACAATCCAAAAGGGCAATGCTCCATTTCTACATGAATGTTTATTTTTATAAACTCCATTTGTGTAATTATAGAAAATAATTTAGGAAATATTTGCCGTATCTTCTACTTGTGGAAATGTGATGTGTTTTCTATAATATGAATCAATGTGGCAATGGTACCAAGATATTTTTAACACAATATCTTTAAATGTGTAAACTTTTAGAATATCAGTATAATGTGTTAACTTTTAGAATATCAGTATAATCAGTTTCAAAATTATAATAGCATGAGTAAAATAAAACTAAAACCATTTAAAAATAATAAATACAATTAAAGGATACTCATTAAGAAACAAACATTAATGAAATTTTGATATAGAAAAATGGAATAAAGCAAAATGATCTCAGAGATGTAAAGAACATCTTTCAAGTATGATTACCTGTCTCTTGAAAGAAATCAGTTTTCAATTGTCATATTGAAATTGTCATATTATAAGCCTGTATATTTTGACATACCATTTTGGTAAGAAGTCTACCTCACTATTCTTAAATAGAAATAATCCATTTAGTTATTAAGAAACTTCAGAAGATATATCATAAGAGCTCAAAATAACATGACAATTTTTTAACACTCTTTGAGCTAAGAAAATATTTTATACATAAAAATGTTCTTTGTGTGTAGCTTTAATTGCTGTTATTGTAATTCTCAACAGAAAGGATATTTGCATAACACAATTCTAAATATAATATTCACTGCTACTTACGGTCTGTCATTGATTATTCAATAATTATATGTCCTAGAGAATGCTGGTGTTTCTTTTTTTCATCATTTCTGAGTTCCTGCAAATAATTGCAATTGAAAAATTCTTTAGCAATGCTTTGCATTGCTAATCCACATTTTCCACATTTTCCCATTTTTTTATTACCTGTTATTTCATTTTGCTTTGTTTAGTTTACTTACTAGCCAACATATTTCATTTGATAATTAATATTTTACTCTTTCAAAAAAATTGAATAACAACAAATAATATTAATCCACTCTCAAAATACAGTTGCATCCACTACTATATGGTTTTTATGACATGGCTCATATTTTGATATATTTTTCTTGCGTACTGATAAAATCATATCTTAATGATCAATAGGGAAGAACCACGTCATCTTTCCCAATTAAGAAATCTAATGTACATATTAGATGATCTGTAGATAAAGGTCAAAGTGAAAACCTAAAAGTTTCCTCTTATTAGAAGCAATTATATCTTTATTGTGAACCAAGAAAGTATCTCAGTATCACTTTTATTGCATGTCGAAGTTATTGAAATAAATTCTTTTTATAGAAGTGAAGTATGAAGTAATCTTTTCTACCCTAAATTATTCAACCCAACATTGGGGACATTTTATCAAAAATATCTGCTAGTCTGTTGATATGATACCAACTTTTACTGCAATGGGATATCTGCCTCAGTTTTAGTCTTTGTTATATTAAACCACATTTATTACCCATCTCTTTAGGATAACAAAATTGTTCTGTTATGTGTGTGGTTTCCTACATTTACCATCAGCTTAAACAGAAAATGAAAGGAGTGCCTGGTTGAGAAAATGCCAGAAGCATTCAGATGAGCCATATACCATTAGCAGGCATTATTTATTCATAAATCTCATATTTACTGGGAGCATTTTGCAATTCTAAAAAGTAATCATAAATTTATCTTGTCTATGTATTAGAAGAGTAGCAAACTGGAATTGCTATCATGAAATCATAAGAGTGAATCTGCATCTAATGGCCTGAAATAGATGTTTATGTTGAAAAAAACTTCAAGAAGTATGGCACTCTCCAAGTTATTTGATAAAAATGAACACAACCATTAATCTAATGATTCATCTTCAGGAAATTTGTTCAAGTAAGACATTCTTTAAAAATGTTTGATGTAAGGAAATGTGTTGCAGTTCTACCTATGGTAAACATAAATTAGAAATACAACAGTGGTAATAATAATGTTATTTATATTTATTGAGTTCTTACTATGTGATTGCCCTTTGTCTATACCTGATCTTACTTAATCTTGTCAACAATCTAATAAGTTAGGTCTCACTATTACATCCATTTTGAAATGAAGTAACTGAGCCTCAAAATGCTTATGTAAACTAAGCAAGTCTAGCACATGATAAATGCTTTGAACGCAAACCTGACATTTTTAATATTCATGAGTTAGAGTATGCTAATGCCTTTTAGAATACATTGCAAAAGTCTTTAATTGTAAAGTTCATTGTCAAACAACAATTAGAAGTGCCTGTTTGTATGTATATTTTGTATGAATTTTGCTTTATGACTAAAACATGCAAACATATTCATTGTGCTCTTAAAATCAACCAATTCTCTGTCCTCAGCTTAATGTGTGTGATGATTTTTTTCTCAGTCATTCTTGGGATTTCCTGCTATCTCCAGGTGGGGCTGGATTTATGAGTGAGCAACTAGTGTGTGAGCACAGAGATTTATGGGTGAGCACAGGGCCCCACCCTCAGAAAGGCCTGCACTCATAGTTCAATGCTCTGCAGTTGCAGTCTTGAAATTCTTAGTTATTTTATCTTTGAATTTGCATTCCATGGATGAATTGTGATGGAGTAGTGGAGAATGTGTAGGGAGCTTCAAGACTCAACTTTCTTGGGATCCTGCCACTTGTTTCTTCATGATCTAAGGTTCTATACCCGGAATCACTGACCTCACCCAGTGGTCATCTGTCCCCGCTCCACTCACTGTGTGCGGGGCCTCTGAGGTGGGTTACAGCAGTGGTAGTCTTTGCCTTGTTCTAGCAGTGCCAAATTGGGCACGGTGGACGACTCTGCCAGGTTGAGCCTCTTGCCAACTTCCCCAATCCAGCCACCTGATCATAGAGGTTCTCGCCTATTATGATGTTAAGAGGCGCAATATGGACATCAAATCATAAATGTTGTGACTACTGCAGAGACACCTACAGACACTGGCAAGGATGCGTGTTTCTCTAAAATAGTTACAAATCCTAAGGCAGAAAATCTCCATAATGCAAAGAAAGGATCCTAGCTGCCAGTGATGCTAACAGAATAGAAAGAGGGTCATGTCAGGTCCTGCGGCAAGCTTCCCCAGCCACTTTTATGATATTGGCCTCTCTTGACCATTTTCTTACCCAAAAGGTGAGGTTTCCTTTTTTAATATTTTATGTTTCTTTTATCATTCTGTGATCATGTGTTTTTTAAGGCAAAATAATACAAGCGAATGAGGTTAATTATGGTTTGCTTTTTAAAAAGTTTATTCTAGACACAATGACTGACATAAATATATAAAATGTAAATACTTATATTTATAAATAATATGTATACACACACATTTGCTTTCATGTTTCCATGCACTCTGCAGTACTACTTGCTATGACAAAATTTATTTGTGTGGTACTTACTACAAGGTCTTACTCTGTAGTCAACAAATTCTTGTTAACTTTTAACTTTGAAATACCCTTAGATCTCTCTCTCTCTCTTTCCAAAATTAAATTACCATTACTCATTACTCTTTCTCTAAATTAAGATTTTCTTTCTATTTCTTCCTTCACTTTGTACTTACACTGATAATCTCCATACGTTATTTTTTTTTTCCCAAATATACACAAAACTGCAATGGGGAAGGCTTGGGTAGGCGATAAGGTAAGACATATTAATTGAGAAGAAAGAGAAACTGTTTGAAATCTACAAGAGACATCACGAAGAACATCTGACCCCATTGGTGTGCTAATTATTTGGATGTGGGTTGAAAAAATGCTTCCACTGTGAACACTGCAAGATATCAGCATCCTCTGGAGGCTGGAGAATTGTTGGAACAATGAGCTATTCAAGATAGTCAGGCATTATTACTCGCCTTGAAGTGAGGGGCTGACTTACTACCCACTACCAGGAATGAAGGCTTGGTACACTTGGTGTGGGGTTTCATGAGGACTTGGCAGGTGACTGAACGTGAGATAAGATGTGAAGCCTCTAAAGACATTGACCTTTTCAGTAGGAATTAGAAAAACTCTGAATAAAGGTATTGGAGTGTCAAACAGAAACTGTTTACAGTAAAAATATGGCTTCGGATTCATTTAGCACAAAGAATTAAGAGGTCAGAAACAAAAATCTTTACTGTGCTACTGATGCTTTGTGACCATGGGCTAGGCCCTTAATCTTTATTTTTCCTTCTTAAGTTTCTTCAATTTATAAAATGTAGATGAGATAACATACGAGTTAATTAGTGTTTCTAAGATATAGAACATGGTTAAATGTAATCAGAAGCATTAATTATTCACATTGACAAAAGGGCAAGTTTTAGGTCAGAGGACACTGTGTTTGTGATGAGAGTAGCAAGTGCCCTTTAACTTCTAATTTCATATAAGTATCTTTTCTTCCTTAGCAAAAATATCTCCTCCTTTGATGTCAATGAATTGAAAAGATATTTCTTTCTCGGGAACACTGGTACCACCCAAGTAGATATTTTGTTAATGTTCTCCATATAATCTGATATAATGTTCTCCATATAATCTGATATAATTAATCCCATGATAATAGACAAAATGTTGTAGCAAATAGTGCTTGTGATATAGGGTCAAAAGAAATAAATATAGTTCTCCCTAACTGTGTGATCTTGTACTAATTACTTATATGAGATTCAAATTTATAATGGCTAAAATATGCATAATCATCTCTGATTCAAGAGACTTGAAAAGCCTCAGTGATATCTTAAAGTATTTAAAAATATTTTTGAACTGCAAGTGGATAAACAAATATTATTACTACATACTTGCTCTAAATTCTTACAGTCAAACATAAGAAGCAGATTCCTGTTTGTCCCTTCTTGCAGTTTATTTTCTTGGACATTTTGATCACTATGATAGAAAGAGGGGTTGGTTTATAAAAGTATTCATTCATTTATTCATTAATTCAACGATAAAATATTAAATGCTTTAAAATAGTAATAATTTATCGGGGCAAAGAAAAATAATGGACAGGCATATAAAAAGAAAAGTATGATACAATGTGGTATTTAAAAGAGGAAAGTACAAGAAAAATTATCTGAAAGTGTGTTTGTGTTTTTCATAACCAATGTAACAAATTTCCACAATCTCAGCAGCTTAAAAATACCCAGATATATCATCTCATAATTTCTGAGGCTGAGAGCCTGGGCAGGATTGTTGAGATCTTCTACTGTTGAGATCACAAACTTCAACTGAGATATCGGTCAGCCCACATTCTTATCTGGAGGTTCAGCCCCGGGACAACCTCCTTCTAAACTCGTTCGGGTTATTGGCAGAATGTATTTCTTGGTGGCTGTGTGACTGAAGGTCCTGCCTTTTTGTGGGCTGTCAGCTAGATGCTGTCCACAGCTCCTGGTGGTTTCTTGCAATTTCTTGTCACTTGGGCTTCTCCACTATGGCCACTTACTTCATCAAGACAGCAAGGAGGTTTGCCACCTCAAAGAAGGCCCAGACATTCTCTTAGGAACTGTAATTAAATTATAATAGGCCCACTCAGAGTAAACTCTTTTTTGATTTACTCACAATCAACTGCTTTATAAAGTTAACCACATCTAAAAAATTTATTCATCGTGCCACATTACACTGGCTAGAACCAAGTCACAGGTCCTGCCCACACTCAAAAGGAGAGGATTCTACAGGATGCCAGCACCCTTGGAGCCACCTCAGGTCTGACCACCACAACGGTGGAAGAGCTCGAGCTTAAAAAAATGAAGCTTCAATTAATTTTAACATTAACACTAAAAATAACAGCTAATATTGTGGGCTTTTACATTCTCAAGAATAGAGACAAAATTGAAAATTCAATTTTAAGTTGGTAATATAGAATCTACATCTCAGTAGTATATAGTACTATATTTAAAAAAAAAAGCAGGACATGGATATGAGCAGGAGGAGCACTTGGTTTATATAAGATGGTCAGGGGAAGCCTCTCTGTCAGTTATTTTTGGCAGAGATCTTAAGGAATTCGTGTATCCTAGGTTGAGGACTGTACTTGATGTGATATCAGCTTATAGCGCAAAAAGGTGGACATGGTAGGAAATGATGTCATTATCTTGGACTTTGCAGGTCATAATTAGATGTTTGAATTTTACGCTGAGAATAATAAGAAAGCATTGGGGAAGACCATTTTGAAAGGATAGTTCAGAAGTTGTCATTTATAGAAGGTGGCCTTGGGAGAAAATGAGGAAGCAGGGAGGTCAGCTGAGAGGTGACCACAGAAATCTAGCTGAAAGGTGAGGTTGATATTGGTGGTTGAATACTTGTTAATAAGTGGTTAAATCCTAGATATATTTTCAAGATAAAGCTGGCAAGATTTGTGGATAGACTGAATGTGGGGTGTGGCTCCAAGAATTTTGACCAGAATATTTAGAAGAATGGAGTTGTTTTTCACATAGATGGGAAAGTCTGTGAAAGAAACATTGCCTGAGGCATTGATTTTCAACTATTGATCCCTGGAGCACCCTACTATTAGAGAGCAAGAAGATTTGGAGGACCCCAACAGAGCTTAAGTAGAAATAAAAGTACATAGTAATGGACGTGACCAAAGTGGAAACCAAGAAACCAATAAACAATGTATTTGTGAATTTACAGTAAGGTTATTCAGCTTCTTTTTTTTTCTCCAACCATGTTCAGGTGCTATAGCAGTTAGAGGAAGTGTTAGATTAGTCAGGGTTAGAGTTTTACAGGTAAATAATATGAAGACAAATAAAAAAGATAAAGGCAAAGGATTTGAGGAAGTAAGAGAGTGATTATTCTGGAACATGGATTCACAGTTTGGAAGGAAGGAAAGGGAAGGGAGAACATGAAGTTGAAGAGAAGGAGCAGAACAGGACGAAGTGCTGTGATGTAGAGCACTAAAGAGAGACAACTGGAAAAAATAAGGGATGAGAGATTGATGTGCAGATAAAGAAATGCAGTTTCTAGGAATGGTGGCAGTACAACTTAAACCCAGTTATTACTTGGCTCACACTTCCATTCCAGCATGATGCTGTGTTTTCTGTATTTACATGGCACCAACATGTCAAAAGAATGAATTTCCAACAGCTCCGCTGTTTCTGGGACATACTCAGGAATTCAAGTCACTATATTGGCTCCTGCATGTGGATCCAGGCTCCACATTGCTCAGTTCTGTCCTTTGCCATCAGCTCGACCTGTCCCCTGCCACACTCCCAGCAAAAGATCGAGGTCATCTCATGGGTCTCATAACCCTTAGGTTCTTCAACCTGTTATCAGCCTTGGGCAAAACAACCAACTGTTGAATTGCCTTTCCTAAAGTTATCATCCTCTTCATTTTTAATTTGGAACACCTACTTCGTTATTCAACTTAGTGTTTTATGAAATATTGGGAAAGTCTTTGTCTTTAAGCAGCTTCTTTCTGCTTTCCTACAACAAATGCCCATTAAGCAAGAAAACAGAAAACCATTATCTGATTGAAATTGTAGGACAATATATGTAAAAAAAAATAAACCTCAAAACTGTCTCATTTGCATGTATATTTCTAATCAGTTCCTTCTTTATTTGGATGTGAAGTAGTGCGTTGTGATATTTTACAGCCTGAAAAAGGTTTTCAGAAAAGAGGCTTTCTAATGCCTTGTCAAAAATGACTGCAGCTTCACCATCGACGTTCATTCCTTTGGGCTAAGATGTAGTTTGTTCTGAAATGCAAACAACCTCTGAGAAAATAGCACTGATATTACCAGTTACTGTGTCTTTATGTAAATTAATTCGTCAACTCTTAAGCTATGACCATTGACAACCAGTAGACTGAAGCTTGTTAAAATTGGATATAAAATAGTGTTTTGTTTGAGGGTGGGAAAGAGGGAGTTTCTGAACCTTAGCTAATTCACAGTGTAGTCTTTGGAAAAGAGGCAGCCAGAGTATGAAGAATTATAGTAATATTTACCATCTTCATTTTTTCTTTAGTTTTAAATACATCTCAGTTTCTGATAATAAAAGGTGACATACAATATTTCAAAGTTATCTTTATTAATAGGATCAGAAAAGAATTCATAAAGGCACATTAAAAGTTAAGCTTGTCACAAAGGGGACCAATCATGTTTGACATTAGCAAAGAGCCTGGTTTTTAATATAAAATATTTTTACAAAAGAAAACTATGCTGAATTGCACTCAAGGTAATTAAATTTTCAGATGTAATAACTTCAAGCTATTTATATTTGTTGAACCAGGTCCCAGTCGTTATAGGTATTACAGAAACAGTCATTGCTATTCGTTAGGCTAACGCTTTGCTCTCTCTGTCCCCCCAAAAGTGCCTGGTTGGACTTACAATGGCATGGAATTGTAGGAAATTTGTAACTGCTTTGCTTCTATCATCACTGTGATGCAGTTGATAAGGGTGGGAGAGACTAGCTTATAAGCAATGAGTCAGGCAAAACGTTTAAACCTGCACTGCGAAATCCTTTAGTTCTACCCCTTTCACAATATGTAGCACATTATTTATTTCACTAGATTTATAGGAAGCCATTTAGTAGTGTAAAATGGATATCTTGTGGATAAAGATTGAACAAATGGCTATCACATTCCGGGAGTTGGCACTTACTTCCAGCTAGTCTTTCCCGTTCTTTTATATTTCAGTTAGTGATATGCTCATATTTTCATGGTTTCTCCTCCCAATAAATAGTAGGGCCCTTGAAACTGACAGCATAACATTACTCTTTTTATTCCCCTCAAGGAGTAAACATTCAGAATATGAGTGCTGATAACATTTCATAATTAAATTCTTTTTTTCTAATATAAGCATTATATTTCTCCTTTGCTTTCCTACTAAGAAGACCTTATGAATCAAAAGATTTGATAAATAACTCATCTCCTGATTATGTGTTTATTTTGCATATCACTTTTGACCTGACATTAGAATGAACACAGCTAAATAAAATTGTGCTGGTTTTGTTGTTCTTGTTCTTTTGTTTGTTTACACATGTAGAGGAATCAAAGAGAAAGGGTGTTCTTAGCAATGGGTGCTGACACACAGAGGAGATGCAAGAGGTACTTCAGGAAAGCCAGGATTATTAGTTAGTAGTGGAGCCGAGGAAGCTCTAAACTCCAGATAATATGTGTTTTTGTTCTGTTTTCTTTCTCAACATTTGTGTGTCTGAACAGCAATCCCATAATTGATTAAATATTAATTAATTAACTACTATTTATCAATAGTTATTAATGCAACCTCTATATATTTTATAAAAATTTTTCAGATTTTATACATTATATTTTAAGCTATTCATTAGTTAAAATGATTTTGTAATCATGTAAAAATATATTAGCCAAGATTTACCTGCTGATCTATTTTTTTAGTAAATATATTCTTTGGAGAGAAAAGATCACTTTAATGCATGCCATTTTCCTAAACTGTGAATGTATGAATCCATGAAGATGTTAGGCTTGTCAAACTTGCTAGATACATAAATAAAGATAAGATGTTAAATAACAGTTCCAAAGTGGTTCAAATTGGAACCATGACGATATGGAATAGGGGAGAATGGCTAATTAGATATTATTTTTTTTTAAAGGATCTGGAAGATAGTACTTTATTAAACATGGCATGCACAAAAATGTCATTAAAAGGTATTGTAGTCAAAGGGTTTTTATTTTTCAAATGCTGTTCAAGATTATAAACCAACTCTGGAATTATCTGTGAGCCACATCTAATCATTGGCATGTTGCCTCATGTATAGGTGCAACTGGGAAACATTTTGGAGGAACAAAAGAAAAGAAGTCTGCAACACTTCTTTCAATGCTAGGTTTGCAATTCTAAGAACTTGCAAAACTAATAAATTGCAACACTAATAAATAGCAACACTAAATTTGCAACATAGGATTATGAATTAAACCCTGCCAAATTACCTTCCTTAATCTGTGTACCACTGTAGTACGTTTGAACATATTTTATATAATTCACATCCCAAATAATTTACATTGAAATAAAGTCATTGCATTACAATATCTTGCCAAAAGTGATTCTCCACAGAAGAGAAACTTACAACTTAATGTAATAACCTTTTAAAATCCTTTGAATATCAGATGTGACCAATATATAAAGTAGATGGTCTCTCATTCAAAGATGCTTTGAGATGTTTCCTCACATCGATGCATTTATTTAGATTTGTTATATTTTTCATCACTCCTTGTCTGAATTATAGCAATAGCTGACTTGATTTGAAGTCATATCCCCTGACTTCCCTACACAGGAGCCAAAATTATCATTAATAAACTTAAAATCAGTCTTACTTTTTTATTCAACACCTTGAAGTCACTCTCTTCCCATTTCAAACTGAGTATCAGCCAACCTCTTTAAAGTGATTTAAAATCTCCACGTTTACACCCCACTTCTTAGTTCTCAGACATCTCAAGTTACTTTCCCTCTGCTCACTCTTCTCCAACCACATTGACCTCATAGATTTCTCCAAATGTCCCATGCAAGTTCCATTTTTGAATTTCATTCTGATTTGGCCTGAACTAACTTCCCCGATTAACTTCATGGCAAACTCTCTCACTTCTAATTTTTGCTCCAATATCACCAAAAGGTGGCCTACCCATATCAGCCTGAATAAAAGCATAACCCACATAACCACAATGCCTTTCCTGGCTCTACTTTACCTTTCATTCCATAAAACTACATCACCTTTTAAGGTAAACTATCATTTATGTGCTTGTATTTATCATTATCTGTCGTCCCATCACCTCTTGAATATAAGCGCCATGAAGGCAAGCATCTTTGTTTTGTTCACCAAAGGATCTTTGGAAAATGAGATAGAACATGGCTCATCGTAGGCCATCAATACATACACACACACACACACACACACACACACATACGTATACATATATATATGTATATATAAATATATATTAAGTTGAAATATATGAAAATAAAAATAACAAATCATGCTTTGGCCTAAATATAGATGATGATATAAAATTGTCAATTGCCTTTGGAAACAATTGAATAAAAGTTAGATTTTTTTTTTCTTTGAAGATGAGTAAATTTTATAGAATTGAGAATTTACTTTATGACAATTTAGAATCTCTCTGTTGTTTGAATTTTGATTAAGCAATTTCATTTAAGTTCACCAAATTAACCCATTAAGAGTCTAAATCTAGAATTTCTTATGAACTGATTTTTTAAATTAAGCATTAATGATCATGAACAATAAAATAAGTTTAAAATGCCATATTATCAGAAAGACCATCATAAAAAAAGTCATTTGATTCATTGTAATATGCATTATTATGTTTAACAAATCAAGGGGTGATATAATTAAATTTTCATGTTAAAGTTTTGCAATTTCCAGCTACGTTAATGACAAGTCCTCATAATTATGGTTCATTTGGTATTTTTCAACTAAATCCTTAGGTTGTGAAGTTTTCTCTTTAAATTAAAATCTTCCTTGCATTTTGGAAATAAAAATTATGTGCTGCGGTACTCAAATGACAAATGTTATACATCTGCTCCATCAAAGTATCGACAGATTTGTTGCTGAAACAAAATAGGTTGTTCTCTTGGTTAGTTCTTAAACCATAGTGAGTATTACATGTGAAAAACTGCAAGAGAGATTTGATAGCATACCCCAATTCCCTTTTTCCTGCTTTTTACAGTTTATTATGACGAATTGAAATATAACTCTGAGCAAGAGCCCACTGCAAAATCTTTCCTTCCCCTTTTGAGTAATGATCTTCTGATAGTAAAAATATGAAATGATGAAAAGGTTAGATTATGCTTTAATTCGTTCTTGCAAAGGTTATAATTGCATCATTATTTGGGTCAAAATCAAATCAATGCTTCTGATCTTCATGCATTAGCCAGATTAGTGTCAGATAAACACAATATAATATTTGTTTCAATGTGAAAGGATAATATATTGTTGTAAACTTTTAATCTTAATGACTTTCAAATTTACCTCATGTTTGAATGTTTATTTGTTTAAATGTCAACCTGCCATTTAAACTATTGCCCATGTAAAACAAAAAGCAGTCTATCTTGTTTCAGGAAATGTGTCTCATACTACTTTTAGACAATGCAATGAGGATGTTAAGGGTTTGAAAATCAATTGCATGCTTTCAGAATGTAATCTGCAGCACTTGATCTGAAGTATCAACCCACAAACTTAGAAAAAGGAAATTGCTTTAGTAACATCACAGTGATATTTCATAACATTTTGTTATTTCAGTACCAAAAAGAATCTAAGAAATGTTGCCAGGATGTCAGTGTTAAAGGTTGCAATCCTTAAATCATCATTTATTTTTAAAAATTCTTCGATTCGATTAAACTAAGTGAGGATTAGCATCATAGGAAACTGTCACCAATTTATGAATAAACAAATACACCTATGTCTCCCACCCCTGATACAACAACATGCTTTCTCATGGGCCTTGTCATTATGTCTGAAACTTTCCAGTTGCATTACTGTCACCCATGAGCTTGAGACATTGACAATCCAGATTTACTGTCAACACATGATAGTAAAAACATTTAATTTTTGGAAATGTGAAAGATATTAAATTTAATAATTGCATGAAAAAACTAAAATCCTCATCACGTGTTATTTAAAACTTCCTATTCTGAACAGAATATATGCAACTGTGTCAAAATGATACATTTCCAATTAAACTATTGTCTGTTTTCACAACTGACTATTAAATTTTGTATTCAAAACTAAAATGTTGGCATCTCACAGTCCTATTTAATAATACTCCATGGCTCCTTATTAACTTTAAATTCTTTAAATTTTTTAAAAGTAATTAATTAATTAATTTTATTTTTATTATTTTATTATTTTGTTTTTATCCTGGAGGGAACTTTGAGAAACTGATTGAGTCTCAGGGAATCTTCACATAACAAACAAACAAACAAAAAACCAAAAAAAAACTTTACAGCACATCATCCATAAAAATGATCAATTTATAATAATCTATAAATAATGTACTATATTCTTTTAATTAGATAATATTTTCTTCCAGGTTTATTAATTTTAGCTAATTTATGCATCCCATTTTTATATTTGGTTATCTCTTCCCACAAGGACATAAATTCAAATGCAAGTTATTAGAGTAGGAAAAAATTTTTCAGCCTCCTCCTCCATTTTTCATTAAAAAGTTCTGCTTGATACTTTCCCTTTAGATCTAAGTATGCTTAAACATCTTATCACAAAGTACTAGTAAACAATATGCTATGTTTTCTGGAATAGGCTATGTACAATATTAGTTTTTCTGATATATATTTTAGTGATTTAAGTTAAATAAAAATTCAATATATTTTCTAGAAAAATAAATATATAAAAAAGCAGATACTAGAGTAAAGTTAACACTAGGATATTGGGAACAAAAACACAGGGTGAAGGTGAGTTTCTTATTTGCATTGCTTTTAGCCAGAGATTGGTCCACAGTTACACCTGAAAGGGGGACTAAAACGTCAATAGAAAAACTCACAGCTTCATTCTTTGGAAGAACCGGAAGATAGAGTTCAGGGCAATCACAGCTACTAGAATCTAAAGGGGGAAATATCTCAAAAAGAATTCAGAGAGGGGAAGCCCCAAATATCTGTGTCTACTACTGCCCAGATAAATAAATAAATACATCCTTGTCTCAGATTCTGCATTTGGAGTTTGCACACTCATTAAAAATTATTTATAATCCCCAAATCAATAGTTGTATTACTTTTCGGTCATTCATGGACATGGGCAGAGAAGCAAACAAAATGAGCTGCCTGATAGGCATGGCCTCCAATGAGGTTGAACAAGGCAACACTTGTCCTCTGTTTCAGTTTTTGTACTACAAAGAAGTATCCTTTTTCTGCATCTCATTTATTGCCATGTGCTTTGTGTGGTATTTTTTTGGGGGGGGCATTTTTACACTTTTACTTGTTGATTTTTTTTTGTCTATAATTACCCCAAAAGAGATTCAGTGTTACTAAGTTTAAGAAAGCTGTAATGTGCCTTACAAAGGAAATAAGTATATTAAATAAGCTTTATTCAGTTGTGAATTATAGTGCTATTGGTAGTGAATACAAAGTTCAAGAATAAACAGTGTATATTGAATAGGGTTCTATAAACAGAAACACACAATACATGGTTGGTTACGCACTAGGAAAACTTTGATGACCAGAGGCTCACAGGAACCTAATCTTATATTTCCCCTAGGAGCAATAGCATTATGAAGAGTTGAAATTTAGTAATATAATTGGCACTCTTTATCTTCTAAAACAAATACAAAATATGGCTAATTATCAAGCATATGAAATAATTAAAGAGCTAGAAATTAAGGATGACACCAGCGAGGCTGTTATTAAGTGCTTTATTTACTTGTTTATTATATATAACATGTATAATAAATATATATAATAAGTAAATATATATAATAAGTAAATGTATATATATATACATATATATTTGCAAAATCTAGAAGGAAATTTATGGTGAATAGAGAAGTATGGTATAGAACAGTACATAAAGTTTTACATTAAATATTATAGAATAAACCTATATACTAAATACTAGAATAAACCTATATACTATATACTAGAATAAACACATATACTAAAAGAATATTCTCTGTTTTTCTGGTTTCAATAAACATACTCTAATTTTCTTAAAAAAACACCCACAAACACATACAGCCATGGTCGATAGTACTGAGAAGGCTGAATTTTCTTGTTCTCTTTTAATTTTAATAACGACTTACTTCATGATACAACAATATACATATGGAAAGAAAAAGCAACAAATAAAATAAATGTAAAATATAATTACTCTTGAAATCTGTTTAATGTAACATCATAAGTTAGAAATTAACTGCTAAATGTATATAGAATTTTTACTTATAGTTGAATGGCCACTTTACCTCATATACATTTTAAAAGCAGAAAATGCCTTGTAATAAGAGTTTACTCCTGTGTATGTCACCACTTAAGAAAAAAAAACAAACAAAATGATGTTGATTTCTCATTCTTAGTTATTTCACAACAAGGAAAAAGAGTTAGATTTTGTAAAATGTGGACATAAATTTTGTTTCTTTCTTTTTCTTCTTTTTTCTGCCTTGGGCTAACGTAGGCTTCAAATTTTATTTTAGAGTGAGTTTGATGATTTTATTTGAGAAAGAAGATCTTCAGGAACCAATTAAAAACCTACTTTGGGGACCTATTCTAGCCTGAGGAAATAAGAAATTTAATGTTAACTCAAGTTACTTCTTTAAAAGTAGAAATTTGTTTCCTAGGGAATGGGTTTATTATTTTGTTGTTGATATATTTAATTTTCCCAGAGACTCGAGATTTCACCAAAATTTCAAAGACATGTTGTGATAAAGATATGCCAAAGGACCAAGTGAAGTACTAATGTAATAAATGAAATTTAAAATTTCAAACATGGCTTCCAGGAAAAGAATGCTTCTCTTATGGCTGGGAAGATAGGCAGAGTTAGACTGTTAAAGAAAGTTAAAAATGGTATTTTAGAGAACTGGGAAACAGGAGCAAAGAACATGGGTTGAAGGGAAATTAAAAGTGTCAAATTTGTAGAAGAACAAAGTATTAAATAAAATAGCAATGTAGCCAGAAACTGTGGAGAAAGGGGATTGTTTTCTAGATGCAAATAGAGACTCTACTCCCTCAAGCCCAATGACCTATCACCTAGCTGGGTCATTAAGGTGATAGGTTCATTACAATGAGATTTTTAAAATATATCTATGATTTTGATATTTGATTCGTTAAGCTGGCTATCCAACTGAAATTGTAACATGAGGAAAAACTGGAAATTTAAATAATGAGAAAATTGAAACTACAAATGATAATTTAAATAATGAGAGCTAATTAATTTTTCAAGAAAAGAGGAAAAAATAAGATCAAGCATATAGATCACAAGACTGTAGAAAACAATTATGTGCTGTCTTGCACAAGCAGGTATTATTTAGAACTGGCAGACGTTATTAAAAGAGGATGAAAGTTAAAAGAGAAATGATGTATATTATTCAAGTGGATATATAGCTAAGCAATATCAGTTTTCATAAATGTTTATGTGAAACTCTAAATTAAATGAAATCACTCATTTTATTTTCTATAATTCTAATATTTTCCATGCATTTCATCATATAATTCTGAGAAAGAAAATATTCTGAATAAATCTAATGAAATATATGCTTCAGATATATTTGAAAAGCAAAGAATAGACACATCATCTTCTAATTCTACATTAATCCTTCTGTATTTCTAAATTGTGGACAGGTTAGATATAACAGAGGTTATAGCAAAAAAAAAAAAAAAAAAGAAAGCAATCAAATCCCAATTTTTGCACCTAAAGGTAATTAGTTCCAGCAAACTGCTCTCCTATTCCTTCACGGTTATTAGTCATAACCTTGATCCTCCCACATCTTTATTATGTATGCAGTGTTTTAAAAATACATTAAATATGCAACTCATATTATTAAGTAAAGTAGTCATATTCATTGTATTATTTTGAGTCATTCTTTGATAATTTGGAAGAAGATGTCTTAAATCATATTCATCAAAATAGCAAATTAATATTTTCTTTAAATATAGTAAAATTATAAAAAATATAGTTTAATAACCATGTATTTTATTTTGTGGTACAAATATTGTTGGTGTTAATACGTTATCTTACGCCATCATTCCCCTGGTTTTAGTTTTCTATATTTCTTTGACTTTTATTTTAATTACTTCATTGGTTATATTTCAGTTGTTGGGTAAAATTGAATATCAGTAGACCTTTTCTTTGATTTATTATTGGAGGACAGAGACAAAGATAACGTCAATACAGACATATTTACTTATTAAAAAAAGTCAATTAAGAAAGAATTTCACAATTCTAGCGGCTCCGTACCTTTATTATACTATAGCTATAATTCAACATTTTTACAGGTACCATGTTACATTTTACTGCACACATCAAAATTAATTATCTGTCATAATTATCAAGTGATATTGTTAACACAATTGAAATGATAAAATCAAATCCTCACAAATTCTAAGTTCACTATGTCAGAATAGTTATATATGCATATGTATAAATAAATTAGAAAAAGGAAAATGTGTACCCCTTGAAATAAAAAATGTATATATAAAAATTTTTTTGAATCCAAGTATTTTTTTCACTTTATAATATCATATATTGAGACTATAATTTTTAGTTATTTTGTATTCATCCAGCTATAATGTTTAAAAATAAGTTTTTCTAGCATAACTTTTAAATTCTCACAATGACTTGATTTTATAAAGCCATTCTTTGTTGTGCTAGGACATATAAAATAATATATTCATTTGGCCTTCTTACACATCTGTATTTGAATAGCACGTGAAAACAAGAACTGATTAGATGATATTGGAGTTATTAGTAATGGATTTATTAATTACTACAATATGGTCAATTTTTGTCCTATAAAGATATTAGTAGAGAAAAAGTTTGAATAGGAAGATAATAGAGAAAATAATACGCAATTATATGCATTGTGTATAACAGATAAACACTCAGAATGTGAGTCCTAAGGAAAAATACTCTAACCCTAGACTGTGAAAGTCTAGAAAAATGTATGTCACCAACAAATAATAATAATATTATTTTGTCTGGAAATTTACAATACCAATTTAATATATTGTGGTTATTAATTTGAGTTTCAGAAATATTCTTTAATTTTTGGGAAAAAACAAATATACCATATTTAGATTATGAGGTATGTGACTGTTAAACATGGAATTTACAGCACAGTAATTAAGTAAATGTTGTTTTCCTTTGATTTGTCATGTTTTCATAAGACTGGCCAACTATGTTATTGCCTGAAATACATAGGTTATTTTACACACACACACACACACACACACACCTGCTCATTTCAGTTACTTAATTAGCTTGTTCAAAAAAGTTTCTCTTTGTACCAAATTATATTTTGAATAGAATATAAGACCAAGTCCCTTAGTCTTAATTTTCTTCTTTTGTTTCATAGATTTAAATAAGGACAAATAACAATATTATTATTTAATGCCTGTTGCTCTTGTGATTATCTTAAAGAAATATGTGTTTTGTGGTTGTTCAAAGTATCTTCTATCTAAAAAACTTAACTACTATCAGAGTTACCTGAAGATACATATTTCTTAAGTATAACACAGAGGCGTACATATTTCATAAAACAATATTGTGACTACTATTGTCTTTTATATAAATCTTTAAACACTAGTTATATTAATTTTGTTGATTTTCACATAATCCCAATAATGTAGGAATATAGATCTTCATTAGGTTAAAAATTCCCAACCATCCAGCAGTTTTGTTTGATTCAATCTTGCTATAAAGAATTACGGTAGAGATAGCAATTGCTATAACTAAGGTTAACATCAGAATTCACACTGGTATTTTATACTCACATAACAAAGACACTTCAAAGTGGAAAAAAAGAATAAAACTTGGATTTACTGAGAAATCTATTATACTGTAAGTGATTAATGATGAGTAGATTTTATTATTTATATTATCGACTATGCTAGCCAGATTTTACATCTTATTTTTGACTAAAACATGTTCTTATAAGGCTTCACACTGATATAAGTAAAGGTGATTTTTTAAAATTTCAGAAGATTAAAATAAAAGGCTTCAGTAAATTACAAAATGCTAAATCTTACTAAATACTTTCCACATACATAATGCAATTCTATTTGCTCTACTTACTTAATACTTACAATAACCCTCTGAAGTATGTACCATAACTATAACATTTTAGAGATGTTAAAACTGAGGACCAGCTAGGGATACTTTACCAAGGTCACAAAACCATAAGTGATAAAGATGGGATTTTAATCCAGGTAGTCTGGCTCCAAACTTGTTCCTTTTAGCCAGTATACAATGTGACAAATTTGATAGTAAGATATTTTTTGTACTTCTCCATGAACGTCAAGAATCTAAGAAAGAAGATATGTAATTAATAATACAGTGATGCATATTGTCAAATATAATCTTTTTGAAACTTTTTAACAATCTATTAAGTACTTATATACTTTGATTATTTTAAATGATTTTTTAGCTTATTAAGCTAATTCTCTTTAATGAGAGATGCAGATTTTTTACATTTTCCTTTTTAAGGATGGATTCCATAGTTTTCTCATAACCTAGGAGCTCCCAAGTACTAACTCTTTGTATTGCAAGAAGTAAACTAATCCTGGTGAAATAGACCTGAACTCAATACTTAGTCACGAATCACCATCTTTATGATGTAAGAGACTCATAGTGAACTTTCTAATCATGAAAATCATATGCAGCCAAATGTAAATATTTGTTGTGTAGTTATCTCCAATTTTAGATCCACGTGATGTCACAAAGCTTTGGGTTTGCATTTAAAAACATCTTCTATTGGTTTTTAGGATAACACTTTTTAAATGAAAATCAAATCTTTATTTATGGTAAACTGAAACATATTGCAGGATAAAACATATTGAAAGATAGTTATGTTTGTGATTCTTGCAAAAGAAAACAACATAACTAAAACAGTGGTTTTAAATAACAAGTTTAATTATGAACTGGACTTAACTATCTTAAAGTGGCTTTCTCTTATCATGCAAAATTTTATTAATATTTTATTTATACACTTTATAAAGAGGGATGAAACAGACAAAAAGTGTTTACTAGATAATATTTTTCTCTTACGATTTTATATCCATCGTCCGTGTAGATAAGGGAAGTGAAGATGGACAAAAAGGCAATTTAAAAATACAAGAGTTTTTAAATCTATAATCTATTCAATATAAATCTGTTTGATTTATATTTTTAAATAAAAAAAAAATAACTTCCAGGACTGAAGTCCTTTCTTAAGTAAGGTTTTATTGAGCCAGAAATACTAGTCAAAGAGAACTAAACCAACAGCAGCATGGATTGGTAGAAAAGACAGCATGTCTATCATCCCAGAATTTTGTGTTTTTATACATACGTAGGGAAAAGGGGAAGAAAAAAGTACTCTGAAAGAATTTCCATTAGCTATAGACAAAGGGGTGGGAGAAGGTGAAGCAGGGTGAGCTTTGGGATAGGCACAGATTCTGCATAAAGAAATGTCCACTTGGTAGACTGGCTGTGGGAAGCCATCCAGAAAGCTCATGTGTAAACTGGCTCCTGGAGTTAGATGGTGCCTGGCTAGGTAATCTATGGAAATAGCCACCCAGAAATTAATCCAAGTTACAACTGGCAATAAAAGGAATGTGAGCAGTTGTTTATTAGCTGGTCAGAAGCCATCAAGAGACTAACAGTCCTGTCTTTCACTCTCCAGATGCTGTAATTTAATTTCCAACATTTCATGTTAGAAATTAACATATGTACATATATATGTATATATGCATATATATATATGTGTGTGTATATATGTATGTATACATATATACAATCATATTTATATATGCATATGTATTCAATTTAGTTACCTACACATATATTCATGTATACATACACATAATCGATTTAGTTACATAACCAAACTGCTTTATATTATAGATATAATGATAAACACAAGCTAAAATTGGGAGAGTTGTAGCAAAAATATATAGAAAATACATTAAAATAACAATAAATCTGAATGTCCATTCCTGTCCATTCTGGATTGTGGCCATAACTAGTATTCATAAACATTATATCACAGCCTTGGGGTAATTGTTATTTCAGCTGCCCATATTTTGAGAGAGTTTGAAACATGATAATGGGTTACTAGAATAGATTCTGAAATGGCTTAATGTCCAAATCACTCAGGAAGGGTATACGAATAATTCAAAAATAGGAGAAGGATGCATGAATCTACCATATTATTCAATATTTCCTTCAATCAAGAGAAGTCATAATTTCTAAATAAAATAAACACTTTGTAAGTAGTTGTCACTGAAAAAAAGTAAGTTTGCAATCCAACTATATGATAAGTCAAAAATAAAAACCAATAAAACAAGCAAAGCCAGAAGTGTTTTATGTCTCATTCCCTACCCATAAGATATGATTTGAATTGGAGCCCATCTCTCTACATGATACAGAGTTAGATTTTTAATCAATTCCAGAGGTTATGGGACAATATAAACAGAAGTGCCAATTTTAGAGCATTGATTTAAGTGTCTTGGAAAGACCCAGAGTGGATGTCTTAGAGCTGAGATATAGTTGGAAATTTTTCTTTAAGACATTTTTCCTTCTATCAATCCTTAAGACAGTAGGACTAGACTTAAGTCAACTTTCATCCTTTTGAGCATGACAACGCATAACCATAATGCCATTAGTTAACCAAAGCATGTTTTTTCACTAGATCAGAATTGAAAACGTGCAGAATTTTATGTTTCATTAATATAATATTCAATCCATAAGGTGGACATTGAGGAATGATTATAATACTTCATCTTTAGTATTCAAAATGATTTAATTAACATTTTTGACAGAAAATAAAAAAAGTGAAAATGGAACAAGTACTGAATTTCTATGAGGGCAAATCTAATAAACATGTAAAGCAAACAGTGTTCAGATGGATTTTTATTACTTACTATGAAAATTTATTTTACTGTCTTCAGAGCAACAGGAGCCATGTTATCAAACAAAAATGATAATTAAGCTTTGATTTTTCTATATGTATAAAGTAAATATACCAAAGAAATGCAATAGCTTCAATTATGGGATTGAAATTTCTAGAAAAACTTTCTACTGTACATACTAATATATAATATTGGAGAGTTCAGTTTCACTGAGTTATAATCAGAGTCTAAAGGGTAAATTAAACTCATTGATAATATATGCATTCTTGTTTATTTATATAAAAAGAAAGTGATACTTGTCAACAAGTTTAGAACGTGAATTGTAACTATGATTCAGATTTATTTTTAAAAATATTACCTTACAAAAGAATAAAATACTTTTTTGTTGTTTTTGCAAATACATAGCATGTACTTCAGATTCCACAAAAGATAAACCATTTAAAGAGAATCTGTTTTTAGCAAACACATTTTCTAGAAATATTAACACTAGTAATGTACAAAAAGGGCATTACTTTTTTTTTTTTTTTTTGGTTTGAGAGGTAGACTCGTAATTAAAATAATGCTTAGATATTTCAGAGATAACATAAGAATTTTTAAGACACAGAATTAGGGCAGAAGGAAAAATGTTCAGAATTTTTTGGAAAGTTCCAGTAACAGTTGATTAAAGGGGAGATAGCTATTCAGTGGATGTTGTAATGTTAATGTGCTTGGTTTGACAAGAAAGAAAAGGACTCTTCGAGATATCCAAAGGCAAAGAAAAAGTGTATACACAGAACATGATAATGAGTATTCATATGGAAATGTTAGGTTTTGGAGATCATGACTGATGGGAAAAAGTTGCACATAATATTCATAAATTTATGTCATTTTGGGGAGTATTGAATTCTGTTAAATAGGAAAATATGAGTAGAAAGGATAAAATTTTGAAGCCAATGACCAAGAAGGATAAGATTAAAACATAATGAAACATGATATTGAGGCCCGTATTAAAGATTATATTAAATGTATGTTAAAGATTATATTAAAGCCTATATTAAGACAATATAGATGTGCTCCAAAATATCGAATCAATATAAAATATATTAGAAAGATAAAATTAAAAAGTCTCATTCTCAACTCACCTCAAAATTAGTCCCCATCATGTCTTCTCATTTCCTTCCCTAAAATATAATTAGCTTCAATCCAGTAATCTTTGTACCATCATCATTTTAACACAAGTTACAATCATATCTGAAATCTTGCCCCAGCTACTTTATTGTTGTCCCTATGACCTCTTCTGAACCTTGCTCTTTACTTTTGATAAAGTACGTCATATGCAACATAAGTGTAATCATTGATTTCCAACTGCACACCAATGGAGATTTATATCCTTAACATGACCATGAAGTTCCTTCATGATCTGGCTCTTTCCTGTCCCCCAAATTCATCTACCACATTGCCCATTCCTCTCCAGACATGCTAGCATGTCTTCTTTTTTCCAGTGCCCCTGAAACCACAGAGTCTTTGCACGTGCCCTGTCCTTTAGAGGGCCAAACTGTTCCTTCTTGCTGAGTCACATGTTATTTATTTTTCAGTTATTAGCAGAAGCATGGATTCTTTAAGAAATGATTACTGATGTCCTTAGCAAGGTTAAATGCTTCTATTTCACATTCTCATAGAATTGGTTTCTTCTCTTTTGTAATACACATTACTTCTGAAATTTTATATGCATGTATGATTGTTTGATATTTTTCTCTCTCACCAAAATGAAAGGATATAAAAGAAAGAATTGTTATTTTTTGCTTACCAGACCCTACCCTATAATTGATGTATAGAAGGCTCATATTAATTATGATTGAATGAATGAGGCTTTTGAGGTTATAGTCATATTTAGTAGACTAAAATCTTTCTTCATTTTTTTTAATAAAAATGAAGACCGTCTACAAGTTTTTGAGCAAGGGAGTTTAAGTGATAAAAGATCTATTGTAAGACAATCTGAAATCAATATAGAAGATAGAATGAAGTAGAAGAGAGATAAAGAACAAAAAGGGCAGAGAACGAAGAGAACTTAAACTATGATGGTGTCAGCCAAGAAAATGTGGAGACTAAGGAAAAAGTAAACTGTAAATGTAAAATATGACAATTTTGACTCAAATAGGGAGGCACGGATAAAAATATTTGGTGTGGAAAAGGGAAGTATGTTGCAAATCTTATGAACATAATTAATGGATATCATTAATAACAATACAGCATATTTGAAAACTTAAGTAAATAAAGTTTCTAGGTAAACATGACTTATGAAGACAGGATTAAGAAGAAATTGAACTTTGTTTGTTGAATAATCATTTAATTTTGTAGTTCAACATCTTCCAACAAGGAAACACCTGGGAATGGTCTTGATTTTAGTTCCTTGGACTAAGAATGCAGAGCTGGTGTAAGCACTCCAGCTTCAACCTGGACATGTGTGATTGATGGCTGTGGACCTGAATTTTGACAGCAGCTCCCTCACAGGCAGCAGTGCATTGGCCGAGTGCCAACTCTGGTATGTAGAGGACAAATTTTCTCTGTGAGACCTGCAGGTTAAAGCCTTTGACTCAAACATTAGTAATGTTTTATTACTAGTGGGTATCCACAGGGCAGTTTCATCTTGAGTACATGCCTTGTTTGGCCAGAAAAAAATTGATTTTCTTTGCCTTAATTTGTACTGTTCTGAGAGAAATTTTGCACACTCTGATTTGTACCTCAGCCCCACGCAGCTGCAGCCTCTATTTACATCACCTGCCTGGATATTGATGGCATTCAAAATTTTAACCACTTCTACCAAAACAATAGTGTTCTAAACTTTTCCTTATCCTGTGTCTGTCTCCAACTCTAAAATATTGGAAAAGTTGTTCCATAAATATACAGAGCACTAATTTTTAAATATCTTTTCTGAAAAATTTTCAACATACCTCATGAAAAATTGAGATTTCTCCATGTCTGTATACTCACTGTCAGATCAAAATGTCAGATGTATTTTTTTGGGTTGCTTCAATTATCAGGAGCAATATTCCCAGTAGCCTTTTCCTCACAGGGCCATAAAAATTGCCTTTACATATTTGACCAATAGTATTTTAATTTTCTGAAATTCTCTGTTGCAATGTATTTGATTTTCCAGATATTACATGCTATTTACCTGACATAAGCCATTTTTTATTAAAAAAGGAATGGACTAGTTTGAGTAAATGATTAGAATAGAATAAATCCCCGAAGATAAAAGGTTAACAACACCTTACCATACATAATCATTAAATTCTAATTAATAACTATTGTACACAAAAGGAAAACAGCATATTTCAAAATATGTGGGTACATAAATATTTTATAGTATACAGGTACATTCTTACTTGAGAAAGCAAATGGATCTACACTGATTGAAATGATTTCATCCCTTTGTCTAAAGTGAATTCTCTGGACAAGTTTCATAGATCATAATAGTACTACACCTTTCAATTATGCCTGAAGTGGCATGTTAGAATAAAGTCATCTATTAAGTTAATTGCTCTAAGTCAACCTACATTTTGAAAAAAAATAGAACATTAATAGCTAATTACTTCCCAGCTGCTATGTAGCTCAAATATAATCTCATTTCATAACTCAGATTAAATTGATATTTGTCCACTTGTACAATTGTAATTCTATATTCTGATAGTTTTTATTAAAATAATTTGTATAGATGTTACCACCATGTCATATCAATAATACAAAGAAGTAATATTACTTTATATTGGCAAAAATAATATAAATGCACACACACACACATCCACATACATGTAATTTTTATCTATTTCCAATGGTCAACTTGTACTATAGGCTGAATGTTTGTGTTCTCCCAAAATTGTATTTTGAAATCTACAATGTGATAGTATTTTCAGATAGGAATTTGGGGGGATAATTAGGGTTAGATTATATCATAAGGAAAGAGTCCTCGTTGCACAAGGAATATCCTTATAAAAAGAGGAGGAATGCACAATGTGTGTGTGTGTGCATGTGTGTGTGTGTGTGTCTGTGCATGTGTGTGTGTGTGTGTGTGTGTGTGTGTGTGTGTGTGTGTGTGTACATGAACATGCACTAAGGAAGGCCATGCAAGGATATAACCCGGAAGAGGGACCTCACCAAGAATCCAACTATGCTGGCAACCAATTTTTGGACTATAAACTTTCACTTAACAGTAAGAAACCTGGTTTCTGTAACTGAAATAAATTTACTAAATGTTCAATCCCAGGATACATATAAAGCAGTATCAGAATTTTCAACCCATATCCTCTGGGGGGGTGGTTGGGGAAACATTATCAGCTAGAGCTTTGTGCCTACATATAGTGTGTTTTATCTTTAATTTCACAGATTCCACTCATTTCCAAAATTACATCGATTATCACCATTTCGCTTCTTTCATCTTCTAAAAATTCTGCTCCTGAAAATTCATCCCGTGAAAAATAAAAGTATTAGTAGTTAAGAACTGATATGCAAGAATTAATATCTAATTGTTTGTCACACCAGAAAGAAAATAAAACAGCTGAGCATTCATCAGTAGAGAATTACTAAAGGTTGAGGAGGGTTATAATAATCCACTTAATGAATTAGAGTTTGAGGCATTAGAAACTCATATTTAGATTAACACAAATAGTGATGGCAGCATATAGAAATATATATATATACACACACACATATATGTATATACACACACACACATATATATGTATATATATACATATATATATATATATATATATATGTTAGTATACACAAATATATTATCTTGCTCTGTCTGTTGAGAAAATCTAGAAGCAACAACATCCAGTAAAAAGAAACATATTGATCACCAGAATCTTGATTTCTAATATAATTCTGTTATGCCAGGAGGCAAAGCTCCTTTGAGAAACTGTGACTTTTTAAGGCTATGGCGAGCAATATACAAAATGAACATGGTGCATCTTGTATTGTCAGAACATAAAGAAATGCTCAAAAGAAACACCCTCCTCACACACACAACATACACACAGATGATGGGGGTATGTCAAAGGCATACAGGTGCCAGCTACAAGACCTCTAATGGCTAGAGATGAAACAATTCGAGAAATAATATAAAGTAGTATTTAAGTATAGGATTATATTGTAATCCAATATATAATATAATGAATCCAGAATGAAATAAATAAATGATCAAATAAATACATAAATGGGAGAGAAGAGACAAATATCCAGTCAGGAGAATTCCAAAATAATTATGGAGAAATTTCACTATCAGGAAGATGGAACATAATTGCCTACTCGATAAATGGGGTTTGTGTACAGTAACTGCATTCCAAAGAGTAAAGTAGGAAAAAGAGCGGGGTGAAACTTTCATAGTGGAGAAAAGACAAGCATTAGGTCAGCCAGGTGATCTAAGTCAAAATCCACAGTGGTAAGTCACGTTGTAATACAGTCAGCTCTTGAACAACATAGATTTGAACTGCAAAGGTCCGCTTATATGCAAATCTTTTTCAATAAATACAATTGGCCCATCTAAAATTATACTAAAAAAGTTACTTAAAAAAATGACTCCAAACATAGTTTCAGAGTTTCTAGTTGGTTCAAAAAATGTTATCAATGTATGTGTTTTCCAGAAAAATTTATTTTACTTTTTTCCATCTTTCAAAATTTAAATATTTAATCTATCTGAAATTTAATTCACATTGTAACAAATGCACTACCATATTTTCAATAGTTTCAACATCATTATTGATTCAGAATCAATTATTATTTTGAGTTAAATTTCTTGATATGTATTTTTTCATTGTGCATCACTGAAGTTGTACACTAATTTTGTTATTGTATTTAAGCATTTTTAAAAATGTGTTAATTTTTATGAGTCTATTAGCTCTATAACATACTCAATAGGAACTATTGTAAGAGCAGCTGACAACACATACCATCCTAATGTGTGGTGATGCTGTGGAGCAATTTTGATACAGCAATGAATGGCATTCATAAAATATGTATGTTAATGACAATGTTAAATTTATACTTCCTTTTCTTTTTGATTCTGCAAAGTGGATTTGTTATCCTGCTTAACACTATAAAGACTTGTAATACTAATATTTTGTGTTTGATTTTTTAATATTAAAAAAGTTAGCAAGCAATTTTTCATTAAAAAATCTTAATATTTTATTGAATGAAAATGCAAAATCAGATCTGTTTTATCTATATTCTTTATTGAATGAGAGATTGTACCCATGTGCCTTACCTTTTATTCTATCACTCAGCGAGAGAAGTGTTTTACTATGCATTAACTCCCAATCTATGATTCAAAACGAACTGTGCACAACGACACTGGCTGAATATAAAAGCAAAAGCTTTACATACTTTTCAAAGGTAGATAACAGCTAGTCTTTCCGATAGGGAAAATTACACTTTTAATGGGTACAAAGCATTTTCTTTAAAATACTTCTGAAATTACCTGAAATATTTAGCTGTCATCAACAAATATAACGATATTTGCTATAGGCTTATTAGGGAAAAAGTTGAGTAGTTAATTTCTATTGGACCAGAAAGGTACATTTGCTTGGTGTCATACCTAGAGTTCTAATTATCTCATTGGCATACATAGAACATTTAATTAATCAAAGGAGTAGTCATCAATAAAACAAAATATTAAGCAGGAAACAAAAATGTCAACACGTGTATAATCAATTAAATAGATATGAAGAATGAATACCTAATATTTACATATGTGAGCCTACCCTTGGTTCCAACCATTGTAATGCTTTCTTCTTACTGCTAGTAATTGCCAATCGTTAGTCATCTAAAAGTTCAGAATCATTTTGAATCTCAGAAAGCAAGCAAAATGTTGACTGTGACTTTTTTTTTTATCATTTTATTTTGAAACAATTCAATCCAAATACTACTGTGTGTGACTAAGCAAGGTAGGTAGGTATCTGCATGAAAAGGAGGGTTAAGGATCTCCAGCACCTGGTGAGAGTTTGGAGTCCAAGCTGAATGAGAAGGACTTCTGCGTAGGAGACTGACCCATCGGACAAGACATGCAGGCGGTACAGAGAAAAGAAGACATCCCTGAGGTGAGAAGGACAAAAGTGAATGTTGGAGTATTGGAGCATAAATGGGGTTATTAGGGACTTTGCAAAGGGTAGATCTCAGGAATCAGCTACAAGATGAGATTGTTTACGTATAGCAGAATTAGTCAAATATGTGATTTGGGGGATAATTCTTATGTTTCCAATTGATCAAATTTGCTTTTTATTTATAAATGGCTTACAGCTATATGTCTGCTGGTTTGAATAATTTTGCTACCACTTGGGACTTTTTTTCTCTACTTCCATATAAGAAATAAATTCTGCATAGACCTATTTACACCCATATAAAGATGATGCAAGATCTCTGAGCAAGGTTGCACCTGTATATTGTCAAAGGAGAAGGGTCACTTGCCCTTCTCCTACTAAAACAGGACTCCAAAATTTTTCAAGTAGATTATTTCCCAGTCACACAACTGCTGAGCAAGAACAAAAACTTCACAGTGTACTATTTCAGCGTTGAGAAATTGAAGAAAGCGGCATACAGGACAAATATGAGAGTTAAGAACTTTCAACTACAAAAATAATGGTTTCTCAATACTTTCAGTAGAATAGAAAAATAACCTTTGAAAAGCCTTTCTCGATAAGCTGTTACGTGCTACTACACAAGCTCAACCTACAGAGTCAGGGTCACTTCTTTTGGCTTGCCATCTATCTCATCTTTATCATTTTATTGACTTTCTTCTTTCAAATGTCTTAAGTATTGAATTCCAATTTCCTCCTTAAAGACAAATATCTCATAAAGATATACAAACAGTTACACAATGGTTGTTTGGGAAAAAATCATTATAGTTTATTACTGAATTCACAATGAAGGTACAAGCACTTTTGAAATAGACAAGGTCTATCGAGTAAGTTGCTGCCAGTTACTAGGTGGGAAATTTCTAAATAAAATTTGTATTTCTGGGTAGCATGTTTTGGTATGATATTTTTAAAAGTTTTCCACTATTTTCATACAATTTCTTTGTATGCTACGCATTCATGAACTGTATTTTACAGAACGTATCATGCTTGCGTCACAAAAACAGAGAACAGATAGCTGTGAGAAGGACAAATGCAAGTAGGCACATTATTTTTTCAATTTAGAGAAAGTCCATGTTCAACTCTGTTGAAAAATGCACATTGCATAGTGTATGACATTTATGCTGAAATCAGGTATGAGTAATCTAAGAACAGAGGTTAAGTTTTGACAGAAAATTTTGCATTTATTACCTCTTTTGAAAGAAAGGTAATGAAGCAAGAAATAGTCACAAATAATAATAAGCAGTTGAATATACAACAATCTCCATTATTCAACCTCTATAGAAAAATATGCGGTTCTTTCAATCTTATGTAAATATATATGTAAGGAAGTCTCCATCTTTTGAAGTCTTTCTTATAAGATTTTCAAACATCAGGTATTTCTCTAAACTTCAGATAATGAATAATTTGAGCTTCGCTCACCACTTGATATTAATTCAGACCTAGCTCCCATAAATGATTCATTCATTCTCGGATTTACTGATCTCTATTCCTATAAATACTTCTTAAGTGAGCCAGTTAGTTAGAGAACTGTATTGTTCTCTTAATGATGTTTGTAATGCTTATAGGTAATTCAGTGTCAAAAAAAAAATCTTTTTCACCAGAGATAATTTATAACACCAGCTCTTAAATGAAGGTACGTCCTTGGTGGAATAACAAAAATGGTTCTTATAACCACAAATCAAGGTATCAATGGGGCTGCACTCCTTCCAGAGATTCTAAGCAAGAATCTATTCCTTGTCATTGCCCTTGTCTCTTCCAGTTTCTGGTGGCTTCTAGTATACCTTAGTTTGTACCAGATCCTGTCTCCATAATCATATTGCCTTCATACCAGATCCTGTCTCCATAATCATATTGCCTTCTTCTGTTCTTTGGTCTAATCTGCTTCTGCCTCCTTTCTATAAAGAAATTTTTATTGCATTTATGTCTTACTTAGATAATCCAGAATAAGCTCCTCATCTTAAGATTCTTAACTTCATCATAACTACAAAGTTGTTTTCCATATAAGGTAACATTCATAGGTTGGAGATTAGGACATAGACATATTTGGTGTCCATTACTCATACTACCATATTAAATGTGACCAAGGTGCTGAGGCAGAGAGAGAGAATTAAAAGGGTTTGGAGTTGAGGTCCAACAAATAGTAGTAAGTCCAATTATTTAGCTCCTTTAAAGTAAGAAAGTTGCCTTTTATTTTGCTATGGATAGTAAGCTACTAGAGGATCAGAGATTTTGATATATGATAATCAAAAGAGTGACATAGTCAAATGTATTATTTGGAACAATCAATAACGATGAACTATAAAGTGCTAGCCTGATTACAGGAAGATGAATTAGAAAGTTGTTACTGAAGTCCAGAGAGATGACTCTGACTAGGATTTTAGCAGAAGACATGATGCTATCTCTTCATATCTAGAATATAAGGCAGGATTAAATATGAAGAGTGTAGATAAGGATGATCATAAGTTCCATTAAGAATGCACACACATTTTAGTCATAAGCTTGCAATAATCTTAGATAATCGTAATAAGTAATAAGACTCTGATGAGACATAGAAGAGTATAGAAAATGGCTTGGCAGAGTGATATCGAGTATTTCCTAAAGTTTGTTATG
Organism: Pteropus medius; assembly: GCF_902729225.1. Taxonomy (NCBI): domain Eukaryota; kingdom Metazoa; phylum Chordata; class Mammalia; order Chiroptera; family Pteropodidae; genus Pteropus; species Pteropus medius. Next base: position 13,615,120 of record NW_024351073.1, on the reverse strand, counting down.
ATTTATTCTTATTCAAATGTAAGTAAAATATACTTTTTTTATACTATAAAATTTTACATTATGGCTTTTACAGAGTATACATTTTTCTGTGTTTTCCTCCCCATCACCCTTATTGTTTTCTCATTTTTTTCTGTTCAACTTTTCAGAACATCACATTAATAATATAAATTTTGTATTTAAATTAACTATATGTTATATTTATAATTTAAATTTAATAATATACATTTTATATATAAACAAATTATATATTTATCCAATTTAGTCAATATGCTTCCCCCTCCTCCTCATTATCTCCAAGTGTATTTATAACCAGTCCCTAAGGGTTAGTTCTTTAAGGAAAAGGAAATAATATTTCATAAGCAATTAGATTTTGAAAAGATTTTTTTAAATCTTAAAAAAATATGATCTGGTTGATTTAAAATGATTAAAGATATACTTAACACACTTTCTAGTATAATAGCCAGTTATAAAACACTTATGTTAACACATTTAGACCTCTTTATTGATGCAACTTGGTTTATTTATGGAATCATTGACGCTATTAAAGTAAAAATCATGTTGTTCAATGTATCATGCAATACATAATCCTTAGCTAATTCTAGACATTTCCACTTCCTTATCATTAACTCATTGAGTGCAGTTCTGCTGATTTCATCTGAGATTTGTTTTCTTTATTTCCTGCCTCCTATCCATAATGTTCAGATTCCCAAAAGTGATAACACAGGAGATTCTCTGAACCAACTATTTCCTTTACCTTTTGTGGTGTGGACCTTAAAATGACCTCTAATGACCTCTGCATCCTGGTATTCATGCCCTTGTGTAATCCCCTTCATTCGAATATGAGAGAAACTTTGACTTTTTTTAACAGAAAGGATATGGGAAGTGTGCCGAGATTCTGCTTCCATGCTTATGTTATGTTAAGATAAAAATGACAGCTTGTTTAGCAGACTATTTCTCCTGCTTTCTCAGCTTGCATGCTTTGATGAAGCAAGCAGCCATGTTGGAGAGGATCACTGGCATAGAACCGAGGACAGCCCCATCCTAAAAGGTGGCTAGGGACTGAAGGTGGCCAACCCACAAGAACCTAATGCCCTCAAGCCGACAGCCCACAAAGAACTGAATCTGGCCCCAAACCACATGAGCTTGGAAGATTTTTTTTTCCAGGTGAACCTGAAATGAGAATATAACCCTGGCCAGAGCAAAACATTCATTTCGACCTCGTGAGAGATCCTGAAGCAATGGACCAGGCAAGTTGTGTCTGGATCCTCGACCTACAGAAACTGTGAGATAATTAAGATGTTGTTTTTCAGCTGCTAATTTTTCTGAAATGTGTTGTGAAACAATAGATTACTAATATGTATATGAACATAGTTTCTTACAAATTTCATATACATTATTTTTTTGTTGAATATGTTTACAGAAACCTCTCTAATTCTTTTAGTGTTAGCCATGGCAATCTTAGAATTACAGATTTATGAGTCTTTAAGACAGAAAGCTATCTTAATGTAAAAATGTCTTTATTCTAAGCATATATTTACAAAAAGGCAGTCTTGAATGTTTAGTGAGTAACGGGGTCCTCAAATGTTTAAAAGTGTACAACAGGTACCACTAACATTTCAATTCAGAAATTTTCTTTTTGTTGGGGGTTGTCATGCATATATATGTATATATGTGTGTGTATATATATATATATATATATAATATAGCTATATCATACATAATTTATACATATATACCTACAAAAACATTTATGTATATACACTTTTATAATACACACATATACATATGCATGCACATATATGTGTGTTTATATACAATTCTATCTATATCAAATCATCTAGTCATGATAAATACATGCAAAAATATATTACATTTAAAAATCATAGGCATGATATTCTCTTAATATTATTTAACATTGAAAATGCCAACAAAAATCAGTATCATTGGGCATTTTATTATCCGTGATCCAAAAGAAACTCATATTTGTATTTTAAGTCTTACACATATAGTACTAGCCTTTGTAGGACAATTTGCTCACATTCAGCATTTTCGATATTGCCACTTACTCTGGAATTTGGGATGACATGAATAGTAATTTTGAATTAAATATAAGTTGGTGGGTTGTCAGTTCTAGGTAGGCCTTCTGTCCATTTGCTTGAAAGTCCGGATACCAATGCCATCATGTTAAATACATTTTTGTATATTTGAATATAAACTTTTATTTTTCTTTTTCCTTCTATTGTTTTCAAATTTTAATGATTCTATAGGAGCACAGAGGCAGTAATTCATGAGTTTCATAGAGTGTTTCAGCAAACCTCTGTCATTTTGAAGCTTCTGAAATTTTTTCACTAAAGGCTAAAATAGTTATATTTATGATTTAGTCCTTTCTATCTCATTCAAAATATTAGGAGAAAGTAATGCTTAATTGTAAATATACATGTATTTATATACATGTGTGTATACATATATATGCATATTTTTTTCCTCCTAAAGGATCTATCTAGGCAAAAATATAAAACATTCAAAGTAATCAAATCCAATTTAAATGTTTACCTTCTGATTTACAGGCGTGAGAATTTGAGAAAATTGATAAACCTCTTTGATGGGATATTGCAAATATGTAATTTAGATTCTCAACTTGAGATAACAAAAATGTAAGATTTTTGGTATACTTTGAGAATGTCAAAATAAACATCTTAAAGACAATGTTAATAACCAGAATGCAACAAGTTTGGTGGTATGTGTTCCTACAAAGCTTTGAGTGGAAAAATTTTCTCATATTTTTTAATAAAATTTTCAAACAAAGATTGAAATCTAATACAATAAGAATGCACATATCTTTCAATTAGATTTAATAATATTTACAATTTTCCGTGTATACTTAACCTGTTTTTATTTATGCTTCATTTGTTTTGATATACTATCTGAAAATAAATAATAATTTGCCAAAAATATTTCAGCACATCCTAAGATAAAAAACCCCCCTCATAATTTGTGAATTATATAGAACACCTATAAAAATAAAATTTCCATATCCAGATGTTTCAATTTTCCCAATACCCACAGAATTCTCTTGAACTATTTTATTTTTTTCATGCATTATAATTTAATTGAGATTGGCACATTACATTTGATGACTGTGTCACTTTAGGACCAGAGCCTCTGATAAACCACCTATGAGAAATGTCACTGTCAATTCCTCAAATAATATCCAAAGAACCCACTTGTTGAAGCAAAGCTAATTCACCAGGGTTATTGCAGTTATAAACCTCCTTGACAGATTTTGGTATTGTTTTAAAATGGAAAAATTAGGGGAAGATACTTATAGGTTTTTAGGGTCTTATTGAAAAATCGAAGAATCAGATGAGAGTAGGCATTTTACGAGATGAATGCTTTGGACTGGTTAGACACAACGAGGTGAGCTTTTTGAAGTGAGCTTTGGTAAGAAATTATTAATCCTGAAAAGTAAACTAGTTTAGTTGGTTCATAGTGTTATTTTCCAAGAGCTAGTATTTCCTAGAGCAAACAGCTGCTGCTTCTCCTCCTTTTCTTCCTTCCCCTCCAGCTGCCATTTCCCACCCCACCCCCTTTCTTCTAATTGCCTGAATCCAGAGTTGTTCAGCACAGACACAGAAAAATGTGTCGGTTTCAATTCTCAGAAACTATGGAAGTCTTATTAGTTTTTCTACAATTTTTGTAGCTTTATCTTTAATGTTTAAGTATATTATTTATTTTAATAGTTGTATTTATCATGTAAGTGTGGTATTATTTTTTTCCCATATAAATATCCAGTTGTCCCAATACCAATTGTTGAAATGACCATAATTCCCTATTGAATTCCCTTGATAATTTAATTTGCCTTTGATTAGTTTCCTGGATCCACCAAAACAGAGTGCCAGGAATTGGGTAGCTTAAATACCAAAAATGTATTGCTTTCCAGTTACAGAAGAAAGAAGTCTGAAATCAAGGTGTCAAAAATTGGTTCTTTCTGAGAGCTGTGAGGGAAAATCTGTTCCAGGCCTCTCTGCTAGCTTCCGGTGGCCTCAGGCATTCCTTGACTTGTAGATGGCATTCTCACTATTGCTCCACATTGTCTTCCCTCTATATATGTCATCTGTTTCTGTGTTTTAGTTTTCTCTTTTTATGACAATGCACTCATGTTGAGACAATGTGCATGAGGAATATCTTTTGTTAGATTTTTTTTCCTTCTTTAATGCTGCACACACAGATTTGGTTTAATGAAACAGAAAATTGAACAGAAATATTACTTCTCAATGCATAAAATAATTAAATGTATACAATGGAAAGGTATTTATTTACCTTTTGAAATCACAATGAAATCCTATTTTAAATGCAACAACAATACAGGCTAGAATGTATTAGGAGAGTTTACTATGTGCTCTGTATTTATGTTACCTCATTGATTTCTCACAAATAACTCATGCTTAAATATTTATAAATATCCATGAAATAGGAAATATTATGCCATTTTACTAAGGAAAGTAAAGCAAAGAAAGTCTATGACTTTTCCCCAATGTCATATGGCTAACAAATTTAGAGACAAAATTTATATGCAGATTTTGCTAAATCCAGAATCTACAACTTTAACTAATGCATTAAATTGCATTATATATCTCACTAGAAAGAAAGATGCTAAACAAAATTCTAAATATTTCTGTGATAAGGAAGTTAAAAACCAACTGTTTCTTTAGCAATTTTGTAATGTATCAACTTGGAAACAACAATGTTATAGCATTAGGTATTATAAATATTTGCATCCAGAAACATGTTTTTCTTTCTTTGAAGTGAACATCAGTACTTTTAAGTAATTTTATTAGCAAAAAAAAAAAATGTATTGTATGTGTGATATTTTTGTTTGCTATAAATAGAAAATATGGCATATTGTCTCAAAGTCTTGGATGATCACAGTACAAACTGGTTCACTGACAATTAAAAACATTATCTATCTATCTATCTATCTATCTATCTATCTATCTATCTACCTATCATCTATCTAATCTATTTATCTATCTATCTATCATCTATCTATCTAGAGAGACAGAGAGAGATAGAGAGAAATAGAGAGAGAGGAGCGGGGAAAATGACAAATCAAAGTTGTGACAGAAATATGGAGCAAAAAGCAAGGAAAGTCACCTGGGATCTAGATGAATAAGCCCTATTACTAGGGAGGGAAATAAGAAATCACTCTGCAATGGTAGGAGGTAGGATGGGGCGAAGATGCAAGGCTGCCTGGTTGGAGCGGCTGAGTGGGACGGAGGCTGCTGCAATAGCAACTGGTGCCTCTTAAAGGGGTCCTGTCGGCGAGTGAATTTTTGTGGTGCTGAACCTGCTCATTCTGAGTACCAGCACTGGGTGGGCTGCTCACAGGTCACCAGGGACTTATAGGGGGACACTGAGTTATCCGAGTAAGGGCAGGAGGCGAGGATCTCTTCAGGCAGAAGTTCCAGTGGTATACATCATTCCTCTGTGGATTCCTACCCCTCTCTTCCAATGTGCAACCATAGCTGAGAAGTCATCAAACTGTATAACAGAGGTCACTCAGCCCAAAGGATTCCCTGAAACTCTGCCTCCCCCAAATAGCAGCCCCATTCAACCAGTTGTGCCTCGGCAAGTAAGGTGCTCCTTGATAAGCAGCGCCAAGACTCACACTGGAGGCAGCTGGCCTCAGTTTCTGGCATGGCCTCTCGAAGCAGCTATAAGCACAACATCTGTGGATTGCTTGCTGAATCTTAACAGATGGCCCTGGAGGAGCATAAGGTGGGGCAAAACTTGGTTTGCAGCTGAACCCCTCTCAGGTCTGTGCCACTGGATACCTACTACACAAAGCATATGAATAAGACCGGGAGACTTAGGAGCTTTGCCTAGTACATAGAAACAGACACAGAAAGGCAAACAAATAAATGGAAAGACAAAGAAGCAGAAAACATACGAGAGAACAGAACAGAACAGAGATCCAGGAATAATGGAGTCAAGTAATCTAACAGATGCAGAGTTCAAAACACTGGTTATAAAAATGCTCAATGAACTTAGGGGAAGTATATATGAGTTTGGTGAGAACTTTAACAAGAGATAAAAAAACATAAGAATGGAAACTGAAAATATAATAAGGAACCAATCAGAAATGAAGAACACATTATGTGAGATGAAGAGTATATTCGTTGGAATAAACGGAGTAGATAAAGAAGAAGATCGAGCTACCAATATAAAGGATGGGAAAGCCAAGGACACTCAAGCAGCATGGCAAGAAAAAAGAAGCCAAGACTATAATAATAATTTAAGGAGCTTATGGGACACAATTAAATGTAAAAATATCCATGTCATAGGGGTATCTGAAGGATAACAAAAAGTTGAAGAGCTATTTGAAGAAATAATAATGGAAAACTTTCCTCATCTGGTGAAGGAAATAGAAATGCAACCCCAGGAAGCTCAGAGAATCTCAAAAACCAGGAACCCAAAGAGGTCCACACCAAGACACATCATAATTAAAATGCCAAGGTCAAATACAAAAAAAAATCTTAAAAGCAGCAAGAGAAAAGCAGTCAGTTACCTACAAGGAATCACCCATATGACTGGCAGCTGATTTCTCGAAAGAAACTATGCTAGACAGTCAGGCTTAGCACGAAATATTCAATGTGATGAAAACCCAGGATCTACAACCAAGAATACTTTATTCAGCAAAGCTATCATTTAGTGTTGAAGGACAGATAAAGAGCTTCTCAGACAAAAATATGCTAAAGGAATTTATCAACACCAAGCCAGTATTACAGGAAATATTGGAGAAACTTCTTTAAAAAGAAAAATACATTTGTCAAAAACACAAATAAAGAATGGTAGTAACTACATTCCTATCAACAAGTCCTCAAATAGAAAAGAATTAAGTAACCGAAAGATAGAGTGGCTGAATGGATAAGAAAACAAGCCCCCTACATATGCAGCCTATAAGAGACTCACTTCAGATTAAAAGACACATACAGACTAAAAGGAAGGGGATGAAAAAAGATATTGCTTTTATAGACCTAGAAGGTATTGCACTGAATGAAATGAATCGGATGGAGAAAGACAAACATCACATGATTTCACGTACATGTGGAATCTAAAGAACAAAATTAACAACAACAGCAAAAAAAAAAAAAAACAAAAACAAACTCATTGTTACAGAGAATGGGAGGGCAGTCGGCAGGCACTGCGAAAAGGCAAAGGAATTAAGAAGTACAAATGAATAGTTGCAGAATAGACACAGAGATGTAGAGTGTAGCATGGAAAGATGATTAATAATGTTGTAATAAATATGTAAGGGGGAAGAAGGGTACTAGATTTAGTGGGATGATCGGTTTGTGAGTTACGTGAATCTCTGATCCCTATGCTGTACAGCTTAAACTGGTATATTATTGTATATCAACTGTAATTTTAAAAAACTTATTGAATTATACAATATAAATATGAACAACTAATTGTCTATTATATTTCAATAAAGCCAGAAAGTGTAAATATATCTATATGTATCCAAGAAATATTAGATACTGACATATGACATGTCATATATATGTCAATATCCAATATTAACTGAAAACAACTCACATTTTTTTTCCATTAGGGTAGCAGTAGTAATTCAAATTGAAAATGACTGTATGAGCTATATTTCTAGTTTGATTTTGGCTAATAAGAGAATAAATTTTGAATTTAAAATGAGAGAAGGGAACTTTATTTTTTAATATAATGATTTATTTTTCAGTATAAAAAATAACATCGAATAAACCATATGCTCAAGATGTTTAATTTACAGAAAAATACCTATAACTAGACTAACAAGAGCAGGTAATAATCACATAACAACAAACACTTGTATTGCCTTTTACATTTTCCAAAATTATTTTAAGTCCTTTATTTATTTATCCCTCAGACTCTTTATGCAAGATTGTGATATTTTATGTCAAGCTTCCTAAATATAGTTGAGTTACATTCAATGTAAGATTTGGCCCATTCGTTCATTTAAATAAACATCATCGAACACATTATTATCTAGACTATCTTCTCTCCATTGGGGATTTAATTGATTCCAACAAAATTTCCAGTTGTCAAGATTAATAGTCAGCATTCATGGATGCTTAGGGATTTCAGTGTTTTCTATTTTAAGGTCATCTTGGAGGTTCATCTAAGATTTTGAGACTCAGTGTGAATGTGTACATATATATCCTACATGATGCTATTCTAAAATGAAGCTCACAAATATTTAACTGAAGTTAACTTCTTTAAGATTTACTTATTAAAATAAAACTAATGTGGTGTTCTAATTGAAAACTAACACAGTAAACCAGATCTATATTTGAAACTGGGCTCAGATAGTCATATCGTGTATACTTTTTTTTATCTAGTTATCCTATTGTAATGATTAATTTAAAGTGTCTTCTTAGCTAAGCCATAGTTATTATTTGTTTGGTCAACACTAGTCTAGATGTTGCTGTGAAAGTTGTTTGTAGATGTAATTAACGTTTACAATAAGTTGACATTAAGTCAAGAAAATCAGTGTGCATGAATGTGCGTGGGCCCTCTCCAATTAGTTGAAGGCCTTAAGAGCGAAATCTGAAGTTTCCTAGAAAAGAGGGAATTTTGCATTAAGACAGTAGCGTAAGAATTCTGTCTGAGTTTCTCAGCTACTTGAATGTATATATTATTGGTTGTTTCTCTGGAAAATCCAGAGTAATATACCTATACAACTTAATTTTTCTGATCTACAAATTTATCTTAATAATGGGTCTAATCTCATTTCTAGCATTTACACATAGTTCACCTTGAAAGAGTTATACAAAATCTCAGATCCTTATTTATTATCATTTACAAAAGAATCACAATGTCTTTATATGGATATTATGGGTATTAGATCAGGTAACACATATGAAGTGTTGAGCAGAATTTTTATCATATATAATAGCTCAACAAAGTATTAACCAGTTTAATATAAAAAGATATTAACAAAAATGTGTTAGGCTGTGGGCTCAAATATGACAACAATTGAGTAGGTAATGCAGTGCTCAAGCAGATCATCAGGATGCACTGCGCTTTGTGGAGCTGGCTGGCCAGTGCTAGTCTATCACCTACATGCACCATATAAGAGTTGATGTTGAAGATGATGAGGAGAGGATTTTATCACAGAGATTTTCAGTAGGCTTGCGTTATGTCTCAGTCCTTGAAGGTAGGGAACACAGGAATGGATCTCTAATTTTGCACTTTAAAGCAGGGAAGAGGCAAGCAAAGACAATATTTGAAGAGGCTGACATGGGTACCCTAGAGATTGATGGATACAGGGAAACAATCCCTAACTCCTAACTCAGTAAGTCTAAGGATAGAGATTCTCTTCCTGGAGACCAGTGTGCACATTTGGAGTGTACTGTGTTTCCACTGATGGATGGACAAAGCTTTGTGCCTTTGGAAATCAAATATATAGAGATGGAGAGAGAGAGAGCTAGAGAGAGTGAGAGAGCAAGAGTAAGAGAGAGAAACAATAGGACAGACTGGAGTAAGGAAGGAACATCAACATTTAGAAGTTTTCACAAGAAAACTTCTTGTGAAAGAAATTTTCATAAAATTGAATTATGCTTATATTGGATGAGAGTTAAATTACTCAATATTTACACTGGAATGAATTGGATTTTTCTGTTTTGTTTCTATTTTACACTAGTGTTGGATTGTTTAAAATCAAAACAAATAGAACATTTATGTAGTCATTACAAATAACTGATAAAGCCAAAGGGGCTATTTTTGTTAATTTCATCCAGAAGTTTAAAAAGAACTAATTAGTAAAGCAGAAATAATAAAATTGGTTATTAAATTCATCTATTCTCTTATCCATTTAATTCAATGAACCAATTATTTGTTAGTGATAATATCAGAGACACAATGAGATGTATAAAATAATAAATGGTTCTTTTAAGTTATAGTCCTATAAAGAGAGCACTTATCAATCAATAAATATGCCTAATTCTGAGTGTGTCAATATATTTCTAATTCTGGGTGTGTCAATATATTTCTAATGAACTTTGTTATAGAAATCATCAGTGTTTCACTAAGGTTGGGTAAGTCCTGCAACTATTACAATGTTATTTTGGAATGAAGATTGTCAATCGACACTTGACTGCCTAGATATGCACCAAGAAAGTGGTCTTTACAATGAAATTTTGATTTAATAGCCTTATTTTGATTGTAATGTGTGTGACATTAAGTTTTGATTGTCAAGGCCTCCATTTCGAAGGCATCCATCTCAAATAACACATTGCCAGTTACTAGCTAAACAAATAGATAAGGAGGGAAGCTACCCCTCCCCCATAAATTGCTCATTTTAGAAAGTGTTGGGCAACATGGATAACTGACCCTCACTTTTCTCTTCCCATACTTTCAGCTTGCTCATGTTTTAAATTTGCCAATAAAGTGTGAACCCAGGAAACCCTGTGCTCCTCTCCCTCCTTCCCTCTCTCTCTCTTATCCTCTCGCTCTCATTCTCTCTCCTTCACCTGCAACCTCAGTCTGTGACCCTGAACATACTATGGTGCTCTGTATCCTCCAGGACTTGTGAGTAATAATCCTGGATTTTTCAAAGTTCCCTGATGGCTGTTGCTGAGGTGCACCTGCAATCATAATAAGAACCACAATGGCTGGTCTAGCCAAAATATTGGCTTAGGTTGGGGAAATATCTGTGGGGGATCGCCAAAAGTAGTAGGCACCCACCAAAGGTGCCTAGGCATTCCTTGCCAGTAGCATCACTATCTCTAGGCTGAGATTGGTACAAAACAGTGTATATATGTGAATTTCTCCTTGTTAGTTCTTGTCTCGGTAATAGTGGATGGTGGTGGATAGATAGTGATGGTAAGTGTGTTTGGAATTTTTTCTCCTAGTTTTAAAAAGAAAATTATCCATTCCATGGAGAGTAACTGACATGACTGTCTTATTGGGTCCTTCTCATAGGATAAATTTAACCAAACAGCATCTGCACTGGTGGCTACTAAGATCACCTGCTCCACAAGAAAAGAGGCATTTATTCAAAACATGAGTCATGTAGCTGTTTTTAGTTCTTTTATTTGCTTTTATAATCTGAATCACTGTTGGGACATGTCTCAAAAAAAGAATTATTATTACTTACAATTAGACATTTAATATACTCAGTCATGAGACAAATTTTGGACATCCAAGAAATCACTGAGTCAATTGTATTTCTAATCTTTATAACTCTACCAAAGCAGTGCTTCCTTACTCCTGACTAATAGTAAAGCATAATTGTTAGAAGAAAAAGTCTGTATTTCTCCTTGTTTTCTAACTACATGCACATATGCCAGTTGCCACAGAGAGTTTATTCAGCTGGGCATTTGGGACAAGTTAGCTGCACTTTCACAGATACTCCAGACAGAAAACCTTCTCAATATCTATATATTCAATATACCCAGATAACAAAAACGATTTGTAATTGGCAGTTCTTCTCAATTTTCCTGCCTTACTGTGCCTTTATGAAATGATGTATCTAGTAGAATCCACAGCACAAGGAGTTTCAGTTCCTGTAATTAACACTTTTAGAATAAAATTAGTTTTATTTTGATCTCAGGTTCTACATTTTCTGTATTCAGAAATTTGCCAAAATAAACTTTGGAAAAAATGTCCCTACTATACTATTTCCACCCCCAATCTGATGACATTTAGCTTACACTGCATCATCCAATTCTCATCTGTATTGAAATGCTCTAGTACTGACTTTGTAATAGCAAATGAGGCTTGCAAAAAACTCCATCCAGAGAGTCGTGTTCTTCTGTAAATGTGATAATTGCCCCCATTTGACTATTGATTCATTTGACCTTTGTATGGGTAATTAAGAACAACAGAACTGTGGCAATCACCTAACCACATGGTATCCTGAACATTTGCAACATCCTGTTTAAAGAATACCAATTTAATTAAATACATTCAGCAAAAGCCCATTTTCTATTAAAAGGTGATTATTATTTTTTTAAATTTATAGTTGAAGATTTAAGGCAGCTACTAGAGTGTTACTTGTTCAAATTTTATAATCAGTCATAATGCAGTGCTGTGTTAATTCATTCATAACTTAGTTGTGCCTCATTTTACTATAATGTGTGTGGAAATTTCCACAATTTGCTTATGCAGAAAATACAGAGTTTCAGATATAGATCTTTATTTTGGTATATTACAAAGAAGCTTGTGCTTTATATGAGACGTTTGTTTTACATGATTGCCTGAAGAAAAAGAAAGGACTAGTTTGTTCATAAAAGATAAAATGATCAAAGAGTTCAATCATATAGGCAACATTACTTATCTAAGAGATTCTATTTGATTAGTTGGTTAAATTGATTTTGATAATGTTTCAGTTTTCATTTGTATTGGAATAATTCAGCATAACCTAAGTTAAATTATATTAATTTTTGCATTTACATGAAATTATATTTGCAGACTTCAGCTTCTCACTCTATCCATAAATTCATAATATTACATTTATTTCAAACACTTGAATCTCCATTATTAGAAGGCAAAAAAGGGGAAGTGAAGGAGAAAAAGATGATTTGGTAAACATTATTGCATATCTAACTTTACTGCCAAAATAACTGATTCTTTTCTCCTTTTTCAGATATACAGAGAACAACAATAACCTCAGAAATAATGGTCTCCTCTAACCATTTCAGTGGAAAAACTATGATGTTTTTCAGTTAATTGTGGTAATTCTACTCTTCTTTATCTATTATTAGTTTAAAGTTGTAAAGACGTTTAGATTCTGGCCACTGAGACTCCAGAAGATAACTGATGTTAGGTCTCTGGGAAAGATTATACTAACACTGAAGCAAAAGTAGAGAAACAAAAAGGAAACATCACTTTAGGCATTGGGGTAAGAAATGTTTTCATATGAAGGCTCGGAGCAGTGACAGCTCTGTTGGAACAATGATGTTAGCTCAAGGGAATCACAGGAACTTAATTTTAAATCTCTCCATTATTGAGCTATTGAATTAACTACTTTGGAACTAACCTTCTTCCAGAATATTTATTCAGCGATATAATCATCAGCCTTAATGATGAGTGCATTGCTAGGTGAGTATTCTTTTCCTTGTAGACAAAAGTGATAAAAAGTGACAGATTTCATGGAAATGTCGGATGCAGTCTCTGGTTTATAGAGAGTTTTCTGAGTATGCACCTAGTCTCTCTCTGCTCCTGATCGAGGACAATTACTTAATCTGATGCATTTTCAAAAAAAAACAGACAAAACAAAACAATAACCAAGTAAGCAATTTTTTTTTTTTTTTTTTTTGAGGAGGAGCAAATTTCACATAAAGAGGATGCCCCTGTTTATCCTGGGACAGAGTGGTTGAATCTCAGGGTTAGAAAGTGCTTTTAGGCTCTCATCCTCCAATTATGCCCTGTTCTATTCACTTACTGTTAGATATTTTGGCCTCCATCTACCCTGCCTTTTGTTGTCTGACAAATAGTTCAGAACTTGCATGGAAAAAAGAAGTGTATTTATTGGGGCCTTACCAGTGGCAACAATAGGTTGAGTTAAAACTGAAAGAAGACCCCTTTGGTTGAATTTTTTTGCATTCTACCTTGAACATACATATGGATTTCTTAAATGATAACATTTTCAAGGCAAGAAACAGTTTCTTCCTAATATCCAATCCCCCACCAAGTTCAGGAAATTTTTCTCACTTACCGGGCTTGAGTCTTCATTTTCCCCTTCCTTCTCTATCATCTTCTCTCTATATCACAAAGCTCTTTAATATGTAGAGTGTTCTTTTAGGATGTCCTTTGCCTTTGCCAACTCAGCTACCTTTTTCTAGCTTTATCGTGTAAACCCCTGCAACCAACTCGTATACACATTAAATTAAATAAAAGATCTTGGATTTAGATTTATAAGTGGCTACTAATATTTATTGTACCAGTAACTAATTAAATGACTTTGACTGTCTAAACTCATTTCTCTGCCTCAAAGTCCATGCCCCACTTCTAATTCTAATCTGCATTTTGTTCCAACAGAACCCTACATAAAATACTCTAATGTTAACTGCTACACTTTAATAGAATTTTGTTTTAATGTAATTTATGGCTCTATAGATAGAGGCCACATATTATTTGACTTTGTACTCCTAACATTTGTTGCAGTGTTTAATCTGTAATAAGTGTTCAAGAAATAATTATTAAATTAACGCATGAAATTTTAATATTTATTGGTCTTATAACAGTGAAAATAAGATAATATCTGTTTTATTTACTATCATCACTACATTCTCAATTATATAATATGTGCAAAATTAAACTCAGAATTAGGGACACCATTTTACATCTATCTATCTATCTATCTATCTATCTATCTATCTATCTATCTATCTATCTATATCTATATCTATCTATCTATCTATCTATCTATCTATCTATCTATATATATATATCAACTAATAAATTTTCCTTGGGTTATTTCCAAATGATCTTTTTGTTCTTCAGTAATATGCCAAATATCAAATAAGATAGTGAACTGAAGAAAGAAACACAAGAATACTCCAATAAGCTTGTCACAAATCTGTCTTTAGTGATAAAGACTGGATGTAGCAGAAACATTGTATTTATTTTATGTCCTGTTTCACCATATGTCAACATTTCTTATAGGATTATTTAGGATAGGGATCATAGATCTCAATAATTTTATGTTCCCATGGTGATTCTCATGTGCACTAAGGCTCTCACACAAGTCCTTCCATCAAATGGATACTAACATTTCTATATTAGTACATTTCAGGTAAATAGGGAATAAGAGAGCTCTGAATCCCAATAACATTCAGTTTCATCTGAAATATATCATCCTTTGAAACCATTAGTGGTGGTAGGTGGGAGAATTGGAATAAAAGTCAGATTCATGTTTAGCTCTTTTTCATAATCATAATTTCCGTTATCTAACAGGACTTCAAGAAAAATCACGAGATAATTTGACAGTACTTTTTAAATTCTCAACTGTTATTGCTACTTTTTAAATATTTCAACACAATGCTCCCAACTTAACCTTATTTCATTATTTAAATCCCTGATGTCTATAAGATTCGTTGTTAGAGGGTCTCAGCATTCATAAAGCTTTACTTTCTTCAGAGCTAGGTTCTAGAAGTTACTTTACCTCTGTGAGTCTCATTTTTTTAAAAATCTATACAAAAACTATAAAAGCAATCATAGGATTGATATTATTATGAGATGGCATAACACATTAAATATGTTTAAAACTGCTGAACTTCATGGTGATACATAATAATAAGTGTACATAATTAGTAGGTAATTTTTTAAAGCTGATAATGCTGATGAATCCTCTCATACATGTTTTAAAATCCTCTTGCCCCACTTTGCCTATTCAACCCACTTTCTAAAATTTTCCAATGAGAATCTTAAATTTTAGCCTAAGTTTTCTCGTCAACTCTACTAATGGCCACATTCGTTTGGATCATAATCTTTTCTCCTTTTGCTTTCTCATCATTCCACTAAATTAACAACCAAGTGCATAAAACATAACTACTAAATATTTAATCTATTCATTCTTTCTTTAATTTATTTATTAAATATTTATTAAATGTATATTATGTGCCAGACTTTCTGTGTTAAACACTGGAAATAAAGACATTAATAAAACACATGTAGAATGCTAACTTTAATGTGGGAGAAAAAATAATCACATAAAATTACAAAGACAGAAAAAAACTGGGTGAAGAATTGGAGGATACTGTTATGCATGTGAGTAGGTGGGAGGGTACCGATCTTGATGTGGTGGTCAGGAACAGACAATCTGAGAAATGAATGCAGAGATTGGGTCAGACATATAAAATAAAGAAATGGTGCTTCCAGTTAAGGAAAAAGAATATGCAAGACAATGTTACAGAATCAATCTGTGAGCAAATGAATAAATCAAATAGAAGAAGGGCCTGTGGACAAGAAGAAAGTGAGGCTATAGAAACAAACAGATAGCAGCTAGCTAGAGTATATGGGAGATCTTCCATGTGAAAGATTGATAATACCTTTTTTAAGTTAAATGGGAAGCCATTGATAAGTTTAAATATTGCAGAGTTAAGTTTGGAGGATGTTGCATTAATCTAGATAAGAGAGGGGGATAGACAGAAGTGTGAAAATTCCAGAGATATTGGTATTCCTGACTCTCTGGTCACTGATTCTCTAAATTTTACCTATAACAAATCTGAAATAATAGTGGTCCAAAATTTACACTTGCTCTTGAAAACATTGCAGGATGTTATGAGTCGAATGTTTGTGTTCCCTCCCAAATGTATATGTTGAAGTCTCAATCCTAAAGATGATTAAGGGATTATCAGAGCTGTCACTCACAGACTCAGAAGCCAAGGCTGTTCCCTCCTCAGTTTCAAGAGCTGGGGCTGTTTCCACCTTTCAGAGGTCCAGATGATCTCACCCAGTGCTTCAGAGACAAGAAGGGCTACCCTCATAGGCACCTGTATGAGCAGGGCCCTCATAGAGAGTTGAAGGGGCAGGGCCACCTTGCAGAACTGTGGAGGTGACATTGCCACTCCAGTTTGCTAGAGGGCAAATCATCAAACCAAAGAAGATTATTCTCCAGTTATAAGATTTAATGGAATTTTCCTTACTAGTTTTTGGAATTGTTCAGGACATGTCATTTATTTTTTTCTTTCCAATTTCTCCTGTTTGAAAGAGGACTGTCTAGCCTAACTGTTCTTGCTCTACCATTGTATTATAGAAAAACATGACTCCTCTGGCTTTACAGTTCCATTAGTAGACACAAATTTTGCCTCAGGATAAGCCATATCCCGAGTCTCCCCAATATTTGAGTTAGATGATATTAGATGAGACTTTGGATGCTAGAGTTGGTGCTCAAATGAGTTGAGATGTTTGGGACAGTTGAGATGGAATTGATGTATTTACCATGGACAATGAACACAAATTTTGGTGAGCCAAAGAGGCAGGATGTTATGGACTAAATGTTTGTGTCTCACAAAGTTTATATGTTGAAGCTCCCATTTGAGTGTATTTGGAAATAGAGACTTCATGAAAATAATGAAGGTTAAATTAGCTCATAAGAGTGGAGCTTTAATCCTGCAGAACTGGTGTTTGTATAAAAAGAGGAAGAGACCACATGCACATAGAGGAAAGACTATGTGGGGCCATAGTGAGAAAGTGGCCAACAATAAGCCAGAATTTCACCAGACACTTACCATGCTGGCACTCTGGTCTCATACTTCTGGCTCCCAGAACTGTGAGAAAATAAATATCTGTTTATAATAATAAACCTCACTACAATTAATAAGATGTAAAGATATCTTCCAAGCACTAGCAAAAGCTAGTGATGAAAGTATGTGAGCTTAAGAGCCATAAAAAAGCTCATTTAGAAACAGATTTGACAGAATAAAATGCCCTGAAAGAGGTTAAACCCAAAAAAACCCTAAATTTAGGAGTGCACACATCCCAATCTGCTATACAATTTAAGTCAAGGATGTTTTTGATTCATATATTGAGGGAAACCTGTATTTTAGAAATAGTTAAAGACATTCTGATAGAATGCATGAGGATTTAACAATGAGAAGAATTAAGAAAGACTTAGAATTTTCTTTCATGTGTGTTTAACCACCTATATATTTGGGTTGAACAAGTAGATGATGGTTCCAAATGCTGAAACTGAGATTTCTGATGGAAAAAAAAGATTTTTTGGATGGCTAAGTATCACTTCATTTGGAGTCACATAAAATACACATTTTTTTTTCCCATTGTCACTACTATCATTTACAGATTTAATATATCTTATAGCTATGTACTACTATTTTAGTCATAAACTCAGATGATTTAGATCTTATGTTTCTATTCTCATATTATGGTTTTTGTGTCAGAAAGGTATTTGAATCTAATCTAAAACTTAAAGCTCTGTGAATTGTGAAAGCCATTTAAACCCACTGAAATTTAGTTTCTTTACATGAGATGTAAAAATGATAACCACTTTGGAGAGTTGTTAGAAGAGAATATATATAAAAGTGCCAATTCTAACACCCGACATATGTTGGAAGAATTGTTTTCTACGGGGAATATATATTTTTCAGTCACCCGTACCTATTCTGACCTTACATATTTATACTTTAACTTTCTATTTAAAATCATCCTCAACTTCTCTAATTTGTATCAATTTATACTTTTAAAAAAGTATCTAGTGTTTATTATCAAGATGATTTAATTTGGCATTTAGACATATGCTTCTAGGTTTGTGTTTGATTGGCATGGGAAGTTGCATACCTATATTGGTATGGAGTTTATTAGAAGCCTGTATTGTCCTGTCACATACACATTTTGCAAATAACTTCTCTTAAAGGAATACTTATAACCTCAGATGACCTGAAAAAATGCATCATTTTATTTTCCATTACATACACAGAAAGACAATAATAATCTTCAGTAAAATTGTTCCCAGCCTCAAAATGAGAGTTGAGGTAGATACTGTGATTTATTCAGAGATCCAAATCTCCCTCACGACTTGTGAAGCATGGATAAAACATGTATGTCTATGAATTATAGACCTATTCTGGTGGCAAATACCACAGAGAATGCAAAATGAAAATAAATGTGGGGTTTCCTACTTATGACTATTTGGTTTGGAGCAAAGTCTTAATCTTCCTTCATCGCAGACTTTAAGGAGCATAAAGTTGAGGTGAGGAAACAAACGTCTGCTGACTGAAACGAGATTGTAATATGCATATTCTTTGATCAAGATTTACCAATTTTAAGAATTTGTATAAAAAATAATAGAATAATTATATAAATACGAAGGGGGGAATAGGAAGGAGACGGAGGAAGGAGAAAAAAAGGGAAGCATGAAAGAAGGAGGTAGAGAGAGAAGAAGGCATGATGAAATGTTTTAAGCTTATAAAAATGTTCTCCAAAAATTAGTGGTCACAACGTATGGATGGTGAAATTTATCCTGATTTTTACTTCATATTTATCTGCTTTAATGGAATTTTAGACAACTACCCCATTAAGAGCAGCTGGGTCAATTTAAAACTCACTAATAAGCCATGTGGAGATGACTGGTTCCAGACACTGAGAAAAGAGAGGATGGATTCCCTAAGAGGGGCATCTAACTACAGGATTCAGCAACACTGTTAGCTTGTGATAATACTTTCCAAACACTGGACAGATGCTTAGATAGACTTTCTAGTTCCTTAGGGGATGTGGCTAAGCAAGTCCAAAATTTGTGTAAAAAGTCAGTTTTTGTAGCTTTAAGTTACTACTTTCTGAAATTCGTTTTACCTCATGGTTATGGGCTGAATTGTTTCTTTCCAAAATTTAAATGTGAGGTCCCAAACTCAGATACCTCAAAATGTAATTGTGATGGTTAATTTTATGGGGATTTGACTGGACTAGGGATTGTCCAAAACGCTGGCAGAACATTATTTCTGAGTGTGGATATGAAAGAGTTTCCAGAAGAGACTCACTCTTGAATAGGTGGGCTGAGTAAAGAAGCCTACCCTCATCAAAACGCGGTATCAGCCAACCCAGTAAGTGCCTGAATGGGAGAAAATGGACAGAGAAAGGGCGAATTTGTCCCTGCTTGAGCTGGGATCTCCAACTTCTGCCCTCCCACATCATCGCTCCTGGTTCTTGTGCCTTTAGACTCAGACAGAATTACATCACCAGCTTTCCTGGGCCAAGCTGGCACACTGTGGGACTTCTCAGACTCCATAATCATGTGAGCTAATCCCTCATAATCTTTCTCTCTCTCTCTCTCTCTCATCTATCTAGTGACTGATATAGTAATCATATTTAGGGATAAGTCTTTAAAGTGTTGATTAAATGGATTAAGTTAAAATAAAACCATTAAGGTAGGGCCCAGTTTCGAGATGACTGGTGTCCACATAAGAGGAGAAAGACACCAAGGATTTGTACACACGGGGAAGGCTATGTGCAGAGACAACAAGAGGGCTGCCATCTGCAAGCCAAAGAGAGACGTTTTAGAAAAACCCAACCTTATTGGCACCTTGCTCTTCAACTTCCAGTGTTGAAAACTGGGAAAAAAATAAATATCTCCTTTATTTTTTTCCCAGTTTACATAGGACAGTCCCATCCAATGTAAACTCTAATTAATAACAAATGAATTTGGAGGAGGGTAGTATGATAAAAAGAAGGAGGGGCTATTGAAGAAATTCGATTTAAGCACTCTATCTGTGGTGTTTTTTAATGACAACCCTAGTCAATTCATAAACTCACTAGTAGAGGTAAAAGTACTTGAGTTTTTCTTCTATGCCTTGTAGAACATAATAGTGGGCTAAAAACATAATATATATACTAGTTGATTAAATTTAATTCTAATGGAATATAGTCTGCAAAGTGTAATCTCCACACTGTCATCATCAACATCACCTGAAAACTTTTTATAAATACACATTTTTTTGAGCCCCAGGTACTACTGAATCAGAATTTCTGGGGAGGAGATAGAATGAACGATTTCAACAAGTCCTCCAGGTAATCTGGTGAATATTTAAAGTTTAAAGAAAAGTGTTTCAGATGTACTGAACCAGAGACGAGGCAAGCAACATACCTGAGTGATGCAGCTCAGATATAGGTCAACAGGAAAGGCCTGGCATCATGTCAAAGAAGACCTAGATCTCCATGGAGGTCAAGGCCAGCCAACCCATCTGGTTAATGTGGAATGGTCTCTCTCTCTCTTTTTTTTTTTAAGATAAGAAAGTTAAATGGATTTGTAGATGAGTGTTTTATAGATTTCAAATGTTGGTAGCCAATTCTAGTAATTGCTGACTGACCAAATAATACATACTTGCAAGACAGTCCCCTCCTATGTAAACTCTAATTAATAATAAAGGAATTTGGAGGAGGGTAGTATGATAAAAAGAAGGAGGGGCTATTGAAGAAATTCGATTTTATTTTCTCTTATTGTGATTTTAATGTATGTTGGAGCAGCGATCTAAATATACTGTGTGCATCTAACTCGTCACTCTGAAAACATAGTTTTAGAGTTTACACTGTTCTCTGTTCAGTGTTCTCATTATCCCAAGATACGGTTTCGATTTTGGCTCATTTACAAATAAGGCGGGCTTATTTTTAACAGTACGTCTCAGGTGGTTAGGTCTGTTTTCAGAGCCCTCGATACATCAACTGGCATTCTCACTGCCATCTGCGACTTGTACGTGGGGATTTAAAGATGGAGATGTGCTGACTGGGACAGTTTCTCCTCCATTGACCATCTGCCACAGGTGCTGGAAAACCAGTGGCAGTATTTAATCTTTAGATGAAAGGCTGAATTAACTGCATGAGTTTCTTACTAAATTGTTGGGCTGACCATTTGAATGCAACTTTCTCTTGCAGGACCTAACCTAGTTGTTTGAATGCCGATATTTACTTGTTTAAAGGGATTTTTTTTGGACACCCTTTAAAAATTAATGCAGAAAGGAAAATAATAAACATTTTTATTAAGTTCTTGATGGTTGTAATGTAGAAATATTTACAAGTGTCCTGATCATCTGGTCTCTCCTGACTTACTTTTAATTGAAGATGCTGTTTTCTGCTCACGACAGTACCATAAATACTACTATTTTTGGAAAAGCATGAAATGAAGTCACTTAGAGTAAAAAGTAAAAAGTGAAAAATGTAGTTTATCAACTAAACCTATAAAAATAATCAAAAGAATCCTTAATTACTTAAACTAGGTGTGTTCAAGTATGACAATTTACTTAAATGAACTAAGTCATATATCCAGACCTTCATTTTGGGTAAATAAATTTTATTTTATAATCTAAGAAATTGATTATATTTAGCAACATCTTAAATTAATTAAAGTAGACATTTGGAAAAGAACTTATGAACTTTAAGATAAAGATAAAAATATTAGCTTAGAGAGTCTAAGCCACACATTGAAAATATGACAGAATTCAAACTCTATTCTGTTTTAATCCAAATAATAGTCTTTTTCTATTCAATGAACTCATACATTCCTTAAGTTACATGGCTCACAAGTGTCAAGTAATTTTAGATGAACTATAACTTTATTAACTCATTTCCAAATTAATCAGTAGACTCAAGACTCAAGGCTACTCTGCTAAACTTTTATATCTCAGGAACAGAAAGATCCTTTCTATTTCACTTTCCCAGACATAGTGGTGAATAGACCTTCAATATTTAATATTCAGGAAAAAAATGATAATAATTTTATGTACCTTATATGAGATTTTCTGTACAAAATCTGTGATCTTCAAATGTAGTTTTCAGTATGCCTTTAAGCAGTCCTTTTGAAGTTTACCAATTTATGACTATTATGACTTCTCTCCTCTCCTTTAGGTCATGAGATTTCATCTTTCTAAATTAAGGGTCACCTGAGTACACTCAGAGCAGTTCTTGAAAAGGATTTATGGTTCACTCATGTAGAGAAGAAGTACTTAGATTTTGATGTTTTCAGAAGTTATGCTCAGCCTCAGCCTCTGGCTTCTTTCAGTGGAGTTATTATAAAAGCAAATTCAAGTTTGTAAATGATGAACCTTTTCCTTTTTGTCACCATAAGTCCCTGCACCCAATTCTCTTTTGGAATAATGGTATGGGATTGGTAGTGTCCTCTTCTTCCACGAGGATATCTCCTACATTCTGGATCATACAGCTAAGATGGAAACACTATCTTTTGTAGCTATATCTAAGTACATTCCCCTCTATTGTCATGCTGATTTATTTTGATATATCTCATTGACTTATATTTAAAATATTGGCTTTACCAAACAAACTGATCCTTCGAGTTATTCGTTTGGCTAGGCTATGGTTCTCAATTGTTCAACCAAATGCTAATCTAAGTATTCCTGTGAATATATTTTGCATATATGATTAAAATACACAGTCATTGATTTTAAGTAAGCAGGATCATGCTAGCTAATACAGATTTCCTGTTTTAACCAGTTAAAAGGCCCTAACAGCAGGTTTGAGACTTCTCTGATTTAAAAAAATATATGTATATATTGTCTATGGCCAATAGCTTCAGCCTATCCTCAGGTTCTAGTCTACCCTCTTAGAATGCCTGCCCTATAAATTCCAAACTTGTCTAGCCAGCCCTGACAGTAATATATGCCAATTTCTTGCAATTGAAAACTAATATAAGCAGTATTTTGATAAAAGGGATAACACTATAATCATAGAGTGGAATTTCTTTTTTTCACAAAGTCTATAATATATCAGGAGAGAAAACATTGAACACACTCAAATTTATATTAGTTTTCTATTACTACTTTAGCAAATCATCACAAAATTAGTGGCTAAAACAACACAAATATACTGTCTTAAAGTTTTAAAGGTCAAACGTACAAAATAGGGCTTACAGAGCTAAAATCAGAGTGTCCACAGGGCTGAGTTTTCTTCTGGAGGCTCTAGGAGAAAATCAGTTTTCTTGCCTTTTTCAGTTATTACAGATTGCTGCATTTCTTGGCTCCTTTTTCCAGCCTCCAAGCCCACAGTGCAGCATCTTCAAATCTATTAGTCTTTGCCTCACTCTCCCACTTATCAGGATGCTTGTGATTACATCAGGCTCATCCAGATCATTCAGGATAATCTGCCCATCTCAAAGGTAGCTTATTAGCAAACGTGATTCTGTCTCCTGAATTTCTTCTTTGTTATGTAAACTAATATATCCAAAGGTTCCTGGGATTAGAACATAGACACCTTTCAGCAGCCATTTTTCTTCCAATCACACCATCTGTGGCACTTGGATTCCTATTACTAATATTGAATTGTTTCATGCTTCTGTCAGTCCTATTGCCATAAATGTAAACTCCTTGATTCAATGTCTAGTTTTGCTTTTTATTTTTTTTTCCCAACAAATCTAAGTGGTGATTAGAGTTAATCTCATACCTTGATGAGTCTACCCATTAATATTGACTTTGAGGTCCATTTCTTTTTTATCTTTTCTCTAATGGTAACCTTGACGTCATTTTCCTTTCAATACATACTTTCCCCAAATCTTTTCAAACCTCCTCGTTTCTTCTTTTTTTTTTTCAAAGAAATCTAATTCGGTTATTTAAAACAGGTGAGAAAAATACACAAGGAAAGGAGGCTTTGTTCCACCAAGTATATTCGCAAACAATCCAGGGATATATTTAAATCTTTGGGATTAAGGCATTTGTGCAAAGTCTATTTGCAACTGTTTAAAAGGATGTGAGATGATGGTTTAAAGTTTTGTTCCACTCTTGTAGAATCACCGGAGCTGTGGAGGGTGTAGAGGTTGCAGATAAGGCACCCTTGTGCATCCTCACACAAACTGCTCCACTGATATTTTAGTAACACTGATTTCTAGCCATCTTTATCTTTACTATTTTAAGTATATTCATACAGATCGTTGTTAAAAATTTTTTGTAGCAATTTAGGTATCATCAATTGGTATCATTGAACTGTCATATTAATCTTAATATATAAATAATTTTGAAATACTATGCAATGCTTTATAAGTAGATAAGAATATTTGTGTTGCTATGATTCTTTCAGATAACTAATTTTACATTAAAAAAAAAGAAACTGACAAAGGGGAATTTTTTCTGTTTTACTAGTTTTAATTTAATATAATTCTTAAAGAGTCAGATAGATTAATTTTATTTTTAATATCTCTACTGGCAGCTGTAGAGTAGAAAATGGGAGCCCTATACTTCAAAATCATCATCTCCTAATACCCTATATACTAATATTATCTTAATACTATCTGTATAAATGTCCATTCTTCCTCTCTCTCTCTCTGTCTGACTCTCTCTGTCCATCTCTCTCTGTCTTTCTCTTTCTCTCTCTCTTTCTCACTCTCTGCCTCAGGCTAGGTTCCATTTCCAATTAACAAGAATTAATTCAACTACCCAGGCATATTGAGTATTCTGAAGTAATAGCATATCTAAAACAAGGTTACCTTTTTCTTTACTAAGATTGAAGCTGTCAACAGAAAATATGAGATCAAGATTAATTCAAAGTATGCCATTTAAGTCAGTTCCAAATAAGGTGAGAGTTTGAATCACTACGAGATACATATGCACTTATACTTCATCCTGGAGGAAGAAAAAGAAACCAGGTTAAGATTAATATATCTTTGCTAATGGTACGCCATGTGGATAACAAAACAACCTCATAAGTAGTAATAGCATGATTTTAAATATACCGTGTTACTTTGGAGAAATAATAGTTCTATCATAAAGGAAACTCATAAGAGTACAAAAATGAGGAAAAAAAATAAGCAAGGAAAAAGCCTCTACCACAGGGTTTTAGGACAGAGGGCTATTCTTTTGTAACATGGTCCAAAAAGATGTTTATTTAGGTAAAAAGTAAAGGCTTCACAAAATCAGGGACTTTTAGTGTAAGAGTTGTTGCAAAATCTCCTTAATAATTGTGAAAATTAACAAAAGCTTCCTAAACGAAATTTGAGAGCAAAGGATATTTATTGCAGCTTGATATAGGGAGTCAGCCATTATCACTTGTATTTGGCAGAGACTAAAATGTAGGCAGGAGACTGGGAGAGATGTGTAATGGAAAAAATGTAAAACTTCATGGATGCTTTGATCAGAGATTGTTATCACAGAAAATTTGGAGGTAAGCCAGTTAGAAGTGGGACATCCTATGTGATTGGTTAGGGCACGTAACTGGCTTTTTATGGTTGTTCCTAAATTGGAGTTAGAGGGCAAAAATTAGGGACGCAGTCAGTTATTTACTGACTCCTTACCATCTGAGACCAAATGTTGCAGAATTATTGTTCAGACTGGCTTCCGCAGGAGTTGTGAGTCAGTGGTCTGTTTTCATACACAGGCTGGCCATTGTCCATGAGTATATGCAGTCTCTCATAGTGCTTAATCTCTGCTTTCTGTACATGGTGATTGGTCCAAAGAAAAGCCATTCTTCATTCAAGTGCATCTAAAATATTGCTCCAACTCCCATAGACATATTAGATAGGTCCAGGAGGCTAAACTGGAAACCTGAGTCCTTTCGTAACACATTTGAACTTGGAAGAAAAAGATAGCAGGACTCGAGAAACTGGGAAAATGTATTACTTGGAAGTGACAAAAATTCTTCCTCTACAGCTGTGGCAGAGGTCAGCCTGAGATATAGGCTGCTATCCAGAGAGAGCAGAGATAGGAAATCAGTAGAAAAAGCATCGAAAAGTGGAAGATATGTGTTTCTGTGAAACATAAAACCAAGAAGTATCCCCGACTTTCTTCAGATTTTGCAGAAGGCCCAATTAATTCCCCTTGTTTGCCAACTATATTTATGTCTGTCTCTTGCAGTCAAATGAACCCTGATTATTGCTCATTAAGTATTTATGAAGTTCCTGTTACTCTCTGTGGCATATAGCACTGGTGTTCCCTGATATTTGGTTCTTTTCTCTTCAACGCACACAGAGACTGCACTTCCACTTCCCGTCCCTTTGCAGTTGAGCAGTCATGTGACATGTTCTGGGCAATGACATATGACCCAAACTGACATATGTCATTTCTGAGCTGAGACATTTAAATGCTGAAGCAATTATCTTATCGCTTTCTGATTCGTCTTGCTAAATATTATGGAAGAGGCTTCCTGTCACCCTAGTGACAGTGAGTGATGATCAGTAATGAAGCTGAAAGGTCACCAGATACTGATAGGTGAAGACAGATTAGAATTTGGACTTTATCCTAGGGGCATTCAATATTCAGTAAATATTTTTGATTATATATTCTGTTCCAGACAATATGCTAGTAGTAATTGAAAGTGATCACACTTAAAAGATTAAGCAGGGAGCTAATGTGGCTGGGTATGCATTTCCAAAGGGTCACTCTGTCTACCTCATGCAAAACAGAACGGAGAGAATAAGTTAAAGGGTGAGAGGCCAGTCAAAGAACTTATGCTTTGCTTGAAACAGGAAGAGTGGCTATATTTTCCTGTACTGACTTTCCACACACAACAATGAATGTTCTTTGGGTTCTTAAAGGTTAGTGAGTAAAAAAGAAAAAGAATACAGTTCCCCAAAATGCATGAAGTTTATAATTTTAAAAAAATAGTTATGTGCCATCCTGCTTATAATTTAATTTTCATGCCTCAGAGTACCTTCTATAAGCACATTTCAGAAACCCATAAAACAAATAAATTGAAACAGAATAAAATCTATTAGTCATTAGAACTGTAGAACCAGATTAAACACATTACTATAAAATTTAAATATGCAATTTTATATCTACCAGCACGTTAAGTTGAAATTTTAACTGAATTTACGTAAGTTAATCAATAAAATATGGTTTCTGTATGCAGCATTTTGGGGCATATTGAGTATCCTTAATTTTTAAAGCACATGGATATAATACCTCAGGAGAGATCTGTTCTCTACACATTTTCTTTATAAAGCACAGAAGAAATAATGAAGAATGAGTGTGTCTTCCTCTTCAGTGTGATTTTGGCATAAATAAATAAGCCTCTTGGTGAATAAAATAAAAGTACAGAACCAATGTATATCATTTTTATAGTTTTCTTTCTTCTTTAAAAAAAAAAAAAGATTGAGGGGCAGAGGCAATTTAGAGAAACAATTGTCTTTTAACAGCCAGCTTGCAGGAACTAAAACAGCTAGCAATGATGTAAAAAGTTGTTTTGACATTTTGGTAAATGAAAGTGTAAGATGAATAGGCTTATATTAGAGGTGCATGTGCATCCTCGGCTGGTGAAAATCGCTGATTATAAATGAGAGAGTTATGATCTCTACTGTGTTGTTATTTGAATGCAAGTATACATTCGAGTAATGAAGATAACAGATGTATGTTAACATAAGCAATATTAGAGGAATGGGTGCACAGAGTTTGGGATAATTAATTCTATCTCCTACTCCCTGCATACGTATGCATACATAAACTGAATCAGATTCTAAAGAAAAGCTAAAGAACCAAAAATAGACTCTGAGCAAATTTGATATAGTATAGGAGCTTAAATTACTACTTCTGATGTTATCCATGACTATCTCATTTACATTCTATTATGTTAGTTTTTATTATGAGGTATATTTAATGGATTAAGTAATGCATAAAAATCTGCAGAGCTACACAGAAAATGTGGATGTGGTGGTTATATACCACATCAAACTCTAATAGTTTTCTGGTGGTAAATGTTTTTGTTTAGAACTCAAGTGAGTGTGTGTGTGTGTGTGTGTGTGTGTGTGTATTTGTGTGTGTATGTGTGTGTGTTAATCTAATTCTTTCTGTTTCAAGGAAAAGAATAGACCATTGACATAGCAAAGATATTTTGCACCTAGTGTCAACCAGCTTCTATTTAAACTTAAAATATTCAAATAGCTTGTGAGAATGGTAGAAGCATATTATTCAAGAACAAACAACTAAGAAATGGAGAAATGAGTTTAGACGTGGATAATAGACATGTAAATAAAGAAGTAGAGAGTAAAATTATTCAGCTCTGTACCTAAAAGCAAACGATCGCCTTTCCGTGCTTCTAAGATTCTACAAAGCAGCAATGATTTCATCATTTTATTATTCACTATCCACATTACTTAGTTCAGTGTTCTGCAAAATTATTTTGCTTGAATGACTTTAACAATACCAGAACTTTCAATTCACCACTCAAATTATCTTAACACTTCAGCGACTCATTAAAAATCAAACCAAACAAAACCAAACTTGGTAAGCTGTTTGCAAAAGGAATTTAAGTTTTACTTGCTTTTACTACAAGACATGACAATCTATCTCTGCCTGTGTGTGTCCTCTGCAGTCACCAATATCAATAGTAAGTTCTAATTTATGGAAAGATCAGACACTGATGTCACTTGAGAAAATCAAATAAAATTTAGTTTTTAAAACTTACAAAAGAAAGGAAGCACATTTGAGTTAATGGCAGAGTGATGAATATGTTTCAAGGGGCTAGATACCTGTGTCCTTATTAGTGGAACCTCACTGCAAAAGACAGTTTCTGAGGAAGTGAAGGTTACCTCACACCTCAGAAAGCTCCACATCCTAATCAAAGTGTACCTTTACACACATAGCTCTGCCATTCTTCTTTTAGGCTTGTCTGGACATATGCCAAGGACTAGCTTCCCTAGGCCTGGTGTATTATTTCATTTATCATGATTATACAATATGCAATTTGACTATAGGGTAAAGTATAGTCAGTGTGTTTAGACATAACAGCAGATCTTATTAATCATCCTCAGCCACTGTAGGCTGTATAATCCTCTTTGAAGTCTATATGTGTGCTTAGAACTAGAGCAGAATTTTCAGAACAAGAATAAGGGTCACTTATCCCAATATCTCTGGAAGCTCATAAGATCAATTCTGCAGCCTTTGAAATATCTTTATCAATAAAAAAGGTAATACTTTGTCACCATCTGTTTTACTCCCAAGCTTATATCTCAGTTCATTCTGAATTTGAATAGAAGAAAATGGAGTGGGTTTTTTTTTGGTTTGCTTGTTTTTTTTTGTTTGTTTGTTTGTTTGTTTGTTTTTTTCAGTCTTCTGCTACAGCTTGGGTAAAACACTAACTGCTTTAACAAATGATTCTCAAGGTTAAAGTAGTTTACAGGTTAAAATTTAATTCTCATGGACAACATTCAAATGAAGACATTTCTGATCAATATTGGCTCTCTCAATGTGGTAGTTCAGGAATGTGGCCTCCTTCTCTCCTGTAGCTCCAACCTCTCACAGGGCTTCAGAGTTCTCCATTTTCTACTGACAAATGTGGGAAGAACTAGAGAATTAGGGAGAGATTTACATGGTTCAGTCCTGGGCAGTGGGGCACGTTAACTCAGACTTAGTTATATGGATATAGAGTCAAGCTGTGTACTCAGGAAACAGAAAAAAATTCTGATGAAGAGCTATCATAATCTGTCTCAGCTTTTCAAAATCCATCTTCATGGAACATAGACATGGAAGGGAACTATGTAGAGCTTACATTAGGTAAAGGTGCTCAAAATACATTTTTTGTCGTTGTTATAAACACTCCTGACTGTGCCTAGTACAATGTCCCATGTACTTGTAGGTGTCTTTGACCAATGGATTTCAAAACAGGGGTGGGGTAGAAGGGTGATTACATATATATATACAAGAAAATCCAGACTCAAGTCTTCTAATAAGGTATATATCATATGAATATAAGGAAAATATGTAGCGAGCCCATAGACCAGTATAAGACCTTTTCTGTAATTCATTAATCTATACATAAGTTTTATTTTATAACATAACATGTGTTCTTGTATACAAAAAAATGTTTGACCATCCAACAGAAATTATAGAAACTATAAAGTATCTACATATATTGTTTTATATTTGAGTAATATCATTATTTTCCGTTTTAAAAATTAATCATATTATTTTATCCATATGTATTGAATGAGTCCATGTTGATTCTATTTTTCCTTCCTCTATTTGTCAACTTTCCTAGCCATTTTTTAATTTAAAATTTTATTAATTCATTAATAAAGCAATAAACATATTACATGTTAAGAAAAGTATTATCTGTGAAAGTTACATTTTCTAAATTAAAAAAGAAATAGAAAAATGATATTATACATTTTTGCAAATCTCGTTAGTCTGACTTAATAGAAGACAACTAGATTCTTACATGTATTTCTAGATTTAATCTGTTGCAATATGGTGTTTTGGTTTAAGTATATTTAGAAAATTTAGACTTATACACATGGATATATATTTGGAAAGGGAGCATTTTAATAGCATTTTCAGAAGTTGTGG
Source organism: Pteropus medius (assembly GCF_902729225.1). Classification (NCBI taxonomy): domain Eukaryota; kingdom Metazoa; phylum Chordata; class Mammalia; order Chiroptera; family Pteropodidae; genus Pteropus; species Pteropus medius. Next base: position 13,584,395 of record NW_024351073.1, on the reverse strand, counting down.
ATATTCTTTAATACTACACCAATATTTGACAAGTGGTAGTTTCTCAAAGATTATTTGCAATGTTGAATCTGCAACCTTATCACTATACTTTTTGGACTGTTACATCTTATTATTTGAATGTATGGTTTATCTGTGTATGTTAATTTCATAGATGGGTCATTTGGAAAATACTGGTTTGTTGAGTTGTTAACACATTTAATTATACTAACAAATACTATTTATTAATACCATCACTTTGATTTACTAGAAAACCCAACTTTTATCATTAGCAAAATCCTCAGTTGTTTTCCTTGAAGTGATAAACTCACTTCATTTATTTTTGAGAAAATGTATGCCAGCCATCCATGTATGAATAACTACAATTTATCAGTTGTTCGTTTAAGTAAAAATGGCATTCAATGAAAAAGAATCTATTGCTTCTTGGCTTTTTGGCTAAGATCAAGTGAAAAGCATTCTGTTCAGCCCACAACTTATACATTGCACAAATGCTTTTCTTCAAAACTACCTGAAAAGATATGCTTTAAGCCTACTTCCATTCAGTCACACAAAATATTGAAAAGACCGATTAAGCACTGTGAATATAATTACTGATTCATCAAGGACATTTTTCAGTGAATGCATGGCAACACAGAATACAACTACTAAGTACTACTGCCTTGATTTGTGCTAAGACTCGAACAATTTTGCCCACGATTGTTTTTGCACCAACTGTACAAATACTCCAGCCATCTTTTTTTTTTTGCCATGCTTACCATATTGTCTGGTGGCTAGAGTTCACTTTCCCCAATAGATTCTACTATTTATTATTATCCCATGATTTCATTAGGTATCACTTAGGAGATGTCAATTACAAGCCTATAATAATTTATCAATTATCAGTTATAAGCTTATAATCATAGTATGTTCATTTTTCCTTGTTTGTTAAAGTTTAAGTATAATGCATAAATCATAGAGATAATAGATTATCATTTCTATAACTTTCTAAGAGTTTCTACCCTGTCCCATATGTTATATGTCATTTTTACTGGAAGTATATTTGGAGGTACACCATTGAGAATGGAATATATAAAAACGCCTTTTCGTAGTTGAGCAATGTGAAATACTTGTAGTTTGCTATAACAAAGAAACTCTAAAGTATAGTAGATAAATTAGTCTCTCTTTACCATAGTAGTAAATGAGTAAGATGTCTAGCCTTGTACAGCTGCCCTACTAAAAAAAAGTATTATGAATTATAATGTATATTATAATGATATTATTTTATGTATATTTTATTTTTTTGATATTTAGAATATTGGATTCATTTGCATGACCAAAAATAGATAATTTTTATAAGATCTCTATTTTAATTTACTGATTACAAAAACTAAACTTTATCTGAGGAAGAAAAAGACAGTACTAAAATGAGAAGCTCCTTTCCCACTGTATAATACCATCTTTTTTAATACCATCTTTTTCTCTCACACCCCTTTATCATTTTATACTATTAATTATTAAACTCAAACCACGGAGTTGTAAAAAATATGGGCAAGGCTATATTAATCTGAAGAGAGTTAGCACTTACAAAATAACATACCATTCATATTGTTCATTAATATCTCATCGTGTTGTATAAGGCTTAAAGCAGGTCAGGATGCATGCTTTATTCATTGCTTTTGTTTGTTTTGCCAGGTACTCAGAGAGTAGAAAGTATAGAAATTAGTGTTTTTGTGTACAAGAGTTATATACTAGACACTGAGGCCAAGCAGCCCTTCTGTAGATTGCATATAGTATAGCCTAAATGTGTTTGCTGCAATGAATTTGTTTCCTTGCATGGCATAAATCAAAAATTATTTATTTATTTTACTGTTTAATAATGCTATTTAAAATTAGAAATAAACTCTCAGTGGTGATGAGTTAAAAATGTGAGTTTAATAAAAAAAATAATGCAATGTTGATGAGAACTGTTACAAAATTTGAGGGCCGTAGTTTTGTCTCTGAATATATAAAAACAGAAGTGTCAAAACTTAAAAAAAAAAAAAAAACAACGAAGTGCTCTTTGCCATGGCACAAACCTAGTGAAAATATATTTCCAAAAGTTCCATTATTATATATAGAAAACAGAATATTTACCCCCAAACAAAGATAATATTAGCTAGGTTTAGGAGACTCAATAGAAGTCCAGTCTTCTCTGGACACTTCATTATAATGCAGCTTTATGGATATCGTTCACCTCACAGTTTCACAAATATCATTAATATCATCAGATCTCCACAGATGTCCACTCCCCATAGGAGATGATTCTTACCCCTTAGAAACTGCTAAGAAAATTAAAAGTCATAGGAGAGAGGCAGAGAAAGATACGATTAAACTTTTTTTTTTACACTAATTTTGCTGCTAAGCTAACCCTTAGGAAAGAAAATTTCTTGATACAATAAAAATGATCAATTTCAATTTCAAATTGTATAACTCACAGTAAAGCTAATTTCTTCTCTCTTTTCCATTATTTTTTATAATCAAGGCATAAAACATATTAATACCTTATCACAAATAATGGCTCCATGAGATTATATTTGAGTTTGTGAATTTCAAAGTCATTTTAGAATTAATTCAGTTGTTACACATTTTGTCTGGAAAGTCTAAGTAATATCATTAAAAGCCCAGTTTAATCGCTTTGAAAAAAACATGTTTGACATGGTATTCAATCTTTCAGACTTCCCTTTTTAGTCTCTGTACATCAGCTCCTACAATGACTCGCTTCTTTCTCTCTGAATTCCTTCCTTTAGAATTTGAAAGCATTATGACTTAAACTTTTCAAAATCTATGGAGTAGCATATAAATATCTATACATTCATGAAAATTTATTAAATGTCTAATCAGAACCTAACTTAGTCTTGACTATACAGAAACAAATGTGCTATCAGCAAAAGATCCCAATTTTAATTTAGGAGACACAGTGAAAGAAATAAACAAAATGGACTATGTCTTGGTTAGCTCTAGAATTATGGCAAAGGTAAAGGGTGCTAATAGCTCAGGGAGGCTTCAGAGAAGTGATTTTGAACTGAATCTTATAAAATTGGTGAGATTATGGTCAGGCAGAGATAAAAGCCACTCTATTATGTTCAAGCTACATTGGGTATGTAATAATAGCATGCAAAATGCTAGGGGAAAGATTCCATGATATCTTACACTGGTGGCTATGAGTTTAGAATTACTGGTATAAATCTTGCACGTTACTTTTATCATCTGTGCATATCACTGAAAGATAATGAAACATCAAACTAAAACACTTCACAGAATATTAAGTGGGGTGGAAACAATTGCCATTTTATTGAAAAAGGAAGAGAAATATTTAATAATTAATTACAAAAAAATTATTGATGAACTACAATGGTGAAAAATTAACAAGAGCTAGAATTTATAGGACTTTTATATAAATGAATAAAAGACAGAGTTTCTTTAGTATTACTTCATTTGCTTTATCAGCATGGTTTAAATAATATTAAAAATAAAATTTATAACCAAAAAATTTTCAAGACCTAATTGTAGCAGAAATATATTGGTAACAGAGAAATTGAATATAGCAATAGAAATTCTATACTGTTTTGTTACTAGTACTAAAAAATGATGAGTATTTTGTGTGATAATTTGTTTGGGCAGAAAAATATCATCATTGCAAAATGTTTCCACAGTTCGTAGAAGCCCAGAGTATAAAAAACAGTGGCCTCAGTAAATATCTGATTGCAATGCACTGCAAAATCTAGTAGTAACCTTGTTAAAATACATTTAGTTTCCCTTCAGTTTTACTAGATTATGAACAAAATGCCAAGGGAAAGAATTTATTAAATGTCTCTTAAGATAAAATAAAACTTTCTTGGTACCTCTTAAAACACCGTATTTAGTTTCATTCCTATTTTATAACGTAGCACATAGTGTGTTTCCTTTCATAAGTGAAAATCAAATGAATGACAAGATAGTGTTTACTTGAATCATGATAAAAATATGAGGCGTGTCATGGATACTATATTATGTAAACTAAAAGAATTCCAATTTGTTTATTTTTGAAATTCGAAGTTTCACAGATATTGTGTGTGTTTGTATATGTGTATATTTATTATATATTTAAAATTATTAATATAACAAAAAATAGAAATATTTATTTATATTGGATCATCAAAAGAATTAAGCTATGAACCTGAGACATAATGAATTTAAATATTTTCAAAAATTAAGAATAATGAAATATTTGTATGACTTTCATCTGAAACTGTTTTAAAATAACTTGTAAAGACTGATAAATTTTAACCCACAACCTGTGAATAAAGGGTAAAATCAATATGAAAGTTAAAGAAAATGATTTTCCCTTCTCAGTATTAGATCATGATTTATTACAAATTGAATATAGATTATCAGTTATTGATCAAATTAATAAAGATTCAGAGTCCATAATATCTCAAATTATTTGAATGTTACGAATATTTTCACAATAAAAAGATCATTCATATTATTTATGTGAGCTAAATATACTCTCACTTAAGTAATTTATCTTCTCAGTAAAGAATAAATGAACTACTGTTTTTGGTTTTGCTTGTTTTATGATTTGGTAATAATTGAAGCTTTAGAAATTGAGCCACTGTACTATGTAACAATTCACCATTGTATAATGTCTCTTCTTTCTTCACCTTTTGGTTTAACCATCATCGCTACATTTTTCTTTACAGATTATTTTATCAGTTAAATGACCCAGTGTACTGGACAACTAATATTTTTTATTTACCTCTCTAGGTCATTGTGCAGGTGTCACATTCCAGACTATTTGTTTCTGCATACGTTACATATTTAATATCTATAAATTTTCTTTTTATATTTGTTCACTCATCCACATCATTAATAATGTTAAGTGAGGACAAACCTAGTTGTAGTACGCCCTTCCACCTTGAAACATTGTGCTATTATAGAAGTTGCATCCGATTGCACTCCTTTTAATTCTTCAAGGGTTATTGAGGTGATTTAATGCACAGTTGGGGAATGGTGTCCAGATTAGTATCTGAAAGAAGCAGATTTGGGAACAGAGAAGGCACGATGCTGAAGGGTTAGTTTTTTGAGGTTGGGGGGAAAAAAGACTAGTAAAAGCTGAAGAAAGGGGAAGTAGAAATAATAACTTTGTCTTTGCCAATTTCTTAAGGATCAATTCTGAAGCAATTTCAGTTTTTTAAGCTTTAAAATGATGCATGTATTAGGATCGTTTAAATTTATAATATTTCAGTTTCAAGTACTGAAATAGGAAAATGTATCTCTTATAAAAAGAGGTCTTTAGATTTCGAATCTGAGAAATCTATTTTCCTGTCATTGAAGTCCATATATACATTTTATTTAAAAAAATAGTATTTTGATTTGTTTTTTAAATTCTCCTAAAAGTTGATTTATTTAAAATTACTTAAACATATTTTTCACACTAATAGTGTGATAGAAATGTTAAACAAGGAATTTTATATTTTCTGTTAAATTAAATTAAATTAAACTGAAGGCAGGGAAGTTTGATATATATATTTTAGAGATTATGTCAAGCTTCATGAAGCAGTCTACTTCAATAAAAATATTTTCCCAAGCAATAAGAATAAACAAGAGACTATGATAGAAAATAAAGGCAAAAATTGAAGAGATCTCCTTATTTTTCTTTCTAGCTTGACTTGTTCTTAAAACATCCATTAGTCTAAAAAGGGTACTATTTACATGGATTGATTTCCCTATATTCTCTGATTAGATTATCATCTAAGCTTCCTTGCCATTTGTTGAGCATGCAACATTAAGAGAATGCGAGAGGAATAGTAGATGAACATACCAACATCGCAGCAACTAAGAAATTGTAACATCTAATGAAAAATGCCAGTCGACTGGCAATTAGAAAAAGGAAACCTAAAAAAGTAGAAATATTCATAAAAATACTTATGTCTTCTTTATATTCTTAGAAAAATGATTAAATTAAATAATTTGGTTAATAACTTACTGATTTAAATACTCTGCGCTTTCCATTCCACTTTGCTTTAAATTTTCACTCCAGCTACAAACTTTACAATTGAAGTCTTGTTTTCTGTGCCAATTTACCATTTTTCTACCAAAAGTATGTAATCCTCTTGTTTTTTTAAACAGATTTTCTATTTGATTTGTATAGATGAATATTAGAAAGAAGAAATAGTTTGAAAAATCAAGATCGTGAAGCAGCTGAGGGATTTTATTAATGATCTAGCATTTAAAATTGTAAATCCAGTTTTTTAAATTGAAAACTTTCTACTCATAATGTATTATGTAATATACTGAGATGTTTTCTTTCACTACTAAAAAGTAAACTGATTAAGATGTATATTGCAAGCCATTGATAAAATACAAATTTTAAAAAAGCCATGAATAAAAAGACAGTAGTGGAGATTAAATAGAACTATAAAGATAATACAAAAGCAGGCAGAGAAAGAAAAAAAGAACAAAATCGAATGGTAAACAGAGAAAAACAAAATAGTAGGTTTTAATGAAACCGCATCAGTAAGTTCATTAAATGCTAATAGTATAAGCTGAGAAATTCAAAGACAGAAATTGTCACATTGTATTAAAACAAAGTAAGAACCAACTTTATGTTGTAGGAAGAAACATAATTTTAAAGCATATACCAAAATAAAGGAATGGAAAGTAACATGCATATTAGTCAAAATAAAACTGGGGTAGTTATATTGATATTAGACAAAGTAGAACTCAGAAGAAAGAATATTACCAACAGGGATAAAGAGATTAGAAGTTATAGCAATGCAATTTCACAACCCTGGTTGCCTACTGGGATCCCCTGACTCCTGGTTTTCCCCAATATCAAGTAAATGAGGCAGGAAGTGAGGTCTGGGAACAGTATTTTTGAGTGATAAGGGTTACCAACTACTGATATTTATATATAGTTGGGAATGTGTGAGAATGTAGCATAGAATTTTTGGTTGTGCTTAATTACCGAAAGAATTTTTGAATTAAGGATATAAAGAAAATATCCAAACTTAATGTCAACAATAAAACTTATAAAAGCTGCATCTCAATCGTCTTGATTAATCAGCAGAAACAGTCCATTTTATGTGTTAGAGTGCAAACAACAGTTATGATTTTCCACGATTGTGTTTTTTGTCACTGATTAGGTATTTGCTTTAATCTCATTACAAAATTGTTAGCCTTTCTAAATAAATATATAAATAAATTAGCAAGAAAACAAATAAGTAGCAACAAAAACAGAATATCTAGTAAATTTAATGAATCAAAACTGCCTGATGGTATGTGTTCTATAATAATTTTCATGTAATAGGCACTTTTTTTGCAAAGTGCTGATTTGCTCTACTAAGAATTCACCCTTTCTTCATTAATAGAAAAAAAAAAAAACACCTCTAATTTTTAGCTGGACACATGATCACCTGGAATAAATACTATATTCCCAATCCTTTCTTGATATTAGGTGTAACACGTGTGATTTATTTTTGGCCCATGTAGTGTAAGGAGAAACAATGTGCACAACCTTTGGGAAGCTAACTTAAAGGGAAGGGTGAGTCTTATTTTTCTGCTTTTCTTCTTCTTGGACAAGGAGCTGTGGAGCAGCCATATGAGAGCATGAGAAGCAGCATTCTGAAGATCGCAAAGCAATGATGTAAAAAGAAGTCTGGATGTCCGATGATCATAAAAGCTTCATATCTCACCTGAGTTGTATGCATATATATGAGAAAGAAAAAAATATCCTGTCTATAGTGTTCAAGTGAGTTCTCAGCCTTGCTTGCATATTAGAATTATCAGGGACATTAAGAAAAATAATAAAAATTCCCATTCCTACCAAGGTCCATGGAAAATTGCTCACGGTCTGTAACTTCCCACTCAGTTAACTCTAACCCAAGCATATCCACCTGCTATATCCAGAGGCCGTATGCTGCTCATAGGTCATCTTGTTCTCTCCATCTTCATGTGTATGACAGAACTTACCCTCTATTCCATAATCAGGAGGGAGTATAACAGTAATTTCTCTGATCTGACTCCTATGCTGCAGAGACTTGCTCCCCTCCAACAAACAAACAAATAAAAACAAAAACAAAAACACAACACAGACACACAAAATCAAAAACAAAAACTAAAAGCACCCTGAATTTGTGTTTTAATTTCAAAATTAAATCCTTTCACCACATTTTAGATTCTGATTTAGTTTGCCAGGGTTGGGTCCAGGATACCAGTATCTTTCGTTCTCAACCACATGAAGATGCTGGAAAAATATCTGTTTTTAGATGTTCAATTACATAGAGCTGAACATAACATTATTTGGTCAGTAGTACAAATTTGGTGTCAGTAAAAGTGGAATTCCAAATTATAACTTACTAAGTGCATGATTTGGGGCAAGCTGATAATCTTTGAGGCACAGTTTTCTTGTCAGAAAAATCAGAGATCCTCTAGTCACACACACCCCCACACGCATTAATTTTTAAAAAATCATAAATCTTGTTAGTAATTTAGATGATTTTTGTGAACTTTAAATGATTGAATTAAGCAGTTTATAAACTTGGTTTGTGCAGGGAAGCTTTTCAGAACGTAAAAAAGTGGTACTTGTATGTGATTTTTACTCTAAGAAATAAAAAACTTAAAGATACAACTTTTGATTTTCTAGTTTTTCATATTATTGTCATGGGAACAGATTAGCAATCATTTTATTTAAATTATAGCACCTGCTAATTTAATACCTTAGTTCTCATAGAACTATAATTTATTTTAAAAAGATAATCACAACATTTGATGAAAAGCTATAATGTTATTTGTTTAAAGAAAATGTACAGGTTTTAATCCTCTGTAATAAGGGCTCATAACCTTGTAGTTGTTGTACTTCATTTTCCCACAGTGCAAGTTTTCATACAATAAAGTATCAGAAGCCAAAGCACCCGCATAGTATGAATATGAACAGAAAACATCTTTCCTGAACAAGTACGAGCTTTATAATTCAATCGTATTTACACTGATGAGCACACACAAAGAAAAATCAATTTGTGCGAGTTTATTTCATCGGTATTAAAATTGTATCTTCCTTGATAAGCTTGGCATAAAGTGCGTAGTTTGTCTTCTAAGTTCATTAAATTATCCTTTTGCTGTATTCTGCAGTGTTATGTAGTTTTATATGGGCTTGTTAGTTGGGTGTTCAAAATTGGTTTTCCAAACTACAGAATAATAACTTCCAATATTTACAAAAAAAAATTCTCATTTATTATAGAGACACAATAAAAGGGCATAAAATGAATATAAATATCCAATTTATTCAAGGTTCTTCTGGAATCATTCTGAAAGTATTATAAAGAATAGGCTGAAAACCTGGGTTTGTAACATTGGTTATTTTCTCTACCAACTTAATAATACCATTAAAGCTTGCTCAATATGCTTTCAGAAATAAGAAAAAAATATATATTTGTTTTAACTATATTGTAGGAATTCTGGGAGGAAAGATAGAAAACATTTTTATGTACTTACCCAAACAAGACAAATGATCATAGACACCCTTCCTAATCCATCATTTAATCAATCAAGAGAGCTGTTATGCATTCTCTGTACCTCACAAATGCTTCCAACGAAAACTTACTTGTGCCCAGAGTTTTACCCTCTCTGAAAGGTCTCCATCCTCTCTACACCTTGCATGTTAGAATTCACAGGTGCAATCCTCATCTTACTTGATATTTATATCTTTTAGAAATGTTTAATTCTATACGCAGGAATAAAATAAGCTGTTCTCCCAGGCACATGTATGCATTTGCCCTCCTGGTTTATGTGCTTTATTAGTCAAATTATTAGCAATAAGCCGATAGACTTTTTTTTTTTCTGTTCTCACCTCGAAAGCTCCAAGCCCTTCAGTTTCCCTGAATATTTATACTTTACTTGAACTTTATTCTCCCTCCACCTAAGCCTTCCTCTCTCCAGATCACTTATTTTATTGGTTATCTATTATTGCTTAACTTATCACACCAAAACTTAGTGGATTAAAAACACTAAACATTTATTATGTCACAGTTTCCTTAGGTCCTGAGTTCGTTAGATCCTCTAGCTCCGGCTTCAGTCAGAAGGCTGCCCAGGACTGACATCATCTAAAGGGATGCCTGGCTGTTGACTGGTGACATTGGTTTCTTGCCATGTGGGCTTTCCATAGAACATCTTTCGCCATGGCAGCTGGCTTCCGTTAGAGTGTGAGAGAGTGTGAGAGAGCACTCCCAAGATGGAAGTCATACTCTTTGGGCAACCTAATCCCAGAAGTAACACCCTGTTGCATCTGCCTTAGACTGAGAGAAGCGAGTTAATTATTCAGCCGGGGCCCCAGGGTAGGGGATTCTCCAGGGTATGAATACCAGTATGTAAAGATCACATGGGGCAACTTAAGAGGCTGCCTACCAAGTCCTTGAAATAATAAATTCCCAAGCTGCTGTTCAGCAAACCGAGCACATGGATCTTTTACCAACGCCTATTCCAGTCAGTTTGTGTTAACAGCTCCCTCCGCAGCTGCTCATCTACATTTCAATCCGCCGCCGCTCCCCACCCCACCGCCTTCTCCCATTCTACTAGGGCCTTCCTGCGGGCAGATACTCCCTGTGACCACACACTGTCTACACTCTTCTCGACTCTTCTACCACACGCTGTGCTAAGAAGAGTCATTACTAAGCTATTCAATAATAGTAAGATATCTGGGAACTTAACTGTTCTTGATAAAAATGTATTAAATTGCACACAGTTTATTCACATGTCAAGTCCATTTTCAGCATTTTATACCCCCATAGGATAATCCTATCCGAGGTTTGTATGATGAAGGACTACATTTTATTGACTTTCCTCTTCTCCCCATACAAAGACACTTAAGTTTAGTTCAAGAGAACTTTTTTTTACACTAGACACCTGTTAGGAACAGCAAGGAAGACTTTATTTAAGACCATTGCAATAGGGGAGCAATATTGAACTCTACTCTAGATAAGCAAAAACAGCTGGGGATTTAGAGCCAACGTGTAACAGGCCCCACATGGAGTCACTTAGGCTCCATGTCACCACACCAAAATTTAAATTAATTTCAGTTTCCTCTCTCTCCTAAATGGAATCTTAAACAAGTCAATCAGGAATTGCTTAATTACCAATAGTTAGAAAATCTGCCTGATAGCCCCCTGCTATCGCTTAAAAGAAAATAACTTCCACCAGTGGGGGCTCGGTAGAAGAAAATTGATTAGATGTCAAAGATAAGGGCATTCTTGTTAAAATAGATTCTTGTTAAAAGGAGGCCAAGATGATCAGATATCACTGGGATTCTGGATAAACTGGCTTACCAGAATTCTGGAACTGAAAAGAGGGCCAAGAGGAGCCTGATTAAAGTATGGTAAAGAAGGAATCCTTTTTCAGTTTTAACATTCTCTGGTGTAAGTGGCTACTGCACTGGAGACTTTGTTAAGACACATGCATTCCAGAAAGCCTGTAATAAACCCTATTAAGATTCATGAGCCTTCCAAGACATCTCATACATATTAAAAGTATGTCACTTCTCCTAACACAAATTACAAGACTTGCTTTTTGCACCTCTAATCACAAAGAGAAAGTAAAATGTCTAGTGTATCTCTTTCCATTCTGATTAAAATATTAAAAAATGTAAACAATCCAGTGGCAGTATTTGGTTTTCAAACTACACTTTTAAATTTCAAAAATTAAATTTATATTATTAGTTACATTATGTACTATATTAATTATATTTTCTATATATGTGTAGACATATATACATATATATCCACTTTATTACATTAAAAAATAAATGGAGGCATATTAAAAATTTTGAGTTTATTTGAGCAAAAATCAATTTGAATTGAGCAGCATTCAATCTAACAGATCATAAGATGCTCCAAGGAACTGTACAAAATGAAAGACCGTTATCGGCATAAGAGATCAAGAACAAGGAAGTTATTCTATATTAAAAAAATCAGTTGGTTTTTGAAAGTTATTTTCTTTTAACGGATAGCAGGGGGCTATCTGGCAGATTTTCTAACTGGTGGTAATTAAGCAATTCCCGATTGACTGACGGGTTTAAGATTCCATTTAGGAGAGAGAGGAAACTGAAATTAATTTAAATTTTGGTGTGGTGACATGGAGCCTAAGTGACTCCATGTGGGGCCTGTTAACTTGTTGTTGTTGTTGTTGTTGTTTTAAATAATAAAACTGTCTCTACATTTTGAGTTTTATTATTTCATTAGAAAAAAATAGTAGGCACATTGGTAACAGTACATTTCTGGTTATGCTCTAATAACCTACTTGAAATATTTGATTGAAATATGATGACACTTTTTATTTTTATCTGATGTTTTAAAATAAGGACTAAATAATTACATATTTAAATATTACAGTTATTCTGGATGTGACAATGTACATATGTGACAATGTAGGCTGTTACAGTAGTCTATTTGTGACTCAAATAATGTCAGTAATATTGCATTGAAACATAGTTGAAAACTCTTGGAAGTTTCTAACATAAAAAGAGTGTATTTTCCCTTTAATTTACAAGGTGGTTGCATTCTTGGAAATTGTCATTTAAATTAAACCATCCTAAAAAGTTTACATGTAAAAGATTTAGTTCCTTGACTAAGTAATTACAGATTTTTAGCTATCCATCTTCATTGAATCATGTGATAAGGAGCGCTTTTTTGCAGTGTAGGATGGCAGGATATGGAATATTGTTGACTTCAATGTGTAAAATGTTATTAGAGCTTTTCAATCATTTTAACAACTAAAACACTCAGGAATTTCTGAACTGAAGAAGCTAGTACCATCATACTTGAGAACCAATACCTCTGAAAGGCACATAAAGATTTCAAAAAGATGTAAAATAAATGAAAAAAGACCTTGAGATAAACTTTATTCTGTATGTACTAATCCAAATATAAACTATATTATATCTGCAGATATTTAGAATGATATTTAGATGATGTTCAGCTGTTATTTTCATTTTCTATCCAGATGTTTTATACTGTCAGGCTTTTTTCTTATCCTCTTCATAACTAATAAAAAAAATTTTGTTAAATTCTTATTTAGATTCTCAATTAATATGTGATATTCAATTTTTTAAAAGAAGAAAGAGGGAAAAGAACAGAGTTTATGCATTATGTTTTGTGGTAATTATGGTGGTTAGCTCTATTTCATATCAATGTTTTAATTAAATCCATACTAAAATTTTATACTTTGTATTTTTAAATGAAAAATGTGAGGTTGAAAGGAATTAATTAGCTATTCTAAGAACTTTCACTTATGAAAGAAGTAATGTGGATTTTCTGACTTTTTGACATGAAACTTCATGATAACATTTTACTACATATCTGAATATATTTAGGCAAATATAAATACATTTAAATCACTATTTTAATCTTAACAATAAAAAATTAATTATAGTAGGTAAATTGTATAGGTATAAAAGCTATATATTTTTTTATCTTTATGATGTTTATTTTCCATTTTCAAAAGTAATACATACAGTTTATAAATCCTTTCACAATTAACACCTAAATGTAACATTAATTGTTTTTAAAAATTAAAAGCAGTCATAAAAATATCCTGCCATTTACCAAGATCACATTTAGTTTATAGTTATTATACATAAATAACATGATTTGTGGAAATTAATTCTAATACACATAACTCTATAGGCCTATGTTTAATTTCTAATTACTTTCTTTAAAAACTTTATTATAACTGCTAAGATTACATAAAATCAAATTATATATAGTAACACTTAATTATTAATACTCCTCAAAATTGTCTTGATTATTCATTGTCTTGATCATTCTGTTATTATGGCCACAAAGTTTACAAAAAATACCACCTACAATCACTTTTGCTCTAAGTCATGTATATGTTCACAAAAACTGCTCTGCCATAGAATATTGTGCAATAAAACCACGGTGTTTATGGGAAGAATAAGGTTAAGCATATAACACATATAAGAGAAGAAAAAAATCCTAATAAACATGGTAGCACGTTTTCACACACAGTAAATGGTTAAATACATAAATACTACATTAAATATGGCACTCTACTTTGAAATATACCTGAAATTTGCTTATAGAAGTAGATGTTGGAAAGGTTACAGCCTGTGAGCTATTATGATGTAGCATAAGAAGGATTCTGTGTAAATGGATGGAAAATTGTAACTCCCCATATGGATAAACATGGCTCATAATGTGCAGTTATCTAAGGTAGCTGGTGGATATGTGATATGTGGCCATGTTTGCATTTTGTGTATCGGCATGTACCCAATTCATCGGATGCATTCTCCTGCATTCACCTCGTATTGCTTTAGGTCAAAATCTCACATAAGCAAACCCATCTCCACATTATATCCTAATTGTTCCCAAATATATCCATCCTGTTGGAACAAATTTACACATATTCAAAACAAGCATCAAGATAAAACTGATTATAATTAAAACTATTTTTATTTTGCTTCTATAATTATTTTTTATTTTAAATCATTTAATTTTTGAGAATTTTTTGTCTCCCAACCATTTTTAAGGAAACAAAAATTTTTAGAATGGCTTGAAACAAACATATTCCACAGACTAAATTGACACATTTTATTTCAATAATTTATAACAGACGTGCATATTTCTTAAAAAGACAGCAAAAATTTTAAATACATTTATAATTACTAATAATGTAGACGTAAGTGTAAAGAAAGTTAAGAGTTGCTTTGATTTGTCCAAATGAAAAGAAATACAGGCATGTTTTATTAACCACTTAATTTTTATATTATTTTCAAGAGACCATTCATTTTGGTAAGAAAATTTAGAAAATATATATTACGAGTTTTGTTTTTGTTTTTCCTGTCAATTGTTATTGGTCAAATGTAGTGATGCTAGATTAATTCAGTGACAAAAATCAGTAGACTATTCAATGAATTAGGAATACAAATTTTTATAATCTCTAACATGCATTTTATGTTTTATTATAAAAGGTGAGTGAGTCACCCAAAAAGTTTACTTTCTAATGATAGTTAACTCCAACAATAAAATCAATTTCCTTTCAGTTAATGAGTCCAAATGTCTATTTCTGTATATTGAGCCACTCACTAAAGTCTCTGCAATAGTTAATGAATCTTTTGTCAGTTATTACTTAAGGAAAAGAATATTTCTCAGAATATTAAACAATATTAAAGAAATAACTAAGGTCAAGTTCTGGTAAAAAAAATTTATTTTCATAGTCAAAACTTCATCTCTTATTGAACTTTATCACCACGTAAAATAACATTCTTTACAACTTCTGGTTGACCAAAATTGAGACAGCATCCTAGCTCACAAGGACTCTGTGCTCAGTTTCTAACAGTGGCCTCAGACCCATGATTTTTTGCCTGACCCAGGGCCACTACCACCTGCTCCTATAGGACCAAGGAGGCTGAGCGTATCTCTGTTGCCACATCAGGCCCAAGGCAGATTAATCAGATTCATCCTTTATAGCTTTAATAGTGAGGCTAAGAAAAAAGAGAAACACATCGTCCTCTCTGCTTTGGTTATAGACGAGTTTTCTTCCATTTAAGGAAGTAAAATCTCTGCTGCAATAGGAGAGAATGACCTTGTACTCAGATGAAAGGAGGCATGAGAAAGAGAGCCTTGTTTATGATGGAGTCCTGTTCCCAGTTAAAGTCTCCAGGACCCTCGAGTGTACCTGCTTCCTAGAGATCCTCTTTTGAGCCTTTGAGATCTTTGATCTCTTCCCCCAAAATTTTAATTTAGCCTAAAGGCAAATTTGGTTATAGGTGTTGGCAAATGAAAGAGTCCTGACTATAAGCACTGTCAAACCATTCATTTTTATTTAAATTTTAATTCAGATGGCATAATTATGTGGTAGATCAAGTGACTAAAAATGTTGTTAATAAGTATCAGATTATGACAAAATGTCAAAGCATCATCCTGCAGATTACTTGTAAACTGCAAAGAAAATTGTAAGTCTACAATATTTGAACCACAAATGTAACTTAGCATCAGCGATAGCAGAATAAAATGGCTCGTGCCTTCTGATGTGGTAAAGAATGTATCACTTACAAAACATTCTTGAAAAATGTCTAACCTAAAAGTAATCAAGCCTCTAAAACATGCCGTGCGCAGAAAGTCAGGCAATATAGAAGCAAGTTACTAGACACTGCCAGAAAACAATTGAACAAATTTAGGATGTAGACTATTCTACACAATAATAACAACTGATCTGAACTCTCAAATAGTCAGTATTGGTTTAAATGGTGGTAGATTGTTACAGATAAAAAGACAAAAGGATATAATGACCTAAAACCAAATGTGAAGCGTAAAATTGATTAGGTACTGTTTTTTAATGTCTATAAGAGATAATTTTCAATAACTGGTTTGATATAAACAAGATAGGAGATAATATTATAGAATTATATTATTTTGTAATACATGTATTACAAAAGGGAATGCAGTGCTAATAAACTGATCACTGAACTCAGTAAGGGGGAGTCGGGGTAGGCTTTTCTGTTTTTTCTTTTTTTTTGAATTTTTATGGGAAAGATAAATAAAAGTTAGTTATCTTGTTTAAATTTCAAGGAATTTCAGACACACAAATTTAACTTCGACCTAAATTTTCTCAATCAATTTTTAGCATCCATATGGAATGAATCACTAATTATCCCTGCTAGAAATCTATTTCCAATGAAGTTAACACTTAGACATCTAAATGACTGTCTGCGGAGCACTTTTAAAAATGCAAGTGATTTGGCATTCATTCTTTATGCTACAGAAGTACAAATATCCAGTAAGATCGCAAGTGATATTTACAAAAGGAAACTGGCATTATATTAAGAATCATATTAATAGCTGAGGTCTAAAAAGAATCAATATGATGACGCTGACAAATATTCCTCCTTCTGAAACATGAGCAAAACATATATTTGTGTACAGATGAATCTAAGCAAAACAATAGGAAAATAAAATCTTACAAAATGGATCACAGACTGCACATCTAGATAAAATATTATTTTCAAAAGACATTAAATTCTAAAATGGATAAAAATCGTGTTTCCCCCCCAAAGCAAGTTAATTATTGTTCCTTGTATCGAAACTCATAAAAAATGTTGTATATTACTATAAAATTCACATTGTAAGTAAAAAAAAATTCTTTTGGTATAAAAACAACTTTTGTATATAATACTCTAAGACAAAACTGAAAATCTCCATCGTATAATTATATATTAAATAATTTATGCAGGTTCTTTCTTATAAGAAAAATAATAAAAGCATGAATACTTCAAACTGTTTTAAAATAAAAGTTTTAGAGGACAACAAGCCAGGAGCAGATTGTACTTTAAGCCACTCCATCAAAATGCAACCACTGATTTATTGAATAATTTTATTTATTCATTAGCAAATATTCAATGAATTCCTCTCCATTAACAGGCACTGTGCTGGCATCAGACATACAAATGTGGGAAGAGAGAAACTGCACTACATTATTGAGCTTAGAGAAAGTAAACACAGACATAAAAATTGGTTCACAGAAAACAAATAAACAAAAGGGGTAAAAAGAAGAGAACAAATTTGAATGATTAGATAAGGCTTTCCTAAGGCAGTGTCACTTAAGCAGAAACCCAAATTAAGAAGGAGTTAGCAAACAGAAGATGGAGAAAATACTTTAAGTGGCATGTGCCAGAGCATGTGCACGTTTCCTGAAACTGGATAAAGCTCAGAATATTTGGGGAATTAAGAGCAGTTTTCACCACTCCCCATAATGAGCTAATGATTGAAGTAAAAGAAGAGATACAAATTGATCAAATAAAGCATGACCTTCTAGACAGAGATAAAAAGACTGATTGTACTCTAGGTGACATGGGATCCACTGAATGATTTGAAAAAAGGAAGAAACATGATCGAATTTTCATCATAGAAGGACCTGCTGGAAGGTGAATAAGAAAGTGTAGGGGAAGTAGAAGCAGGGAGAATACTGTTAGAGATTAATTTTCCTCAGATATCAGTTACTAACCTTCTCCAAGTTTTTTTTAGTTTGTTTCATTTTAGTAGTGATGTCTTCATTCCCAAATCTAAAGCCATTTTCTCCCTCGTGTAAATTAAGCTGATGACAGCAGAGGTAGAGTAGGCATATTGCATATTATTTAGAAGATTAAATCACTAGACTTGAAATAAATTAAGCATAGGCCCATAGGAAAATGAAGAATCAAGAAAAAGCTCTAAATTTTTGGCTTGAGTAGCAGGATCAGAAATGACATTATTACTGTGACAGAGTAGATTATTAGTAATTCATGCTTTAAAGTATACTAGCTCTCCAAAACTGAGAGTAACTGGAATAGTTAAAAAAACTCATAACAATACTAGGTTATAGATCACTTGCTCTTAGAAATATTTGTAAATGACATACAACTATACACTCCATGTGATAGTATTTGATAGGATGAAATTGGAAGATCCCCAAATCAGCAAGTGCTGGTTCATGTTCTGTAGGAAGCACTCCCACTTTATAATTCCTTGCTGTGACTCATCCCTAAACAGATTTTGGAACTAAGGATTTTGCATTAGCTGGCTTGATTGCTGACCAAATTTCCTCTTAAGTAAACTCTTGTTTGTACATAGCATTCACCATTTCTATCTTGCTATTTTAAGGATATTTCAGAAGTATAATACTTTAGTAATGATAATAACTATTTACCAAATACACATGGAAGTTCCACATCCTCAAATTCTTTTAAATTCGAAATGATCCGTTCTGTATGGGTGTTTTCAATCATACTGCAAGATGAAGGAAACAATGGGATTTGCCCTAATATGAAGAAAAATATTGCTTTCTCTCCTTTGCTTACTTTGGATGACAGGAGAGGTCTATCACCATTTAACTAAAGCAGAATCCCTTCAGGAGCCCTTCTAAAGTGCTTTCAGAGTTTGAGTTGCTGAAGGAAAAAAAAACAGATTGAAAACAATCATCTTGCTTGATCAGAAAATGGAGAGAATGAAACAGTAATCTGTCATTCTGTGGGCACACAAGTTGCTGGAAAATAAGTAAATTAGAAAAATTAGAAAGAAATCAACTGGAAGGCAGCTATTTTAATGCCCTTGAGTTCATTACATATCTTGGGAAAATGTTATTAAATAGTGAACAGTTGCTACTTAAAATTTTTGAGCTGTTTGAAATACACAGTTACATAAAGTTGAAAGATTCCATTGTTCCTCTAATAATAGAACACTCTGGATCTAAAGAAATGTCTCTTATTCTATACATTAATTTCATTTTTATCAGAGTGATATTTTAAATAATACAGATTTGCTGTGCTTGTGAATGTATATGCAGTAAAGTAACCAATAACTTCTTTTTTCTTTTTGTTGCTATTTTAATCTATTAAAAATTCAGAATACTGGATATCATTCTGGTCCTACTAAATCTGCATTTTGATAAGATCTCCAGGTCACCTATAAACTCATTAAAATTTGAGAATCACTTCTTTATATTGTCTTGAATGTCCAACTTATGACACAAATTTGTCCTCCTTAACTCAATATTCTTCAATGGCTTTTTTAAATATTAAAAATGAGCCCTAGTTTATGGAAATTAACTGAATTTAGGCTTTTACCCCATTAACCATACTATCCAAGAAAAAGCATATTTTAACATTAAAACCATCTTTTTATAGTAATCCTTAATCAATTCAGGAATAGTCAGCTCTATCTTTCATGACCAATTACAGTAACATCTCTTTTCTTCTATGGTGGTCATATTTCCAAGGGAACTAGAATTTTATCAACCATACAGTGGAATATGTGATCTGTGGTCTATTTCTATTCAACTGGTCACTCTGAGGCCTGATTCAATACCTGTGTTTATTCACAGCTAAAATCTGGACATTGTCCTACACTCCACTGCCAAATGAAAGAGTGTGGGCAAGTTAGAAAGACTTTTAATATAGAAAGCTTTGCATCTTGTTTCAATTCATGTCTGTCAGTTTCTCTTTTTTATAATTGATTGATTTATATATTTAATATTTTATCATTAATACATCAATAATAATTAATAACAATGCATCATAACATCATCTTAGGTTTTCATCAATACATTGATGTGTGTTTAATACAATTCTGTTAGTTCTGCTTTCACATTAATATTATCAGTTCTGCTTTCTTCTCATTTTCTTTGGTCCACAATATATCTCAATATATCTTAAAACATGCTTTTATTTTTAAGCAGTGTGTATCGTATAGTTTAAGAATAGTATCTTCCTTGTTAAATTTTGATTTTCAACTCCTTTAGGAAAATTAGATTGTGTGCATTTATCATTAAAATGCTATAAAACTTTTCTGTTTTTTGTGCTTCTAAGCAATATCTTTAATATGCCTTTTCATAATTACAATAGCTGCTTGTTTTATTTTTTTGTAATTATTTTCAAAATAAAATAGAGCTGCATATTTTTTTCTCCTTAAATAATTCATCTAGATAAATTCTATATATAATGAAAAGAAATAAAATAACATATATACCAAGTAAGGAATTTAGCATTTAAAAATGTTATTCTCTATTTTTTTTTAATTTGTAATATAGTCCCATTTTACTATAATACTTTAATTATACGTCTTACTTTTCAAAAATAATTTTCATTCATACTCAATATGGTAACCATAGTTTTACTTAAATGTAGTTAGGTCAGTAGGCACTAATAGCATTTACATCATTTTATTTTTTTCATCTTATTTTTGAATTTCTTATATTGACTAATTTTATTCAAGTGTAGTTACTCTTTGACTTTTTATTTTCTTCAAATATTTGAAAGACTTTTATTCCTTACAAATATGGAATATAAATTTTCTGACTCAAAACATTTTTCAACATCCTCCCCAAAATTTCTCCAATCTTCAGCTGTTAGAATACAGAAAAACATCCAAGGCCATCTAGACATTGTACACTACAGAAATAAAAATATTAATCCTGTGTATTCATTTAAAATTTTTTCTTTACCATTGTATTTATAATTTTATAAAATACTGTTTTAAAATTAGCCAATTTTTGTTAATATAGTCAGAAAATTAATTTGCATTTTGATCTACAAATTCAACAGTTTTAAACAATTCAGCAATATTAAAAACTTTTTTAAATCAGCTCATTAAAATTTATTTTAACTTGTTTCTTAGTTTATATTTGAATAGTTTAAAATTTAACCTTCAATGGCATCAAACTCACAAGAACATCAAACACCTCTTAAATCTATTTCATTCCATATTTTAACAGGCCTAAGAGACCAAAATTAAAATCACAATTAATTAATTTATTTATTCATTCCAGATAGAGAAATAGCTTGAGAGAACAGTTGGTTTTTATTTTCAAATAACAAAGTTTAGTACACAGATCAGATATAAGATAGTTATTATAATGCAGCAAGGTAAGTACAAAATTGACTTTGGCCCCTACCTATGTCTCCAGATTAAAATCTTGACATTCTTGGACGTGGACCTCACTAATTTTCCATGTGGAATCAACAGTTCTCTAAAAATGTTGCACTATGGTACTTAAGTGACTTTGCATATTTCATTCTCATCATGTAGATTACCCTCCCGCACTAGACGACCTGGTTTTGCAACTCTTTTTTAAATTGCAACTCAAGCATTACCTTTTTATGAATCTTTCCTTGATATCACCCTCCTTTCAGTCATTATTAAGTGTATTTAGCTATCACATCACCTATTCTGTTTAAATTATGTTTTCCTCCTATAAAACTTGAAGGCTAAAATCATGTCTCTGTTTCAGCATTACCTAGGACAGCAAAAATGTATGTTTACTGGCTCAGAAAATACTTGGAGATAAGATATTGAGATTAAGTAAATATGATTAACTTTGAGGGTGTTGCTGTTTGAGTAATGTTCTATTTTCCAATAAACAAAATAACCAGGACTTATTTACATAACTTTGTAATCACAGTTGAAAAATTATAAGTTAAACAATTGTAAGTCAGAGACCATCTGTATATACATTTATATCTCAGTAAGAAGAGGCTTTCTCTCTCCTCTCGCTCTCTCTCTATTTCTCTCTCTCTCTCTACATATATATATATATATATATATACATGTATATGCATATACACATGTATATGTATGCATATACATACATATTTCTGATATATATCGGAAATGAGTGTATGTGTTGTTATTTGTTGGGGGATGGGACTATAAAATAAACTTCTTTATTATCATTTGTAAAATATGTTTTAATATGAAATTATATAATATGCATTTATTTTTAGTGTTTAATTTTTCTGGATATAAAATATTCTGTTCCTTAAATTCTGTTCAATATGAATTTGTACAATAATATGTTAGTCAAAATACACAACATATTTTTAATTATGGAAAAAATACATATATATATACTTTGGAGTATACTATTATCTCACTTCATATGAAGAAATCAGCATACTTTTTTGCAGATAAGTATATTTCAGTCTGAAAAAAAATGCAGTAGTAAGCTTAACAGAAGGCAAATCACTCATATAAGGAAAAACATGGAACTATACCGATATCTATAAAAATATGTTTATATATTGCTTTTAATTCCTTGGAGAGGAGTATAAAATTCAAGTGACAATTAAATTTTTACTTCTCTATTTGTAATTGTAAAACTCTAGCAATGTGTTTTTATTTTATTTTTTTCGTCTAAGCAATTTTATCTGAAGATTCAGAGAATTCTGTGAAGAATACATAATAATAGAAATTTTGCTTAGTTCCACACCAACAGAAGGGAATTTATACTTTTATGCCCCAAAGAATTGACTCTTTTCTCTAAATGACATATGGTATCCTTTTTCAAAATAATACTCTTGCTTTTATGCTAAATAAGTTTTTTATTTAAATCCATGCCAACATAGTAAAATTTGACAAAAAAATACAGAGCAATCAACTGAAGTAATACAGCATTCAAGTTATAAAATATTTTAATAATTTCATAGTTCTTCCTTTCATTTTAAATTGAAATTTTAGAGGAGATTTTTGGAATACATTTATGAAATGCACACACACACACACACACACACACATCTACAGACACATAAACGGCTGAAGGAAATGATTAGATCTACAATGATTTTATTAAAGATCAGAAATTAAAGTTTTTTAGACTTTCAGTGGAAGCTCATAGTAAATAAAAGTTATGGTATTTACTGGATACTATTAATCAGCCGTGCATAGAAACTTTAGACTATCTGGATTTATGCAGGTTAATTATCAGAACTGATATATAAGACCACCTGTGACAATATGATTTAAAAATTTATTTTAGAAAAATGTTTTTCAGAAAAGTAGGGCTGTAAGCCAATAAATAAGTTTATTATTTGCTTCAGGAAATTTCTGAAGACCAATTTGTGTGTGTGAATAACTCTCCTCTCAGATAATAGATTGCTCATCTGGGCAGATAGCTGTTCATTAAACAGCAGTTTACTTATGAAGACTCACTTCTAGGCCCTCAACTCACAGAGTCCCTCAATTTTAAGTGCTTATGTGATAAACTTTACCTACTCCAATTGGTTACTGGCCTTGAAAGGCTCACTTTAACCACTTGAGCCCAGACTCCAATAGCCTGTAAATATCATTATCTCTTCTAAAACACCACCTTGCTCAAGTGGTATTCTATCTTTTAGCTGTTTCTCTATTTCATTTAGCTTTGCTTAATCAATGTTTTAGTTGGTTTGTAAAGGAGTCAATAGAAAATAACCCTTGAGATTCCACAATAACCAATCAAGGACCTGTTCCCATGATGGTTCAAGATCCTGATGTTTTTCTGAGATTTCTCGAATCATACACTTGGGAAACGCCCTGATCATAGTGAAGAAATAAGTTTTGAATTGGATCTGAAGTATAATTTCTTTTCCTTGGACTCTCAAATTTTATGTTTATTTTGACATTTGGAAATGCAAACTGTTTTCTAGGAATTCTTTGATTATTTGATCATATTTTATTCTTGACAAAAACCTAAGTACTTATATTGCTAACTTTCTTCCTGTAATTTCTCATGTTTTTATAAGCCTATAAAAGGAAATTTATAGGAAGAAAAACAGGCTTACATCCAATAAATTTGTCTTTCAGTTTAATCTTAAGGACTGATGAGTTCAGAAGATCTCATGAGATCAGCATTCTTATAAGAATAAATGCAGTTTGTCTTGAGTCACCTGTCAGAATTTCATGGGAACTTTCCTTAGTCTTGTTATGTTTTACTAGGGATAATTTATTCCTGAAAGAGATTGCCACTCCAAATGTTTTGCCTGCTTGGAATTTCAAATTTATTGGGACTCAATTAAAGTAGTCCAAATACTGGGTTAGGGTCTCAAGACAAAATTCAAAAGCAATTTCTTCAACTATCTATTGCAAGACTTGGATGGATCCAACTTAGTTTAAATCCTCAACTCTTATAGGCATCCTCATATTTTTAGCAACATTTCTTTCTTCTTTTGTAACATTATATCTACTAATTTAGTAGTAAAAGATCTGTGATGAAAATGCACTTCTCAAATTGAAAATTATTTTTCAAATCCCTGAGAATCTATTCTCCTAGCTCATTCATAATTGTCTTAGCTAATTGAGTAAATTAAGGCTAAATTCTAATCTATAAATTCAACTGGATTCGCGAAGCCCATTAAGCTTGCCCAGCACTTTCGGAAACCAAAAGCTATTGAAGATTTAAAATCGTTGGAAAGCTAATAGCAAAAATGTTAAGCATACCTTATACCAGTCTATGTCTGGTTAGTATCTCTAAAGAGTGAGGCCATAGACTTGTTTAGGATCTTAAGGCCAAAACGAAAAGTCAGTTGCCATAACATATGATACTGAGTCTCAGTATTACAGTATTTTCCTTGCCACTTGCAAGTACATATCTAAAAGTGTAGACCTGGTATCAGCTTTC
Organism: Pteropus medius; assembly: GCF_902729225.1. Lineage (NCBI taxonomy): Eukaryota > Metazoa > Chordata > Mammalia > Chiroptera > Pteropodidae > Pteropus > Pteropus medius. The sequence continues at coordinate 13,559,486 of NW_024351073.1, read as the reverse complement.
TTTAGTGTACCAGTAGATAATGATAGTTCACCAGCAGCATAATAATGATGATTTTATTTTTGAAATCTTTGTATTTAGTAATAATTAAATATGTTATTATACTCTTTTTTTTTAGGTGAGGAAACCCTTGGTTGACTTCACAGATTGCAAGGACCTTGTCAACTTACAATCCCTTATTTTTTAAATTTTTATTTTTTACGCCTACAGCACCTGGCCTTCCTAGGTGGTCTCCCATCCAAGTACTAACCAGGCCCGACTCTGCTTAGTTTCTGAGATCAGACGAGATCGGGCTTGTTCGGGGTAGCATGGCCGTGGACTGTTATGCTATTTAAATTAACTAATATTATTAATTTAAAAACATGTGTAATACCTATATACCAACATCTCGTTTATAGAACATTATTTTGCAATGAGGTTTTACAATTTAATCAACTCAGTCATTTAATATATGACAGATTTATAGATTCAAATGTTCACAAATATTTGTATTCTATTTTGCTAGACACATGGACTACAGTTCTCAAACTTGTTTACATTGTATTAGGCCATGAGATTAAGGTAAGAATAATGCAAGATGAATAGAAATAACTTATTCAATATTCAGACTTAGTCCTCAAATCTTTCACATGCATTTTTTTCTCATTCTGACTGACCGGAATGGCCAAATCTAAAGTAGTCTTGAAAGCAACATGCTGCAGATTGAAAAGACCGAATAACGTATATTCTTGGATGAGAACATACAGGAGGTATGCCTTGCCTATTTAAAGAACACGTCAAGTTTCTTTTGTGTTTAAGATATTATATGTTGAGCCTAGAGCCTAATTGACAAAACAACTAGCATTATTACAAATAACACAGACATCAGTAGCTTAAATAGGTCCTGTCATAACAAACCCTAAAATATTTGCACTAAATTAACATTAAATTAGCTAGTAAACCAACCTCAGAGAATTAAAAAATGAAAAACTAGTACAGTCATTTAAAAAAAAAAATGTCAAAACTGTCATCTGAAGTTAATTGGAGTTCAATCAATGCCACTAGGTCATCACATTTGAGAAAAGCCAGGTTATTGTGTATTTGTTCACATTTACTTTATTCCTTAATCAATTACAAGAAAGAGATTAGCTCAGGCAAGAAAGAGGTGGTTTTTAAAGCAGAAAGAAAGAGAATAATGTTGAGATTTTCAATTTTACCTCTACTTATCAGTTATTTATGCTAGATAATTTTTTTGTTGTGGGGAACTATCCTTTGCATTGTAGGATGTTTCACATTATCTCTACCACTATATACAAGTAGTACCTCTACACAATTATTATCACCAAAAATGTCTCCGGATATTGGCAAATGTCCTATGGGGAGAAAAGATACCATCCCTGATTAGAAACTACTGGTATAGAAAAAGTCTAGAAATACTGAAACCATACATGTCAAAAAAGCTGAATTTTTCCAGATTAGATTGAAAAAGCCTTTTAAATTCAAAGCCTACAGTATTCTTAGTTAAACAAAGGAACTCAGCCCTGAAGCAAATAACTGATTAGACATGTTATTTTCCCTCTCAAGACTACTATAATAAATAATCTAAAGGTTGTCACCATTAAGAAGAGAGAAGCATATGTGTACTGGGGAAAAGGGAAAACAAGAAAATGAAGCAGATTTGAGAACAATGTCTAGGAAAAATTTCTATGTTGGTTATCGTCCATGAAATTAACTAGAAATGACCAGATTTAAAAAAAAAAAAAATTTTCCAGAGAATTATTTGTCCAAGATAGTATTATTCTATTCTTAAAAAAAAAAAAAAAAAAAAAAAATCTCCTTTAAAGCTTAAAATAACCTCAGATATCTCAAATTCCACAAATCAGAAATCATGCTGAGAAAGCTTTCATCATCGCTTAAGATGGTGGCATGGAAGATAATGGAACAAAGCAGAACATCTCAGAAGGTAAATTTATAAACCACAGGGGAAGTGGACAATGAAGTACTTCCAGAGAACACATTCGTGGCTTTATAAAGAAAACTTTATCCTGCTCTTCAAAATTCTGTCGGTGTTATGCAGACTTTGCTTTCTGAATGGAAGCTCCACCGTTGTTAAGTTAGGTGTGGGCTGTACAGAGAATCTGTCTTTTGATTTTATAAGATATTAGACCTTGGTAGGCCGTATCCAGGCCTAATGGAGTGAATGACACAACGTAACAAATCCTGGACTTTAAGCGGGATGCAGTAACTACCTGAACGAGACTTTATATTGCCTCTCTTGTGGAGAAAAATGAGTGTGCAGAAGAAAGTGTGCAAATGTATGTTTCATGACTAGTCCTCTTTCGTCTACCGGAATAGTGATTTATCAGGGTAGTCTTGGAAACTACAAGTTGATAATAATAGAACCTGCCTTAACCTTAAATATTCTTTGAGAGAGAGATGACTCTTTAGCCAAAAATGCTTACCTTGGACTCTTATGTAAGAAATCACTTTCTATTTGGTTTAAGGAAATAGATTATACTTTCTAGATCTGCTTGACAAAGAGGCCAGTATTAGAATACATTAATCCAAATATTCATAAAGTTATTTACATTGATTTTTACTATTTTAGAAATCAGAATAGATATCTGGTATTTTGTGCTTCCTATGCACCTGATACTTTGATGAGTGTTTTAAATATATTTTCTCATTGGATCCTTAAACTTTTAATGGGGGTACTAAGAAAAAAGATTGAGATAACCTAAACAGTTTGTATAAAAATTATATAATTATTTTCTCTCTCTAATTGTATAATAACTTTTCTATGTTTAGTTAGTAATTTTTAATGTAAATTAAGCGGTAGGCAACATAAGAGTTGTCTTTAATGTTTACTCAGCATTGCCAGTCTATCCATTTGAAATTAATTCACCCATTTGAAAAATGTCTACTCTGCTTAAGACAGTATAGTGGGCAGAATAATGGTCCCCCTAGATGCCCATGTCCTAATCTCTAGTACCTGTGACTCTGTGACTTTACAGGGCAAAAGGTTTTTGCAGGCGTGATTAGCTTAAAGACACAGAGATGGGAGATTCTCTTGTATTTTACTTGTAGAAAAAAGCTAATCACATAGGTTAGAAATAGAGAAACTTTCTATTTCTATAGTCAGAGATGCAACATTTGCTAGCTGTGAAGAATGGAGGAAGACGACCACAAGCCAAGAAATAAAAACAATCTTTAGAAGTGAGGAAAGGCATAGAAATGGATTCTCCCTTAGAGCTTCTAGAAGGGAATGCAGCATACTCACACCTGATTTTAACCTAGTGAGACTCACTTCAAACATCTGACAATTAGGACTATAAGATAACATATGTGTTTTGTTTTAAACCATTATGTTTGTAGTAATTTGTTACAGCAGTAATAGGAAAATTATGCAGAATGTATCGATAATAAATAAAAAAAAATTACAAGCAAAAGAGTACAATTCCTTTCCTTCACAGTGTTTACAATAAATAAGAGCACAAAAATTAAATACACAAGTTCCCAAAAAATTATTCCACTTTAATTTTAGCTGGTGTTATGGACAAAAATAGAAATTACATAGAATATAGGGAAAAAGACTTTAGCTTCTTCTTACATTGCAGAAAATGTTTATTGAGAACCATTTTGGTTATAAATAACATAGTTACATTAAGCCAAAAGTAGAAGTTTGCTCTAAAGAAAATGAGGCGCTGAAAGGAAACAAAAGTCACAATGATTTTAGGCACTAATTGTAAACTGCAAACATTGTTAAAAATTATAATCAATCTGACCCTTAGAAAGAAACGTGCTTGATGATGTAAAAAATCACAAATGTCCTCTATAATTACTAATCTAATAAATGCTCATCTCAATTCAAAAGCTGTGGAAAAATATATCTTAAATCATTTGGTCACAAACCGTATCTAATAATAGAAATTAATTCAAATATTGCCATGATCTCCTGCCTTCTTCTTTTACACTATCATGGATAAGATTTAATTGTCCTTCAGTGTCATGGAACACAGCCTGGGATTAAGCTGATGAAGCTAGAAATGAACGAATAATGATGAGACTTTGAAAAAGAAAACCATCACATTAGTAAAGAAGGTTAGTCTTATTTTACATTTTCTTGACAATTGAACTAATAGCAAGAACACTTGCCTGTTCCTTCCGTTTTGCATGCGTTTGATTGTGTCAGCTGAATTGTTTAAGTGATTTTCTCCCTGAAGTGTCAAAGGCATTCATCTCACATTCTTTTTTTCTATGTACATTTCAGAATGGCAAAGACTCTTAACTGTAAGTGAAAGTGATGTCTGTGTTGCTTGATTTTCTGTGTGATTACTGTTTGTGATTGTCTTTTTTCCCAAGATGACATGTAATTTTCCAGCACAGATTATTTTTCAAAAGAATTACATTCTCAGGTTTTGCAGAAAGAGATGCCCATTTACTGAAATGTAAACTTGAATTTCTGGAAAAGAAACATCAAATTCTCACAACTAATCTGTAAAGTAGCTATATATTGTTATTTTTCAGAGTGAGGCATCTCTCAAAATGGCGAGTTGTGATATATAATAGAAACAATATTTTATTCCTTCTGCTACCCTGAGTAGAATGCAACAGATTAAGTGTGTATGTGTGTGAATATGAGACATAATAATACATCCAAGGAAAAAGCTCAGTTGATCAAATGAACCTTAATAACTAAACTAACTTACTTTTTATTATTGAGATAACTTTTTCAATTGAATAATTAAGATATCTAATCATTGCTAGTTGCTTCACCACACACAGACACAAATGAAAACATACTCCACAAATGAGCCTATGTACTTTTGTAAAGTACAAATGCTCACCTAAAAGTTACTTGTTGCTATGATACTGATTATGTCAGTAGATTCCCTAATTACAATAATATAAAGCTATGCATGTAGCATTCTGATAGAATGCACATTCAATGATGATCTGTTTTCATTCAGTCTTCTACAGGCATGTCATCTAAATGAACACCTGGAGTCTAGTAAGGCTCAAAAAAGGTCTGTTGATTACAGTTAGTAGATTTTGAAATAATGCTATATACTGTATATAGCACAATCACAACTTTGCAAAAGATTGGCTTAGCTGCCATTGTTTTGTGTTTTTACCAGTGTAACTCCCCCAAACGTCATCAGACTGCCTGCTTTTAAACACAACTAAATTTATTAAAACTTACTACGCCAAAGATGTATGACACCTTGACAGATTCTTAACAGTGTCTCAGTAGAGAGGACTCAGCAAGGTTTTGCCTAGTTGGAGTATTAACTCAAGTGAATTAAGTGTCTTACAACTTAAGTAACATTGAAATCAATCAAAATTTAGAATATAATAGTTCAGGATTGGCGATCACAGCAAGGGAAGAGGCTTGAAACAAGGTTTTTTTTGATAAGTAAACTATTGTCAAATCAGTAAAGTATTTGCTCAAGTGAGCAACATGTTGCTTCAGATAAATTGTTCTTCAGCTACTCCCTGAGTCACCAGTAAAATTATTTACTCTTTGATTTTTTTCTTTCCTGGGCAGAAGCTTACTGGAAAGGAAAAAAAAAACAAAAAACCTAAGGTATACTGATATACTGACATAGGTTGTTTCATAATTCATATCCCTTCTTGTGGCCCTTCTTCATCCTGTGTTGTAGGGTAGACGATTATCTAGGGACATGATCAATCCAGATGAACACTTCTGTTTAAAAAGACATAATTATACATAAGATTTGTTTTAAGAGTTATTTTGACCACTATATTAGTCAGTTTTTTTTCTATTTTTTTGTTCAAATGATGACTATCTGTTATGTTATTTTAAAGAGACAGCATCTGAAAAAAAATCTGGGAATCGTGTGTTTGAACAAAGTTACAGACAAATACTAAAAGAAGGATTATGATCAATATTTATAGACTACTTCTAAAGGAGCCAAGAAAATTTATCTTAAGCCAAAAGAACAGATACTACTCTCAATTTGACAAGTCCAAAGAACCAGAGGTGGAGGTTGTGTTAGACATCTATTGCTACATTAAAAATATTACCCTAAAACATAATGGCTTAAAATAATAAGATAAATTTATTAACTCTCCCAGTATGCTCATCATTTAAGAGTAGCTTATTAAAGCAGATGATTCTAAGAATCTTTCAAGGAGTTATATTTCATTTGTTGGCTGGAATTGCAGTCAACTGAAGACTTGGCTAAGTCTGAGATCTCTGCTTCCAAGGTGGCTCACTTGCATGGCTGGTGAGTTGCTATTGACTGTTGTGGATAGCCTCAGCTATTCCTTACATACATTTCTCTAATAAGCTATTTCAAGGTCCTCATCATATGATGGCTGTCTTCTCCCCAGAGTGAATGACCCAAGAGACCAAAATGGAAGCCATCATGCTATTTATGGCCTAGCCTCAGAAGTCACACACTGTCACCTCTACCTTATCTAATAAGTCACCTAGACCTGTTCTAGGTCAATGTGAAAGAGAATACACAAGTGCATGCATACCAGAAGGTGAAGATAATTTGAGACTTACTTCTACCACAGAAGGATTTGCCAAATTATCTAATTATGTGATTACACGTCTGTTTCTTGTGTCCTCTTAGTATAATTAAAAATTTCATAAAATTCTCTAGATATACAATATTCTTCCCCTAAGGTATCTGTTGTACCACCTAGAAAAGGCAGTGTTAGGTCTAGTCCTTCTCTATTTCAAACCATGAGTCACTCATTGTCATTAACTTGGTTGCTGAAGAGCTCATTGGCCTTATTGACATTTTATAGTTCACCTGTAATCATCGAACCATAGTATGTAGAAATTTATTAACTTCCATGCCTTGTATAAAATGTCATATCAAGAGACTAAATGATATTAGAAAGCTTTGCAGAATTCTCTTTTAGTGGTTAAGATTTCAAAGATTTCAAATCTTGACTAGGCACTCACTTTTTCGCCTTTTAAGAAATCAAGTCATTTAGTAGCATTGTTTTTCATTGTTTTTGTTTGTTTTGTTTTAGTTTTTGAAGGAATAGAAATAATAGGACAAAATAGAACCTGAGAAAAATAGTTAACCATCATAAAACATGCATTTGTTTGCAAAATATATTACTTTCCTATGGTTGCTGCAAAAATTACCACATGTTTTGTGGCTTAAACGCATAAATTTATCACCTAACATTTTTTCAGATTAGAAGTTCGGCACAGGTTTTACTGGGTTAAAATCGAGGTTATTAACAAGACTGTATTCCTTCTCTGGACACTATGGGAGAAATCATATTGTTGCCTTTTTCAGCTTCTAGAGGTCATCGTCATTCCTTGGCTCATGTTCCTTGCTCTAGTCGGCTTGAGCTGCTGTAACAAAATACCGTAACCAAGATGACTTAAAAAACAGACATTAATTTCATGCAGTTCTGGAGCCTAGAAAGTCAAAGGTCAAGGTTCTGGCATAGTCGCTTCCTGGAGAGAGCCACTTCCTAGCCTGTATGCTCTCTTTGCTTTTTATCAATGTGTGTTCATTGATGGAGAGAGATATCTCCTGTGTGTTCTTCTACTTATAAGGACACTAATTCCAGCATGGAGCCACCATTTTTATAACTTTATCTAAACTTTATTACTTTCTAAAGGCACAAGATCCAAATACCATCACATTGGGAGTTAGGGCTCCAACATATGAATTTGGGAGGGACACAGACATTCAGCCCATTTAGTCACCTTTCTCCAGCTTCAAAGTGATCAGTAAAGCATCAAGTCCTCCTCATATTGCATCGCCCTGGTCTCCTCTTCTGTCTTCCTCTTCCACTTGCAAAAAGCTTTATGGGTACATTTGGCCACCTAGGATAATCTCCCAATTTCAAGGTGCTTACCCTTAATCACATCTACAAAGTCTCTTCTGCCATGTAAGGTAACATATTCGTTAGTCTCTGTGATTAAGGTCTGGACGTCTTTGAGATCTCATTATTCTGTCACCACAACAATACGGTTAGTTTGTGTCAAGTTTGCTGTAATATTCAACAGGTTTTGGTAATACAAATCCAATAGCAGTCATTCGGGTTGATAAATTGTAGTTTGCTTTCAGGGTCATTCTAGTGTTAATCAAGTGAGGGGGATATAAAGGAGAGACCTTGTCACACAGAGTCCAGGGCAGATATGATAGTTGCCTCTATAATAGGCTTTTTTTTTTTTTAAGGTCTGTAAATATGAGAAAAATGTTAAATACATGCAATTTTTATTCATTCTATTTCCAAGACTTATCATTCTGAGAGTTTCCTTATAGGGCTGCCTTCCATAAATGGTTCATGAGTATTGTTCCACTGTAGATATAAGCTTTCTTTCCTAGATATAGTGCAACTGAGATTTTTAGTTATTTAATGCCCTGCTATCCACCAAATACAATATCAATAAGTAGTTAAGTCCAATTATCGATAAACCTAAATGTTTAATTACAAGGAATCAGTATCCAGGTTTGAGAAACAAGTCTGCAGGCAGGATAAAGGGGGTCAAATATGTGGTGACAGAAAGAAATGTAACTAAGGGAGGTAAATACACAGTGTAAATATATATATATATGCCTTACTATTAAAGTGTACAGCTGAAACTTATTAGATTTCGTTAACCAATGTCCCCATAGAAAAATAAATAATTATAAAAAAAAGAATGTATTAAGGAAAGGCTTCATTATCTGTTGATGATAAGAATGGATTTCACGAGTCTCTTACATTTACTTAAACAAGTGTACATTTTAGAATCAGAAGTAATATTTCTAGACACTAGGTTTGACATGGTAGTAACTCATAAACCACAGCTGAAGCACAGAAGGAAGAATTACCTTAGACACTGTAGGTTTAACACTTTGATAGCGTTAGTATCAGAACCTCATCACTTCTTTCTATCATCACTGAAGGTTGAAGTTGACATGGCGAGTGAACTTTGATTAAATGACAAGACTTTGCCAAGATTTAATAAAAATTCTAGTAAAATGGTTTCTTCTGTTAACTAATGAGATAGGTTTGAATTTGTCAGGTGGAAAAGAAAGTTTCTCTCCACGCCAAGAAGAAGCAAACAATGATCAAGACATACTTGAAATTCATTGCCAGCACTAGTTGTATAAAATCTGTTTGAAATTTTGCAAAAGGAGACTTTGCAGTTTTGCCAGGATTAACCTGATGGTGGTTGAGACAAACAATAAAGATACTCTTAGAAATTTCAGCAAAATTTCTGCCAAATTTTTGATTGAATATAATGTGCTAATAAAACTGAATAGCTCTGACTATTTTTATGTTAATTCACATCAGTAGAATGGGAGAGAGTAAACTTTGCCTTCAGTTTTAATAAAGAATTTGTAGGAATATAGTTAAGAATGTCCTGGAGAGTAAAAACATGTTAAGAGCAACGAAGAACTTGACACACTCAAGAGCCATAGACCCCATGGACATTGATTGTCTCTACTAGACAAAGAAATTAAAACCTAGAAACAAAACATGTTGTACATAGTCATTGTACCAGTCTTTGTCTTCGAACATGAGTGTATTTCTTTTAAACGGAAAACTGCATATTGACTGAAAAGTATTTATATTAATACATTTTCTTTACACATAATTAAAATTGGAAATATGAGCTCTTTGATTCATAAGTTTGGCAAATAAAAAAAAAAAAACTCACAGTAGCTTTAGAGTAATTACTTACCACTCGGAGCATCCTGAGACAAAACAGGTATTTTTACGATCTTTCCTTTTATAAGATGAAGAAGCAAAACCTTGTGCTACTTATTTCTAGGTTCTCTTTTCCATTAATATCCAAACACTCTTAGTATTATTTATTTTAATAATTGGGAAAAAGCAATATTACCAAAAGATAGACATTACCAACATTTAAATATCTATAATGACGGAACAATATTTTGATTCCAGATGAATGAGAATCAGTACAAAAAACAGCTCTAGAACTTTTCATTCCTGTGAGCATCATCATTGGGTTAGCATTACTGCTTTTCCTCAGCCCTTCGGAAAGGCTCTATTTTGGGCATGAAATCAAGGGATCCAAGTACAAGGACAGGCTCCTTTTTGAAAGCTCTTTTCTACTTAATTGCCACATCCTGCCAGCAATTTAAACATTAAATGGTGGGAAGGATTTTGGTTTAGCATGATTAGATAAGTCATTTTTTACAATAGTGAGTCATTGTCTCTTAGGACCAAAATCTATGAAAATCACATTATTGAAATACTAGCTCGAAACTATCTGTCTGAATGCTTTTAACCTTTGAAAGAAGTGTTTTGGCCTAATAAGATGAAGAACCACACTTTTCTCTTTATGGTCCTTCAGTTGTGTTTTTATAGCAAAAAGTACTTCTTTGAAAGAGCACATGCTATCTGAAAGATGTCACATGTAACATTGACTGGCAGCCATCTGAGAATGGCAGACAGCCAATAAATCATTCAAAACTGTGTCATCTGGTGCAACTTTAAAAGTGTACCCTCTCTCCATTGACAAAGTTCATGTTACTATCAATTTTTTGTTCTCTTTAAACCTAAATATTGGGATATGCAGTGAAATGATTTAGCAATAATCCTTAAAATATAACTATAAACTTAATACAATATACATTTGCATGACAGATTTAATTCACAAACCAGTCAAGTTGTATCAAAGCCATGTTTTAGTCATGATTTGTGTATACAGGAATTTATGAAATTGCATAAATAGATATAATTTTTTTAATTCCTGGATTTATGATATCTTGGTCTTGAGCATTTAGAAGAAAACATTAAAAAAGAACAGGAAAACAATTTAGGCTTTGTAAGAACTGAAAGGCAAACACTATGATGGACACAACTCCTCTTCAAAGGAAGAATTTTCAACTCAGCTGCTGGGAGCAATGTCACAGGAAATCCTTCAGCTGCCAGCTCTTTCAAGAATTGCCTCAGCTGTGACAGTTACCTGACCCAGTGTGAGACGCTTCCTGGAGCACATGGCATGCAAACACTAATGGAGATTGAAAATTAAAAGCCTGGCCATTTTGACCCAAACTGGGACAATGCTGACAGGTCCTTTCGGCTCCAGAGAAACCGATATCTCACATTCGTTCTCTTCCTATCCTATGACTACAGTTGGTGTTCATATGGGTGCCCCTTTAAAACTGTCAGATACCAGGTCCTAAGAGTGTGTAACACATATTTTATAGTTAAATGTAGAGGCAGCCATGTAAATTTTGTTTCTGGAACATATTTTTAAAATTCTCATGAAGAAAATATACATATTTATTGGTTGTATAGGTAGATTTCTGAAGAGAGGAAAACAATGAAAAAATAAAAGAAATCTAAGATACTGCTAAATAATCAGTTTTCCCATATTTAGCAAATATATAAGTTGCATGTACACTGTGGTCCTTAGAACAAAATATTTCAATGTTATATTTTTTTTGTATGTGTGTGCTTATGAAAATCATATTTTACTGATCTCATATATAAAGGGATTCTGGATTATGTCTGGAACTGGGTAGGATAGTGGAGGATAAAAAGCAGGGACATAAGAAGCCCATTACTTTGACCTTGGATGAGTGATTTTATTCTAACAGTCAGACATCTCTACAATCCCAAATATTGCCTTTGGTATTATGTTTTAGCTATTTATGTGAAATTAATGACTCTACTTATTACCTTAGAAACAAAGAAACCATAATCCATATTGATTTATCATATCTTTGAGAAGCCTTTCAAAATTAAATTGTAATAGAAAAGAATAAACACATTATAAGCTGTTGGCTTTGTGTAGTGGATCTGATTAACTATAAGACCGTTGTTGCATTGAAAGCAAGTAAAACTAAATTATTTAATTAGAACATTTACCAGTTCAACAAAACTAAAGGTGAAATTTGTCATTAATCCTCCCCACTGCAAACACTGACCAGTCTTTAATTCACCTTAAGATTTATAACTAACACACTATTTTGATTTTTTGCTCTCTGTCTACCCAAATTAAACTTAAGCTCCATGAGGGAAGGTTTTCTTGTTCATTAGTACATTCTTGTTAGTTAGTTTGTTTTTGATCATCAATCTATCCCCTGTATCAAAACCATTCCAGCTATACAGCCATCATTCAAAGATTGTTGAATGAAAGCCTCTTTTTTTAAAGAGAAGCCAAAATTTTAACCTGAGTGGAGGGACTGCATCTCGCCTTGATTATGTATTGTTTTTAGGACATTTTTTTAAAGCAAAATAATGATTTAATGATAAATAAAATAATTTGAGGTCATTTTATGTCTGAAGAATATTTCCCTCAGATGAAATTTTAAAAAATTGTGATAGTAATTCTGACTTTTATATTAGTTCAATGTTGGACCAAGTTTTATCATCACAATATACTATGCACTTGAAATTTGCTTATTCATGTGAATGCTGGCATATGAGTATGTAGGATGTAGGAGTGGAAGGAAAGGTAATGAAAATCTGTACTTTATTTATCACTTCCCCTATAACATAATTTACTATATTGATTTTTCACTCTATTCCCCAAGTAAAATTTTGCAATGAGCATTTGGGAAATTCTGGATATAAAGAAGAGAATTTAATATCTTACACTGAGACAAGAGGTGACTTCATTTTGATTTTCCATTTAGAGTTTATAGCCTAATTAAATAAAAAGCACATATATCTAGAGATAATTATGGATAATAAACATATATAATTACCATTATCAGTGGATATTACAACAACTGAAGCACAAAAAGAAATAAAAAAGAACTATCAACATTATGCAAATGCATATTCTCTTTAAGAATTTGTTATAGTGAAAGTATTAAAATAATTTAACACATTCAGAGCTCATATACTTTGTGATCATCTTTAAAATGTATTCAAAAATATATCTGTGTGCAAAGCATTTTTATAATGATCTTGTTTAAATGAAAGCATTTAAAATAGTATGGCATAAAATTACATTGCAGAACACAATTATTTTTCTCTCTAGAACACACATAATAAAATATAATTGTGTTTTTTTCATAAACATGAGTTTTAGTGGTGTTTCTTGACCTTGTATAAGAACAGTACTTTTTTTACTTAAGGTAATCATAGTATAGTACTTCTTAACTCAGAAAGTATAGCTACAGTTGTAGGGGCTGAAAACTTTTCCCTTCTTCTAGATTCTTTGGTCTAATAATTAAATTGACATAAACCAGATCAACAGGAGAAAAACAAATTTCAGACATATGAGAGCATCATAAAAATATAAGACTCCTGACAAGTCAGGTAATTGAGACTTATATACCATCCTGAGCTAAAGAGAAAGGGACTTCAAAGGAGAGGGAGATAATTCACAGGAAGGTGAGAAGAAGACATGTTTAATAAACAAATGTTTGCTGTGCTGTATAGATAAGTCTTTCTGGTGTAAAAAGTTATCTCTGGTAATAGCTTTCTTCCCAGTGCAGGTCCCTTCTCCATTATTTTAGGTAGTTAAGGAGGAGGTAAAAAGCTCTTCCTGAGTCTGCTGAGAGCTAGATTGTCTTCAGTTTGAAATAATCCACATGCCCAAGTGGCACATTGTGGGGTGTTCTACTCTTCAGGCAGTTCAGGCAGAAGGGATCTGAAGATCATAGAGCAAGTGCAGTGAAATATCTCAATCCCCTAGAGTTCTAGAGATGATATTGGAAATTTAGTTGCTTATGTTCCTAATGACGGCATGAAGCTTAAATACTAGCAACAGACTTCTAACAATTTGCAAACTTCTTACAGGTAAAAGAGCAAAAAAAATTTCCACTTTTTAAAAAATTTTTGTAGTTGGATCTCCAAGTGCTATTTTTAATTTATAGACATGCCCACAAATAAAATAGGTATAAAAATGTATTCATAATTTAAATCATAATTTACTAGAATAGGACTTTAGGAAGTATATTCATGATGGATAAGCATTCTATCCTTGGAAATACTTACAAAGTAAACCATTAAGAGATACTGCGAGACTCCTATTTACACGGATAAAACAGTTGCTCTAAGAGTTTAATATGTATAAATGATCAGTGTCCGTTAATGTGTATAAATGATCAGCGCATGAAGATCATGGCAACAGAAAGTTTTTTCTTTATATGTATCTGAAAATTTTTATGATTACACTTCACAAACACACATTTTTAATTGCAGCTTTATTATCTCCAATGCTTTTTTAATTTGATTAGCGAAGCGGTACACAATTCAAATAACAATGTATTACCTCTTCAAGAGAACTTTTGGAATGGTAAAATTATTTATTCTGTTCACTATTACATAAACATATTTCAGTACCTTCTAAGCAGTTAATTACTGCTTAGTCATTAAATCGGCTGCAATCCTGTATTACATATATAAAAGACTGCAGCTTTTTGAGGACATACATTTCTAAATTATTGGAAAATTTAGTGATAGCTTTTCTAAAATCATTTTTTAAGATAGTTGTTAAAAGGAGACGAGAAGAGCCTACACTTAATATTAGGCTGAGAAACTCTCTAGTGTGTTTTATATGCTGAATGTGGACAATGTGACCCTATCATGTAAAACTATTTATATAGGTGAGTTACACTTCAGTATACCTAATCAAAGGAAAAATATCAGGACAAATTTACTAGTCATATGCCAAGGGAAAAAAAAAATTTGAAATGCTTTTAAGAAACACCCAAGGTGATAAGGATCATTCAAAGTATTATATAACAATACATAACAGGGTGCTGCAATGTAGCACATATGCAGAATAAAATATAGTCATTCATACTGATTTTACCTGCTGAAAAGTGGAATACTGTGTTCTGCTTTTCTTGACAGCAGGACCTTAAGGTATATTACCTCTGGTATAAAATAAAAGAAGTGAGAAAGACAGACTTCCTAAGTTTTAAGGAAGAAATATAGTGATGCTTAAATAGAGGGTGATATTGATGGTGAAAGAAGATTAGTGCCTACCCAAAGTTTTGGTTCATTACAATATTTTGCGATTGTCTTTGCTAGTATCACAGGTCTATAGTTCTATGAATAATTTTTTTTTTTTTTTTATCCATATGATTTGAAAGTGAGAAGAGGAAACGTAAAAATGAAATAGGAGAGAATTGGTGTGGAGACCACCATGGTGGACAGATTTGTTGGAATCCTGAACTTGGCCCACATCACAAAAAAATGCTCAAGTTTAAAGTCAGGAAAGAATGAGACCAACTGATGTGAAGGCTACTTTCATACTGATTTTCAGAAGATCAGCATTTAAGACATATACAAAATAAGTCATAGATTTGAGTGAATTCCAGGACCTTTCCCACTCAAGGCCTTGTCCATCTTTTGGTGGTGTTAGCAGCCATGTGGGTTATAAAAGCCTCTAGTCCGAGGAACCCAGATCCACAGGCCTGTGGCCATATTGTAGTTTTGAAAGGAAGTCGGTCTGGAGGTAGAAAATGGGAGAATATATCAACATTTAAAGGTTTGCTTTATTGCTTTACAGGACAATTTCTGCTACATCACATCTAAAATATTCCAAACCATGTTTCTTATGACTTCTCTGGGTTCATGTAAGGCTGTAATAAAGCTGTCCCGGCCCTGGCTTACACAGACAGAGGTTGTGCATTCAATCATCTGAACTTAGCAAAAAGTTTGTTATCGTTTGAGGCGGGGTAAAGTTGGGGGTTGAGTCATTAGACATAAACTACACTCACCATAACATTCTTTGTTATCCTGATTACCATCCAGACCCACTGTGGTTGAAAGTTACTCTTAACTCTTCTTGTAATTAAGTATTTGTATTTATCAATCATTCATTTTTGACAAGATGTCGCTTAAGAGATAAAATGAGAATGTCAAAAAACAAATTCTTATAAAATGTGAATGGCTTTAATAATAATTATATGTTCTGGTAATTTGACTGCTTCTAAAAACTCTTTAGGTTATTTTATTTGTGGTAAATTACATATTTTTATGCATCAATTTGCCTGCCAGGATTCCTGTAATAGTTGTAGCTATCAATAGGTATAAGCCTGTTAGCCTCCACTGTGAGGATAATATTTCTGAAGCTATAATGTATTTACAATTGCTAGTAATTCTAAGAAACTTTTAAATAAGAGAAGCATCTCAAGAATGATGGTTTTAAAGTAGATTGTCCTTTGACAAAAAAGGCAACATGAGACTTAGTGTGACATTTATTTACAAATGATAATTTTGTATTAAAAAGATAAAAAAAAATTGTGTTATATTGGTTGTAAATTCCTCTATGCTTCATTATATGTAATTGCTTTCCAAATTATTGGAAAATGTGCCACTTAAAAAAATCATGAAAATAATTCATTTATTTTAAAATATAAAATATCAGTATAAAACCAACTATATATTTTTAAAAATATTTTCAATGGTTACATATATCCTCCTAAACTTTTCCCTGACATTACTTTTTTATTTTAATTTAATAAAGTTTTAAAATAACAATTTTAATGGGTTTGTAAAACAATTCAGTAATTTTAGCATACTTCTGTAATTTGCTAAGATTTTAACTCCATTTGTTTTATATCTTTATAGCTTATTTACTCAAATTTTAATATTCATGATTTCATCCTGGCTTTCAACTGATTATACATATTTTTTAAAATAACATTTTCCAATTCTTTACATTTTAATTACTTTTTATCAATGTTATAATTATACATGGTCGATTTTAAATTTTAAACAATTTTATGAGGTTTATAACAATAGAAATTTCCTACCTCAAGTTATCTATGTCAATAAATCTTCACATCAAACCATATGCACGAATGTGGTTCAATTCTACTAGAAATAGTACAGCTTGCAGTTTTGAATAGTATTCTATTATGTAACTACACTCTGTATGGTTTTCTCTATGTAAATTGAAATGATTAATCTCTCCTTCATGCTGTAACCCAAATGCAGCAAATAAACATCAATGAGATATATCATAGGGCATATACTCAGTAATTTGTCTTTTTAAAATTCTAATTCTTTATATAGTATTTAAAATTCAGACTAATCCCAACATATATTTATGCAATCCATAAATAAAATATAAAAAATCACTTTAAAAATGAAGGCGTTTATTCATTTTGGTTAATTTTTGAATATTTTTGAAATATAAAATTACTCTTGGCATATAAATAATACTAATTAAAGAAAAAAGACAAATCTAAAAGCCTCAATATATTTTAAACATAGACAAAGTTGACAGTGCACGATCATAATTATACATTCGAAGCAACTTGTTTGGTTTTTAAACTCGATTGTTTCAAAGGGAGGTTATGCTGCATGCCTGGTGTGGGGATTTAAAAATTTCACAACCTGTCAGACATTGTCATAAATCCTTAGATTTGGCAATGGTATTTTTATTAGAAGATGTCATAAACCTTCAAAATTCTTGAGAAATAAGTGTCTGCACATAATAAAGGCAAACTGTTCACTCTTGCTTCTACTTCTTTTTTCCTTGGGCAGTCAGTCCTCCAAGTACCGTCAAACTCTTTACAGAAATAAAACAGGAGAGTGAACTTCACTGCTGAGTTCGTAATTTGTCCAAGCAATGGTGACAACGTACAGAAGAAAGAAAGTAGTTGTGCAAGAACTTGATCTGTAGGCACAAATTTTTGATTTAACTAGTAAGAAAAGTTACATTCTGTATTAAGAAGTTATTTTGTCCCTTCTATCTTATCATCTGTCTGTCTATCATCTATCTATCTATCTATCTATCTATCTATCTATCTATCTATCTATCTATCTATCTATCTATCATCTATCATCTGTATCTATATATCATCTATCTATGTATTTACCATCTATCATCTATCACTATGACTTTATGTAAATATTTTCCTTATCATCTCAGTTTTGTCTGCCATGTCAACCCATCTCAAACTACTTCTAACATTCTTCTAGGTGAAGTACTTAGGCCAAATGTACTTCTATCTCTCTATAATATTTATTTTGCATATGTACATTTTATTTTTCATATTGCATCATGACCATAAAATATGACTACTATCAAAGTAACCAAAATTAGATCAAGTTCTGCTTACTCTCAGGTGACAGTTCTAGTCCATGTGGTTAAGTTCAGAGTCTCATCATTTAATTTTTTTGATGTTATAAAAGCAAACATTTTGCAGTTTCCTCTATCCTGTTTTACTTATTTCTCTGTAAGTTTCCATTAACTTATATATATTTAAATTATAAATTTAAACCTTAAATTTCTGCTAAATAATTTTAATTTTTTCTCCTTCTTCAATATAAAAAGGTTTATTAACTGCAGTATGGTCTTGAAAAATTGACAGAAATGGACTTGACCATAAATAAATCTAGTTTCAAAGCCTATGTTTTTACACTGCAACATGCAAAAGTTATCTCATCTACTTTGCTATCTGGACATGGCATCAATTTCAGAAATAAATGTATATGCTGCAATTATAATATAATTAAAAGAACCAACAGATCCAAGTGCAGTCTCTTGAAATCTTTTGGTTAAAATGTATAAAGCAGATATTTTTAATATGTTATATATGACATAAATTATCAATCAAAAATTTTAGGTGCTTATGTGCATTTTATATTAGAGTAAGTCTATATCAGTTTCTTCCTTTAAATCAAAAATTTAAAGTGTTCCCAGGCCTAAAGTTAATAAACACTCTCCTAAAATTTTCTGAGAATAATATAGCAGGGTAGGAAGAGAATTTTCCACAAAGGTTTATATTTTCTGTGGTTTTACTTTTCATGTTTCAACTATTCCACTTGGCTGAAAAGCCCATTCATTTTTAGGTGAACTTTTGGAATCAAATGGAATGCCAAATGCTATACTTCTGGTTCCTTTGCTTCTTCTTTTCTTCTCCCTTTGAGAAGGGAAAAGAAATTCCGACCTGCTTTGGGTCCACCTTTTAGCTTTGAAAGTTTAGTCCTAGATTTTTGTTTACCATTTTTTTTTTGGCAATAAACTGGAAATAGATTTTAGCTTTCATCTTCTAAGATGTTTAAAATGATATGATATTTTAAAATAAAGCAACAATTAAATTTTATGAAATAAAAAGTGACAGACAGTTTAATTATATATATGTAGATAGCTAATTTAAGTACTCAAATTTTAATACTCATGATCTCACCCTGGCTCTCAACTGATTATACATAATTTTTAAAATTACTTTTTCCAATGCTTTACATTTTAATTACTTTTTATCAAAATTGTAATTGTACATGGTTGATTTTAAATGTTAAACAAAATGTATTTTGTTTATATATATCCCACTTGGCTGAAAAGCCCCTTCATCTTGGCACCGATTTTTGCCCTTTGCAGCAGGAAGTGATAAAACCAGTTTACTGAATATTGATTTGGCTGTATTAGTTAGATATAAGTTTCTGATGCTGAAAATAATTAAGTTATGCCATGTTCCCGTCAATGCAAATCTATAAAAAATTCCCTTCATTCTTCATTAATCATAGTTCAAAATATGCGTAGTATATTTGGACAAAAAGTTAGGACATAGAGATACTTAGGTAGTAAAATATTATATTTTCTCAAATATTGTTTCTATATATGAATATATTTTGCAACAATTAAGTATTTATAAAAATTTGTGAATTGGTCTTATAATTTTAAATCTTTATATCATGACAGATTATAGCTATGTAATGCATCATTCTTGTATATTTGATCGATGATAGGCATAATAGCTCAAAAGGAGTCAATATATACTTTCAGGGTTTATTTGAACACTGTGATTCTCATAGAATTAGAATTAAAATTTATTTTATTCAAAATTCATAGAAAGTGTAATGAGGTTCTATGTAAGTATTTTCTTTCAAAGTTTATATGAATAATTCTGAATTAGAAGTAAAATGTTTCTAAAATATACTCATATGAATTGATCTGTATTTTTTTCTCCATTTGTTGATAAATTAAAATAAAAGTACCATTAATGGGCCACACTTTGATAATGGGAAAAAATTGTTAAAATGATGGTAATAAACACACACTTTGAAATTACTTTGCAACTTCTGTAAATAGTTACAAATCTTCTTTAGATTTAAAATCATCAAGATTCTGGCTGGGCCTGTGCATTTGGCAATTTAGACAATTCATTTTTTTTCTGACATATAGCCCTAGCTATATTTCAAGGTATTAAAATTTTCAAATGTGGCTTTAAAAGAGTAAATTAAAATGATACTGAAGAATTTGGTATTTAAAAAATAATACAATGAAACTAAAGGAATATTATATAATAATATTTCTTTTTTGGCCTTCTTCATTTACTGAACTCCCTAATCATCTCCTTATTAGATCACTTAAAAATTAACCAACAAATAATTATGTCATTATTAGCATCAGAAACTGGAAAGTCTACTGTCTAAAATGATCCAAAATATCACTTTCAAGTTTTTTTTTTATAAATCTGTTTTTCTTTATTTTTGAGAACATAAAAATCAATTCATTCTTCTGTAAATTCATATAGTGTCATCTGTAGTTTAAACTTTTCATCTAATATCAGATTGCTGGCAGGAGTCTCTATCTAATTACTTTGGCAGATGTGCTTTAGAAAACACGAAAATAAAATGTGAAGATTCATATTGGTGGATTTACTCCTGGGATCAGTGCTTTATTAAGTAAAATATTTTGTTTAAAATTTTTGCCTACTGCTATTTGATAGAGATTCCCAAATATCAGAGCATTTAAAATAGATTCTTACTTTAAACCTAGCATATTTCTTGTAATATATAATAGAATTGCATTAAACATGGCTGTCTGTAAACCTATAAATATGATCAGAAGAGACTCAAACTAAATTATGTTTTAGCAGCCATCAATTTATTCTGAAATGACATTGACATGAAAAATTACTTATGGGGGTTTGTAAATCTTATTCTGTTAGCTATTGCTAGAGGTAGTCTAAAAGTTTTCTGCTCAGAATATGTAGTTCAAGGCAGAGTACTTTTATTAGTAATACTATTCAGAAGATTATTTTTCCTTTGAATCTATAAATGTAAAATTCATAAGGAATTTTCAACATCATCTTTTGTCTCTAAATTTATTTTATTTCTAAACAAATGTCATTACTTTAAACATTTAAATTATTTAGTTGAATTTTATCTAATTTTTTGGTTTCTAGTTAGATAAGAGTTAAACAATGGCATTCAAGAACACCAGAGTATGCTCTCTCTGCTGCTACTGACAAACTACGTGTCATGGCATTGATGTGAGATGCCTATAATAGATGTACTTTTTAAATCCAGCTTCCCATAAAGAGTACCATTTGCAATTTACACGATGATGCTTTATGTACTAGAAAATTTATTCATAAAAATACATTCTTGAAATCATTGATAACATGAAGAGACTTAATAGAAATAACAGAAAGCACGTATTAAACATTTAAGTTCAAACGCACTCCTCAAATTTGAATAACATATAAATTCAAATATTAGGAATACTTCCTGACTTCCATTTAATTATGCTATTTTTCTGAATTATTTGTTTGATAAAGATAATAGAGTCTTCAGATTTAAAACAGCATTATTGAAACAAAAAATAGCAATGATATCCAGGCTAACATTACACTGTAAAGAAAATAATGTTGACACCTGTTATTCTTATGTTACCTACTGAATATTAAAAT
Organism: Pteropus medius; assembly: GCF_902729225.1. Classification (NCBI taxonomy): domain Eukaryota; kingdom Metazoa; phylum Chordata; class Mammalia; order Chiroptera; family Pteropodidae; genus Pteropus; species Pteropus medius. The sequence goes on along the minus strand of NW_024351073.1, from coordinate 13,537,926 downwards.
AACTGTTTTTATGTCTTGAGAAGTCAAATAGATATCAATTTTTTAATCAAGAGACATTCACTTGTCTCATATTCTCCCTTTCTACTCCAAAATCTAATCTACTATTGGTTATTATAATAATGAAATGAAATGATTTGAGAAAAAATAAATATATATCACTTGTTAGTTAAGAAACAAATCATAGAAAGTTAAAGAACATTCATAATATAGGGCATTAAGAGATAAAAAGCATGAAAAATAATAATATAGCTAGTCACAGAGATATATAGATATAGATTTAAATAGAGTTATATAGCCATATACGTGATGTAGAATAGTAACCTACACAAATCTATTATAAGAGTAAAAGACATCATTTAAAATATTATTTTGTTTCTTTATGTTTATTGCCTTTCTATAAAGCCACAAAATATTTATAATTTACTATGCTTTTATATTAAACCTATTAAAACTGTGTTACAGGAAATAAAATAGATTAATTACAGCAGCCACCACTCCCCCAAGAAAATATGAACTTTGTCCTGTGATTTTTGTAAATCTCTTTCACTCTGTGGACTTGATCATGTGATCCTCTTGCCAATAAGGTGTTAAAGAATGTCAAACAAGGAGAGGTTTAAAAAACAAACACTTACCAGTTTCTGCTTCTCTTTTCATTCTTTGAGATTGCCTTAGACCACGACTGTGGAAAGATATCAGAGTTTCATACACGTGATAAACATGTGAGAAGTAGTTCTGTTGTTCCAGTCGAGATCATCTTAGGCTAACCTATAGCTAGTCAACACCCTAACATAAGTGAAAGCTCATTTGAAATCAATTGGGCCTCCCATTTGGGCCACAGATGATCACATAGGCATGGGTGGGTCAATATAGTCAAGCACGCACACACGAACACACACACATAGAGGCTAATCAGGGATTTATGTTTGTTTTAAGTCATAAAATTTTGAGGTAGTGTATTATGCAGGTTTGGATAACTGATTAAATAAAAAGGGGTAATTGAGCAACCACAGTCTACTTTTAATTTTTTTCCAATTTTATTAAAATAGTTCTCATTTACTAGGCCAACAAAGCTAAAAGAGGAAAGAATCAACATTCTATGAACCCTCCTCACCAGAGGTTAGATGAAGTATAAAAATTACACACTTTTAAGCATAATCTGTGTTATAAAGGCCTGGAATGCAACGCGGATAGATAAACATATCAGAAACATGTTGACTCCAAAGTTAAACAGTGATCAGAAGTCTAAAATATTTTGTGTCATACAAAGGAGTTTAGACTTTATTTTTAAGCAGTGAGCCTACAGTTAAGTGGTGCTCCCATAGAGAGGCTGTCCCAGGTAAAGTAGAGGGTTTTAGGTAATGAAACTATAGCTGGATGAGAACCACTTTATAAAGCACATGGCTGGAGGGATTATCTCTGTACATGCTAAGCTCTTTGCCTGGTAATTCACAAGGCCAATGTATCTGTGTTTACAGTGCCATTTGTCTCAAAGTCTTATTTTTCTCCTCTAATTCTTTAATAAAATTAAAGGAGATTAAAAATACAAGCCTGAACATCATTTATTAATTCTAAAAATATATATCGAATACATCTATGTACCAGGCACCAGGCTAAGCATTGAAGATAGATGATATCCCTGAGCTCATGAGCTACCATCACTAAGAAAGACAGCTTTTATGAATATAGTCAGATAAATGAACAATAATTATAAAAGTTTGTATGCCATATAATTACTTACAAGTAAAAGTAAAAATGTGATGAAATATTTTGATGATATTGGTCATGAGATTTGGCTTTAGGGTGAGTTATTTCTAAGACATTTATGAGGAAGAGAAAATGGAGCTGGGAACTGATAAATGGCACTGAAATCACCATCCCAAGACCAAAGCAAACAATTCTAGGTAGAGAAAATAGTATCTGTAAGACCTTAAGATAAGATAGAACTGAGTTTTCAGATGAACTAAAAGGTCTCAATGGTTAGAATACAGTGATTGAGGGAAGAAAGTATAGAATATTGCTGGAATTGCAGGTTGAGATTTGTAGGCCAAGTTAAGAGTTTTGCATTTTATTCTAAATATACTGAGAAAATTCTGAAAGTATTTTAAGCTTGTAAATTCAATAATCATAATTATCAAAAAATGTAGTTCATTACAGTTTTGAGAGTGATTTGGGCAAAATTTCTGGGGATGGAACTGTCCATATCAGGGCAATAAATTTTTTAAATACTGCAATAATTTAGATGAAATAGATCATGGTGGCTCAAACTATTTTTTTTTGTTATAGGGAGAAGAAAATAGATGTATATAGTTACATATTAATGAGAGTAAATGGACATGACTAAGTAATAGATTGGGTCAGAAAATAACAGAAGGGAGGTGTCAAACAAACTTTCTGGGAAAAAATGGGTTTGCGAAAGAACCGTATACTTAGCTACATGGTTAGATAATCATGACCACATGAGGATATAGTTGGTTAAGTGAGTTGGAGTTCTTAAGATAAATCAGGTCTGGAAATATACATTTTGGAGCCTCTGAGTAAAAATGAGATTTAAAGCCATGGCAAAGAATATATTTTCCTGGTGAGAGAGTTGGTGTAAGAAGAAGACATATGATTAAATGCATGGAAAACAAATTTAATTGGTGGTGTAGGAAGATGAGGGGATAGCAGAAGAGACTGGAAATTAGAGAGACAAGTAAGAGTAGAATGTAATGGAAGGCAAGGAATGGGGTTGCTTCAATAGAGAACTGAGAAAGAAATAGAAGAGCTGACTAGTGACCAAGGGACACAGCAATGTGGAGATATTCAACTCAGATTAGGTTTGCTTGCTTACTGTGTTATAATGAAACTACCATATGATTTAGCCCCACCCCTGCAAAAAAGAAAAGAAAATTACCAAATTGAAAACAAATATATTTAGAGATGATCATCTCTCTTCAATGAATAATCTTTCTCCTTTTTATTATTTAAATTGTTTTCAGCAATAGAACTAGTTATCACTTTTCTATTTTTTTTTTTTCATTTGTTGCATAGGGAAATGTACTCAGTATTCAAGCTATAGAGTATAACTTAGATCATGACTGTTAAAACATTACTAGAATTATGGTACCTATTAATCCAAAGGCCTGAAAATGTCAACTCACTTTCATATCCATCCTATCATCATTGAAAAGAAAGAATCTGTTAAATGATGATTACTTAAAGAGAGTGATTTTTGTCTTCCATGTTTACATACACATAACTATCTGAATTAGTTTGATTAGTGAAACAGACAAACAAAAACCCCCACAAAGAATAATATAAAAATAAAAACCTGCAAGTGACATAAAAAAATGCATATCTCTACAATTTTTAAATATTTGTGCTGTTGTAGTCTCTTAATTGGTATAATTAATTTTTCATCCTGTAGATTAAAACATTATCTAAAGTATTATAAAGTAATGTATGATTAAATTTAAAACATAATTAATTTATTTAAAATTGACCAACTTCAATAGTGTCAGAAAGAAGCAGAATGAAGTGATTTCTTCTAGGACTGCTCCTGATTACTGTATGAGATCATTTCTCCTGGTCACAAATCAATATTGCTCTCTTTCATTCATCAGTGATAATAAAGCTTTTCAATAATTCTAATTTTAAAGAATGATTACAGCAAGTATATAGTCCATTGATTGCTTAAAGGTTGCAGCTAAAATGAACACAAAGGTAATTTTATTTTTAATGAATTAGCCTTTTGAAAGTTAAGCATTTTCCTGGGACAAAATTTTATGCATTATGATTATGTATCTGATCATGCATGAGCTTACATTGTATGTGTGTATGTATGCGGCTTCAGAAATAAATTATTTTAGTGTTCCATACCTGGGAAATTAGTCTGCTTAATTGAAAATTCTGTTGAATTGAAAAATATTTATTTCTCTAAAGTTCAAAAATGGATTTAAATAGTTGAGTGATCTGTGATCATATTAAACATATGCTCACCAATTCCTTGATATTTTTCACTTTAAGAAGTGGAACTTAATATTCCTACCTTGAGTATGGGTTCATTCAAGCAAATATTGAAAGGAGGGATGGTGTCAACCCCAGAGAAAGCCCTCAGTGAGGTGCAAGAGCTGAGAGATATATGTTTTAACCCTCATCTTTCAGATGCACAATTTAGAGTGTCTGTTAGTAAGCCTCGCAGGAATCCTTGGCAAAATTGAGTCCCTGTTGCCCACAGCAAAATTCACAATAATACATTGTATACTGGCTTTGTGTATTTGTCTCTCTCACTTCCCCTGCTATTTTACTCTAGCCACAGCCCTAAAAGATCCTCCTGTTGAAGACTCGAGTGCTTACACTGGGCCCAACGAGATAATCTGAGGACACTCTTCACATCTCAAGGTCTACAGCGTTAATAATATCTGCAAAGCCCCTTTGTCAGAAAGGCAACATATTCACCGGTCCCAAAGATTAGGACATAGACACCATTGAGAAACCATTATCCCACTACCAGAATGCTCACAGGTAATAACGGTACATTTTTTGGGATGATTCCTCTGAGTAGCAGGATGTGGTGCATACAGCAGTGTTCCAAAATATTTGTTAAGTTAAAAATGAATAAAGAAGGCTATAAATTCATAAGATGTAAAAGCAATAAAAATAAGATAGTCTTAGCAAACTTCAGATTTTGAAGGGATTAGAGAATAACTCCCTTATTGGTCAAGAAGGAAGCACATGGCATCTGAAACTTACACAAAAGAAATATGGAAAGGTCCTAGGTCTAAATAATTTTTTTATCAAAATATTTTGTTTACCATCCTGATATTAACAATTGACTAATAGCTAGCTACAGGCTGGCCACAAAAATTTGTCATCACCATAATAGAACCTAAAACATCATTTAGAACTTTTGATAAAAAGATATGGAAACCTGACCATACTATACAATCTGAAGACCTCCATATCCATAAAAATTTTATCTAAGAAAGTGTGTTCAAAATAAAATGAAGTAGATTTGGAGAGAAAAAAAGTGTGTGATGATAGAAGTAGAATCGTAAAAAAATGAGAAAAAATATTGTTTCAAAATAACCAGTCCCTTTACAGGAGGATTATGATTCAGTTTTTTTGAAACATTTTTAAGTTCCTACTATGTGTCAGGCTTCAAAATATATAAAATACAGGTATTTATAAAATTGTATGTGGCAATGTCTTCTCATTCTCTTCCTCAAGTTATCTCTTAGAGTGTCTCAATTTTTTGGAACGTCTGATCCCTAAATCGTTTAGCTTTACCCTCAGAGATACTTAAATTAAGTAAATATTCAATGAATGAAGAGAATGAAATGTCTGTGTTTGTTATGTGTTTATGCCATATAAATACAGAAATGTGAGAATATGTGTCATTGGGCACTAGATTACAAAACTGATCATCAGAAAAATCACAGTGCCACTGCCATCCCCTCTGCTTACCTCCGTGTTAATTTAAGAACTTAATACAGTAATTGCCACCAGTACCCCTAAAGATGGCTCCGCCACTACTATATTTTATGCTTCATAATGAACCTTGCCAATCTTCTCAAGCTTGTACTTTAAATCTCCCATATTTTGTGTATTTCTACTAGATTCTGAAGGCCAAAGTCAGATTTGCTTTGAGAAAGTACTTTAATGTGTGAGCAAATATTCATTTTGGCATCTGCAGCCATCATGAGAGTCACAGAATTTCAGAGCACTTTTTACTGTCCTGACAGTGACAGCCCTACATCCATTAACTAGAGAGCAATATTTCTGCTAAAGGTCCCCAGATTTACCCACCCTGCCCCCGACCCTTTGGAGCTATAACCTTTTGATGATGAATGTGTCACTAACATAAATATTTTACCAGCTTTTAAAACAATAGTCTTTTTCAAAGCTTGGTACTGCAATTTTTATGCAACATGTAAAATAGATTTATAATATTAAAATATGATAAATGAGAATGGTGAAAAACAATAAACTTTAATGAGACTGAACTTTCAATAACTTGAGCTTTCATGTCCATCAGGGAACTACAGCTGAAAAGTTTAAATCTCATAAATCAGAGATTTAATATTTTACAGTCAGCAGAATCCCATGATAAACTTGTAAAACTGTAGATTATTAAATTCTGCACCCGAACATTCAAAGAGAGTAATCGAGAATTGTATGTTTAACATTTTACCCCAAATAGGTCTACTGGTAGATAATAGAGAGAAATAATAATAGAGTTTGGTCTCTGCAGTGAGAATATCGGCATTTAAATCCAAATTCTTCCTCTTACTAACCAGCTAATCTTGGCAAGTTCCTTAAACTATAAGCATTACCATAAGCATTAATTTCCACGGCTGTGGAATATGGGAAATGATTGTACCTATTGCTTAGGATTAAATATGGTAATACATGCAAAATGGCATAGAATCAATTCTCATAAACATTATCTATTGTCATTATTATTCTCAGCCTGCAGAGTCAAGTAAAATAAACCTGTCCTTTCATTACACACCATCTGTAATTAGACAAGCTGGTTCCCAATAGGTGTTTTCTAAATATTAAGTTAGATGTCCCAAAATATTGTAGACAATTTTCATGCAGTGTCTAGTATATATTCAATAGGAACACAGATACCTTGTAATAATGGTTTAATTGTGACGATAATTTCTGTGACTCATAAAAACTCACGAAAGAAAACTTATACATTCTACAAAATATATGACAAAGTGAACTCATGTTCTTTTTGTAAATTAATGGTTTAAAAAGAACGTCAGCCTTTAGTTTGATCTACCTCCTGACATCAGACAATACTCACAACATATTTTCTGAGCTTTCATGCTAGGCTAGAAGAGGTCATATTTGTGATAGAATCCATTTTATACTACTGGCACTTTGGATGAGATTCGTATTATTTGATCAGTCTGAGAAGGAAGGTCAAACACTATTAGAAGCCCATGGAGAGAGAAAGTTTGCATGATTTTTTTTGCAACAGAGAACAAAGTTAATAGTTATAGAGCCCTCGTTTTGGACACTTTAGATCTCCTAAACCAGGGGTCCCCAATCCCCGGAGCATGACCACTATCAGTCTGTGGACTATTAGAAACCGGGCCCCACAATGGGAGGTGAGCAGTGGGCCAGCAAGCGAAGCTTCATCTGTATTTGCAGCCGGTCCCCAGCGCCAGCATCACCGCCTTAGCTCCACCTCAGATCATCAGGCATTAGATTCTCATAGGAGCACGAACCCTATATTGAACTGTGCGTGCGAGGGATCTAGGTTGCACTCGTTATGAGAATCTAATGTGTAATGATCTGAGGTGGAGCTGAGGTGGTGATGCTAGCGCTGGGTAGAGACTGCAAATACAGATTAACATTAGCAGAGAGGTTTGACTGCACAGAGACCATAATAAATCAGTTGCTTGCAGACTCATATCAAAACCCTATCAGTGAGTGGCATAATACAATTAAGCTGCATCTGGTGGCAGGCTTTATAATGGCAAGTGAATGGAGATACTTCAATTGCACAGCTGCATCTGGCTGAATCTGATACGGCATTATTGTGAATTGTGTAATTATTTCTTTATGTATTACAATGTAGTAATAATAGAAATAAAGTGCACAGTAAATGTAATATATTTGAATTATCTCGAATTCATTCTCCGCTCCCCAGTCCATGGGAAAATTGTCTTCCATGAAACTGGTCCTTGGCTCCGAAAAGATTGGGGACTGCTGTCCTAAACCACAGAATAACAAAGCAAAATAGTCAGAGGCTTTCTATTACCAAATTATGTGCCAATTAGTAGAGTGCAGGCCAAGATCTGGCAATAAGGTAAAGCCCAGGGGCTTCGAAACTAACAATAAAGTCAAAACCCTAAGAACAGAAGCAGAATAGAGCTAAGTGCTGTCTTCTTATTTAATGTTCAAAAATTAATTTATTAATTTCTATTGCTTACTCACAGATGGAAAGGATATTTCACAAATAAACTATTGAGGTTTGTTTAAAATCAGGAATTTAATAAATTAGGTACCAGATGATCTGATTATCTTGAGGGAAAAACTTAGTGCATGAAGCTACACATATTTGCCTCAAAGGAATACAAGTTGGGGCAGATACCTGAATCACAGGCAGTAAGGCATCAAAAAGAATAATGACTTCTGAGTGTGGACTAAAAGACTATTGATTATTTTAAGGGTTATTATATGTCTCACACTGTGTTAGGACCTGACTTACCTTATCACCTTGGGTCCTTAGCTGCTAACTCTGAGGTAGCTAATGAGAGTTCTGTGTGAGCCACTGAATGGAAATGATCAGAACGTCCTGACTGAAAAGCTGGCCAGGTAAGTGAGCTGCCCTGAGTTGAGCGGCTTGATGGGCAAGTACCCCATGGTGCATGAGGCTCAGTGATGGCTGTGAACTGATTTATGCCCTGCTCCCCATATACTGAAGCCCTAATCCCCAGTGTGATTACTTTTGGAGATGAGACCTTTGGGAGTTAATTCAATTTAGATGAGGTCATAAAGGTGAGACTCTCATGATAGAGTTAGTGCACTTAATAGGAACAGACACCAAAGAGCTCACACTGTCTTTGAGAACACAACAAGAAGGTGGACATCTGCAGGCCAGGAAGATAATTGTCACCAGAACCTAACTATGCAGGCATTTGGTTTTCTCCCTTTGATTCAGATTTCATTGGTCAAAAAAAATAAATGGCCACACAAGTTCTTAGTTGGCAGTAGGCAAGTAAAGTCATTCCTGTCACATGTCTGGCAGAATAATAAAGTATTTGCTAAACAGAACAGTACAAATATAATTATAGTTACTTGGCCAGTATTTTCTCCCTGTTTCTTTATCACTTGGTTGGTGGGGTTATTTCTGATTTTAATAATAAAGTTGTCAAATTTATTAAACTTCCCTGTTAGTTTTTTCTCGAGTGTTTTTAAAGAAATATTTTTCTACCTTAAGTTCATACAGGCATTCTATTATATATTTTATGTTTATAAAGTCTGACTTTTCCCAAGAATACCTTTAACTCATCTAAGATTTTTTGCTAATCATTAATATTATACTTATTTTTTCATTTATATATTTTTATTGAAATGTATTTTGCATGCAACATTGAATAAGTTAAAGGCATTCACCGTGTTGATTTATTTATATGTTGCTGTATGACAGGCATTGTAGCATTAGATATAACTCTATTGCCTCACATAGTTACCTCTTCTTTTTTGTAGTGGGAATTATTCAGGTCCAGTCTCTTAGTAAATTTGATTTTATAATACAATAGTATTATTTATAACCACTATAACGTGTCTTAGATCTCCAGAACTAGTTCTTTTATTTTCAAGCTTACAGCCTTATACAACACCTACTTCCTGTCCCCAGGCTCTATAAACCACCATTTTACTCTCTGTTTTAATTAGTTTGGCATTCTTTTAAATTTCACATGTAAGTAATATCATACAGTATTTGTCTTTCTCTGTCTGACTTAACTCACTTAGCAAAATGTTTTCAAACTTCATTCATATTGTCATAAGTGGCAAGATTTCCTTTATTTTCATGGCTGAATAATATTCTGTTGTACATGCATGTATGTGTATTTATACATTTCTCTTTGTCCTTCTTGCTCACAATTGCTTTGGTTATCCAGAATCATTTGGAGTTTCGAACAAATTTTAGATTGTATGTAATAAAGAATTCATCGAATGTATTGAATAATTCAAAAACTTAATGCATTAAAACTATTAATTATTAAATTTCATGTTTTCTTATTTCTTTTGGGTGTATAGTCCATAATATTTCTGTTTTTATAATTTTATTAATATCTTCATCTCTTTGAGCATTCTAAATATACTTATTTTTAAAATCTGTTCTATAATTTCATAAAAATAATTCCAACCAGTATAATTCACAATCCCCTTTCCAACTTTAGTGGTTATCATTTTCAATTATATATGTTCATGGGGAAGAATTTACATGTGCCGGCTCATTTTAAATAAGAACCATATGTTTGCATGTATGTGTGTGTGCGTGTGTTTATAGTGTTTTCTTCTTTCTTACTCTGTGGACATCCACGTTGTCCAATTGTTTCAAGGTGACCCACATAAACAACCTCAAAACCAAGTAGAACACAAGGTCTGATACTATATTCAAAGCTTCTTTTCCTGGACGTAGTAGGGATATTAGAGATGCCTTCACTGAGTACTAGCTGTTAGGTCTCAGGTCTTAAACCAAGTTTGGGCTCTTTAGTAGTTATTCTCTCGCACGCACATCTTTTAATCCAGATATCTAACACCAGATTCTAGTTTAAAGTAATGACCCTTGTTCCAAGACATGACTGATATGGAGAAATGTTAGTCCCTGTTGTATTATGGAAGGCAGTCTATCAACCATCCATGCCGCCCTTCGAATCGGGATGCATGGATGGCATGGCTTAGACATATTTGTAACTTTGTGTGTGTGAGTGTATTCAAGAGTTTCAATTTTTTTCTTTAATTTTTACTATGTGATTGTAACTTTCTAGTTTTATATTTTTCTAAAATCACTATATATTTAGAATAAAAATTTTATGTCAAATCTGATAATATTTCAACATCTTGATAGAAAAACATACTTCCTTCTATTTTTATTTGTTAGGAGTGAGCTAAACACTTATGTTTCACATCTTGGAGCTAGACCAAACTTTAATTATGTAATCATAATAAAATAGAAATGGCAAGATACTAAATGACAGAGACCTATTAGAGATAGTTTTCTCTCAATTCCCTGTTGAAATCTGATTCCTTATTAATTTTAATACTAAGGGAGAGCTGGACACTACCCTCAGGACTGTCAAGTATTGGCAAAAGTAGGAATTTTTGATGTTGCAAACAATTGTATATAGTGATACTCAAATTGTTTTCCATTTTAATGAGAGCCAAGCCACTTCAAGAATAAAGAAAGACTAAGGGATTTTTTTATATGACAGAACTTGTTAAACAAAAGGAATTTCTTAGATTACATGGCTGATCTAAAAAAATTGTCAAAATGTTTTCAAAGAAAACATATATTAATAAGTGAATATTAATAAGAGACAACCAAAGTCCAAAATGTATAAAATATTATGTATAAAATACTGAGTTTTCTCAAACTGCTTAAACGTATGCCAGTTAAGTTTTGACTGTTTAATGAAACATTTCTGACAGAGCAAGATATAATAAAATATGGTCTGCAAGATTAATTAGATGGGTAGTGGACCCTGTCAGACAATTATATTTTCAAACAATCAATCTGTCTTTTTATTTTCTATATCTGTTTTCAGATCCTGACTCCAGTCTTTCATCAGATCAGCCATGACAGCTTAAAGACAAACCATCACCACCACCACCCCCCAAAAAAAAACAGAAACATGTGTTTGGTTCTTTTACCTCTACAATGTCTGTGCTATGGGACCTGAATTAGAACTAACCATTTTCTTCCTCAGATGGACAATTTTGCGACAAACTCTTTTGCTGAGTTCTGAGCCATCTTCTATATTTCAGGAAGAAACCTGGCTACGAGAAAGGATAACTTCTGAGTTAAGCAAGATAGAAAGAAAAGTAGACTAAACTGAAGAGATGTATCTAAAACTATGATACATATCTAAAGATTAGAATGGCTAGTTTTGGACATAGTGTATTTCCTGTTATTAAGGAAGCCAGCCACAGTATGGAAAAGGAGAGACCATGTTTGGTTATAGCAGGCATCCAAACACAATATATGTCCTTTTCTAAAGCTTTATCTGGCTTCGAAGTTATTAATGTTTTCAGAATAATTCATACTAAAATTTAATATTCTTATTTCCAAGTTGAAATAAAGACAAAGATGGAATAAAAGCATCATGTTTAGTTATTTTTACTAATTGGCATATTAAAAAAAAAAAGTTACTTGTTCAAAGAATCCAAAGGATAAGTTTCAAATGAGAGAGATATTGTTATAATTTTTATTTTCTTATACAATAGTGTGAGTCATATATTGGAACTATTTTTTTTTATCATGTCTCTTACCAACTTATAAATAATCTTAAAGTAAATGCATGTTAGTAATAGAATCATTCTTAACAATTTCAATATCATAAGAACTAATTTAAAGCAATAATTATCTAACCTTAACTAAACTATCAATGATTGATAAACCATACAATTTTAACTATCTTCCATTATCAGACAAAAATATGCTTTTCCCAACTTTAGCCTTACTAAAGTAAACAAATAATTAAACTTAGCCTTTCAATTTAAAAGTGTGAACTAGAAACTTCGATAGACAGTCATCTGGAAAACTTTATAACTTGATCGAGTTTTTAAAAACATAGAGATTATACCCAAATTACATCACTTTATATAGTTTTTCTTTCTCCTATTACTTAACACTGATTAGCCTTTGTTTTCCTACTTCCCTCCTTCCCATCCTTTCTCTTTTCCCTTCTTCTTTCCTCATATGTTAATTGAACACCTCTGATTGTCAGGCACTGTATCTAGTCATCACATACAAAGATGAAAACTTAGACACTCACCTTTACTCTAGTAGGACACTGACCTTCAAATAAATAATTACAGCATAATATGAATATTTATGTATTTAATTTTTCATACTTCATTTTTTATCCACTGGCTTTCCTTTGACTAGAAAAGTTTTTGATGTCACCTTTGTAAATTTTAATTATATAGCATTTATTCCTAGAAATAAGTGATGCATTCATCATAAACTATGTGTATTGCTTCATTATTAAACATGAACTAAAGTCTGTTTTTATTTCTTCCATGAATTTCTTCTATCTTTCATGGATAAAATAAATTAGGCTGAATCTACATCTTTATTATAAGCATCCCATAAGGCAAAAATAAAAAGCTGCTAAAGTAGACAATAATTGTGTCAAAGTACATTTGGTTTCATTTTATGATGAAATGTCAACTCCCATTAAAAGGCAAATTCTGTATTTCAAAAGGTTAAATAGGATGGTATTTAAATAGAATTCTGGTAGATTATGTTTAGAATGCAGAATATGGTTAATGGAAGACTCATCTCTGGCCCTGCTGAATTGTACTTAAAGAGAAAACTGGACACATTTTTAGTCACTTTAAGTCCCTAAATTGCTATACCATCACAGTTTGTGAATTTGTACAGAACTGTTTCATAAAAAACATTGTGTTTAAAAAGGCATAGTGATAATGCAGTCTGCACAAGCATTAAAAATGAAACAATATGGTAAATATTTTGGCATGGAAAATGATAAATAAAAAAGTAGGTTTTGAAATAGTGGCTACAGTGTGAAGCACATACATACACATATACTTCTCAGCTTGCAAATAAAAATAAAATTAGATTAAAAATATTCAAATTTCATTGGTAGGAAAATGACAACACACAGCCGATGCCTTATTATTCTCAGATCTCTCAATATGTTGTAAAACATCTCATGGGAATACTTACACCCTGACATACCAACTCATCTTCCATGTCAATAAATGTTAAAATTTTAAGCTCAAAAGGAAATCTACTATTTATGTATTAGTCTATAAATAATTGCTTCTGAGTAGTTTATATATTTTTTCATTTTATTTGTCCTTTTATTTTGTACGATGAACATACACATTGTTTTTTAAAGAAATGCAAAACAATAAAATCAATTAAAAATTTAAAGTACATAAAAATCAGCGATGCCTAATAATATAATTATATATTTTTGACTTACTGAAAATTCACCAAAAACCTACTGTACTTACTCAAATTCTAATTTTAATGGGAAATAAAATAATTCTAGATAAAATCAATAATCTCTTATTTTTTAAGTTAAACATTTAAACACTGGATAATTCACTAATTCTGCTCTCTGACATTATGTAAGTCTACTGTTCTAAGCATGTTTTTTTATAAAAATTTATATTATTCAAATCTTTGATATTAATAAAAATAACTATTCATTGAATTTTGTTTTCAATAAATCTAGGGGTGGAAACATATTATTAAACACATAAAACTGCCATAAAGTATAATGAGTATTGTGACTGGCATTAAGGCGACATAGAAGCTGGATCTAATTAGTTTTGGGGACTAGGAAGGCTTCCTAAGAAAATAAACTTTAAACTAAAATATGAACTTTAAACTAAAATATCAAGAGTAGTTAGTGTAGATTAAAAAGAAAGGAAGCAATTTGGAAAGAAAATTTATATCATGACATTAGCCTTGAAGAAAAAATACCAGGGGTGGAGAATATCCTTTTTAACAAAAAATGTATGTAAGAAATACACTGGGTTAAAACAGACAGAATATCCTGAATAAAAAAATATTACTCTTTCACTAATTTTATACAACTAACATTTAATAATTTATATGTATTATATGTCTTTACAAGGTGGTATAATAGTCTTATTTTTTATAGTAGATATTTTATATTATATATATTTCTTCTCTAATTGCCATAAAATCTGTACTACACGCTTATATATATTAACTAAAGGTGCTTGTGTGTGTTTGTATGCATGTGTTATAAGTAAGAGAACTTGCTTTTTTCTTCTTATTTCTTGTTTCTTTATTGTGTGAATAAATGTTTCTTTCCAGAAAAGATATATTAGCTGTACCTAAAGTGTCATTTTTTCTTTGTATATGTAACAATGTTAAATATTGTACTATTTAACGTACATACACATATACTTCTGTCGTTTCTGTTTTCTAATAGAAAAAAAATTATGTGAATAGGAGCAATTTCTGTTGTTTCTGTTTTCTAATAGAAAAAAATTATGTGAATAGGAGCAAAAATATTTACTACTACTCATCGGTGCTTGGAAATTGACAAAGTATTTACATATAGAAACTTCTGGTGTTTGAGGGGACTGGGAGTGAGGTTGGGAGTGGAATTGGAGGTGACAGTTGGGATATCATAAGTGAGGCTAACCACTCATGTTAGTCTTGGATTCCCAGGAAAGAAATGGATGTCAGTGTTAGCTTTGCGTTCACCTGATTCTATTAACTGCTGGAGGCAGAGTTATTAATTAGTAAAGATAGAAATAGAGAAGGGGGATAATGTTCGTAAAAAGGTTTCTCTATGAATAATAGAACAAACGTGAATCATCCACTTCGCTTACCTGAAGAGACCTTTTTTTTCATTGTTAGGGAACCCTATAAACCTAGAGAAATGAGACTAGATGCTAGTAGAGAGAGCACTCCTTTAAAAATGACATATTGGTTTTTTTTTTTGTTTTACTCACATGACACTTCCCAAGGTAGGATGTATTAACTCTTTTAAACACTAGGGAAGCATTTAATATACTGAAGAACTTAATTTAATAGGACCCTAGGAGTCTGAAAGCAACTTACTCAGTGGGAGAATCTGGCTCATTAAGTTTAGTGATGCAGCACCCAACGGTATTGAATTTTAAATGAATTCATAAACCTAATAAATCATCCTGGCTGTCAAGTGAAATATAATTTGTGAAAAATTTATTACCCAGGATTATAATGTATTAAACATAAGGTTTAAAATCTAAGCAAATGTTATACTCCTAGTTGGATAAATAGTCTAGATTGCGAGGAATCTTTAATGCATTCTGACATCAAGGTGGTCACGACGTAGTTTATATTTCTAATGAACATCATCATCTCAGTCTTTGATGGCTCATCCTCTTATTCAGAGTAGTGAACCCATCTCTAATCATGTCACATATATCCTTGTGCTTTGAATTCTAAACCCATTCATTCATCTCTTTTTGAATGCCCATATATCTCCCATCCTTAATCCAGTGTCCTCTGTGTCATTTTGGAGGTGAAGGCAAATAACATAGATTCTTTGGGAATGGTTTGTTGGCTACAAGTAAGCTCTTAAATAAGCTTTGTAGTTTATGACTGCCTTTCATGCAGCATGCATTTCAAGGAAACATCCATGTTTTCAACTTCTGTCTTAACCAAGATGGGCTGTCCTCAACTATTAAAGCAGACTTTACCTATATTTTCATTTATTTTAATGCATTGCAAAAGATGTCAAAATTCACAAAAGTCTAACCCTAACTTCTTGGCCTTATTGTCAACTTAATGTTCTGGTGAATTACCAAAGAATCATTTGTCCTATTGAAATTTATACTTGATTGATAAAAAAAAATTGGTAACACTTATTCTGCAGTACTCAATAAAACTATACTAAATAAAAGTCACATCGTGACTGTAGCAAATCAGACCACAGGGAACCATATCTATATTTCAAATATCAGTAATAAACAGTCTAGGAAACTTTTCACCATCTGTCCAAACTGTAATTACTTTTAATATCCATATAATTGTTCAAAACTATTTAAATGGTTCAAAGATAATTTCTTAAATAATTGAGCTTATTTGTAAAATGTACTATGGAGAAATATCAAGCTGTTCTTTGTGGAAAATATGAAACTCAGCATTTACATTATAAATGGTAAATAATACAAATATGTAGTAGATATACAAATATGCAAATAATTATATACTTTAGAAAGTATAAACATATAATTTCTAAAGAGTTTTCTTTAGTTCTATACTTCATTTTAATGCTGAATTGATATTGCATTTATTCATCCATTTACAAACATATTCAACATGTATTTTAAGCTCTTACTTTGAGCACTATATATATATAGCAATGAAAAATCAGACAGATTTTTTCTTTATAATCTAGCTGAACTATAGATAAAATGAAAAAGTATTTACATTTTAGGTGTCAATTAATTCTATGAAAACAAGAAAGCATGGTTAAGTATTAGTAAATATGATACTACGTGGAAAGTGAGCTTTTTAAATAGAGGAAAGAACATGTGGAAAGGTGAAGAGTTGGGAATGTCCTCGGCACATTCAAAAATAGCAAGAAAACTTCTGTTTAGGAGAAGGGTAAGTGAGACAGTCTGAGGAGACACAATCCAAGTGAGACAGATCTGGAAGTCAGAGCTCAAATGCCTTTTTATGGGGCTTGCTAAGGACGTGGGCTTTTATTCTGAAAGAAATGTGAAACCTTATAAGGATACGTGACAAGTGCCAACTTTCAGTTTATCATTTCTTACAGGCTAAAGTGAGGTGTAGAAATTTGCAGATAGGAGAGGGAAATTCCATGGTGATCCGTTTGGTGGCTATTTCAATAATCTCTGTCAAGATTTCTTTTTTTTTTTTTACCTGATTATAAGACTCAGGAGGGCAGGGTTTTCTGTTTGGTGTTTGTTTTCTACTGTTGTAACCAGAACAGAACAGTGTCAGAGATGTCATCGTCACCCAGTAAACATTGTCTATTGAATGAACAGTGAATAGTTGAAGGTTACAATGGAAATGGTGAGATGATGGAGTTTGAAGGGAGAGCTAATAGATTATCTGATAGATTCAGCATATGGTGTGGGAAAAAATAAAGACAAATCTTTTGGATTGAGTAACTGTAAGAATGTAGTTGCCATTTACTAATATTGTGGGGTGGGGGGAGCATAGGAAACAAGTTTAGTAGCAAAGTGGAGAAATGGATGTTGGAACAAATTAATTTATATGATTAACAGATTTCCAGATGGAAATATCAACTAGGCAGTTGGATATACAAGAACAATTATACGTGAGAATTCTATTTATTTTTTCATCAACTACAATTTTACATTGGCCTCAGTTTTTATAATGACCCATGGTTAAGTTTTTATTTGCTAGTCCTCTAGCAAAAAGTGAGGACTAATACCTGTTTAAATGTCATGTAGGGTTTCAGTATAATGTTTTATCATCTATATTCATTGTAAGCCTCGAGCAGTTTATGAGTTGTTTATGAGAGAAAAGCACATTTTGTGACCACTGGGGGAGAAAGGCCTACAAAATATCTGGACAAACTAAGCAATGATGACAGTAACAATCAAGAAAGCCTACGTTCAGAGAAGGTTCAGCTGATTTTGCTGTATTTTAAGAATGATCAAAGCCTCTCAAACTTTTAACATACTGTGCAAGTGGGGACCGAATGACAGTGAATTTAGTCAAATTACTACTTTAACTTGTTTTTAATATTTAAGAGAAGAAAGCTAGCCAATCGAAGGAAGAATTGTGTACAAAGGACTAAGCACATGTATTTTTGATGATTCACTTCAAAAGTCCCATGACGTAAAACTCAGGCAATAAGAATTTAGTAAAATTTCAGTTACTCATCCAAGATATAAGACACTATCCTACAAAAATTGAGAGTAGATCTATATCCTGGAGGCCTTTAATTATTATATGTGTGCAGAAAGATCTCTTTTTACAGGGTCTAAAGAATCTTTGAAGAGAGCAGGCAAGGCACATAATTATCCCATCCTAATATACTAAAAATCACTGTTTTGGGCTGAACCTTAATATAAGCATGCTGTCTGGCAAATTTTACTATTTAAACTATCTCATTGACATAGGACAATGATTAGTGCTTACGCATAAACTTGTATTTGGTAAATCTTAACTTTTCATATCAAGATAAACTTCTCAGCATCCAATGCATGCTTATTGCTAAAACATAATGTAGATTACACCTAAATTCTCCAATGTAGCAAAATATTCTAGTGAAGACCCTGACTTGGAATTTTGTTGTTGTTCCTTTCCATGTTTGTTTTCAAAATAAATATAAATGAACAGAGAATATAAACTACAATGGAAGAGAATGGGAAAGACCTCCAGACCTGCTCAATCATGACCTCCATTAACAATCTGATGTATTGCTTCTGTGCATTACTACTACATGCATTTAAAATCATGCTTATTATGACTTGAATTCATTATAATTGGCACTACTCATGAAAACGTTTGACATTTTAAATTATTTTGAAAGTCACACGCATAAAACCTGCTCCATAAATGTTTGTTTCCTGCTCCCTTTCATCAACACAGATATTTGTAATTAATGACTTGCTAATTGCATAGCTTACTATAAAATTAAACCACCCTATATATTCTGCCTAAAATAGCATGTCATTATAGACATGCTATTTATTTTTTTTTATAAAATCAATACCACGAATTAACTTTCCAGTTTAACTGTGTTCTTATATTAATACATGCCATTTATTTTGGAGTGTATTACATACTTTCAAAGTAAATATTAAAAAGGACTTGAGTTAATATAATACTGTTCAGATGTAATACTATTGAGATGATGAAATCCATTATGCTCTCTGCCCTCCACTATTTCCTACAACTTGCCAGCTAGAGCCAGAATCTTGATCAGACTCATGTTCCATTTTTTTTTTATAAAACTACATACAATGTTGCATTATTTTATTAAAAAAAACATCGTGTCTGTTCTTTCCTTCTTTATTTTCCTTTTGTTGCTTGTTTTATTTTGTGTTAATAACTATTTATACTTGCTGCGTACTTCCTCTTGTTGATTGAGAATTGGTTTCAAATATCTTTCTTTTTAATTATTAGTTAGATTTTTGTTATTTTTCAAATATAAATACTGGCACTGTTTTTTTTAAGTATCTTTATTGGGTCAAGAAAAATAAAATTGTTCCTATATGCAGTCATCGTTATTACTTACCATTTAATGTCTAATTGTTAAATTACAACCCAAGATCTATATGGCACTGCTCATGTGTTTTGTTTAAGAACTATAAGGGCAGATTATTTTTGAGTTCACAGTGGCTCTTATGTTGATTTGTGCAAGGGGTTGGTAATTTTTTTTTATAAAAGAATGAATGGGTCAGGGCATTTTTAAAATATCATTAGAAATTCTTGAATGAGAGAGGGAAAGAGCCAGATAAAATTAAAACTATATTCATAAGGGTAAAGTACTGATGAAATGAAGCCATGAGCAACCATAACAACAAAAAATCAGCTTTCTCTAAATGAAAGCTCAAAAGTCCATGGGAAAAGATGGTCTTATTAATTCAACTAAAGTTCTTTTTAGGCAGAAATAATTTCAATTTGGCATGCCCAATGATGTTTTATTTAACTGCCTCCAGTAGAGTTCTTTTGATAAATATCTGAGGTGTCTGAGATTCTCAGCAGCGATATCTGCTGTGCTGTTCCCCAAAAGGTTACCACAATGACACTGCAGACCCCTGACATATACTTCTGTCTGTTGCCATAAACATCTCACTTGCACTTAAAGAAGGTAATTAAAAGGTTTCTATGGTGAGGATGTGCGTGCATTGAGATGAGGACTGAAGCTTCAGTGCTGAAAGATTTATGAATTAAATTTGCCCACTGAACATCAGTAAAGGTGACAGCATCTCCAGTTTACAACCGTGTTTTTAATTTAGACATGTTATGCATGGCCAGAAACAACAACAGTCATTTCCTTTATACAAGCCTTATTACTTATAAATCATGACAGCAGCATAGCTGTATTAATTTGAAGGGATGAATAGATAACGGTATCAAAACTGCTTAATTAAGAAAAAAATCCTTATTCTCCAATGAAGCAAATTACACAAAATAACATTTTCTATTTTTTTTTTTCCACATAAAATATATATGTGATGTTGGGATATTTAAGAAGAAGTGTATTAATGCTACAACTTGCTTTGAATGGCAACTGAAATTAAGAAGTGATGACTAACAGGTAGAGGGGTGGAAACATGAAAAGAAAAAGCAAGTATAGTACAATGCTAATGCTAGTATCTAGATGGTAGGTTTATGGATGTTCACTGTAAAATTCTATGTAATTTCCTGTATGTCTGAAAAAATTTATAATAAAATGTTGAGAGGTATAGATTGGAATAGATAAATACAAGTATAAGAGATGTGTAAAAGGAATATGGAGATATACTTTACTGTTCTCAGTTATCCTTTGAAAACTGAAAGCAAGTTGTGTTGATTGCCAATGTGAGCTCTGTATGTCGTTAAGTATTTGGACATTGGAACTCATTATACATTTGATCATTGCTCTTAATGCTGCCCTTCATGGTGCTAACCAATTCTACCCATGATTGGTAGTTGAACTTCAGGTAGCATAGCTGATCCATTTATTCAATGATCTTCCAAGTTAGTTACTGAAACCTGGTCTAATTTATTACAATACTAGGCAGTCTCAGTGAAAACTGATATTAAAATTTCTTTCCTTTGAGTATTGATTGCTTACTAAAAGCCGTTGCCTTGCATTTTGCTCTGCATTTTCACTCTTTTGTTATAATAGTTTTTTCTTTATGTCTCTGGCTTCTTACAAATCATTAGATAAAGTTATACACAAATTCCATAATGATTGGGGAAGAGATCATCAATAAATAATGTTCATTATCAAAACTATTTTTCAGTAATTAATAAAGGTGAATATGCAAAACTAGGTGTTGTTTCAAAGTAAGCATAGCAAATATTTTAAATATGGAGTGTAATAATACTATATAAATTCAGATTATTTAATAAAAACTATACTTTTATAGCTGAAAGGCTGAAAAATCTAATGGATTTGTGCAGAAAGCCGTTTTAAAAAATAATAATACTGCAAAGAATAAGACATCTTATTCTTCTAGGAGGTAACATTCTCTGAGAAACTTGTTGGTTGAAAAAATGCAGCTGCTGAATTTATATAAATATGTGTTCTCCTTAAGAGCCATACTATTTATGTTAAAAAAGAGATAATACTTTTATACACAAAATAACAGAACAATACCATTTTTCAAGTTATCAGTATAAAAATACAAATGCATTTTTAAAAAATCAATGAAGATGCACATTAAAATTCCAAATACCTCTGGGGATGAGAATGGAATAAAGGACAGTGTTATAAGGATGGAGCAGCCTTACATCTAATGTCTTAACAGGGGACGATATTTAACCAAGATACTTATTGCTACTGGAAGCGGTAGATATAAACTATAAGACTGAATATTTTCAGTAACAAATATACATCTCACGTGTTTGCAATTAGTCTGTAATAATATAGTATTTTTATATATAATATTATATATAATATAATATGTAACTAGTATGTAGTATTGGTAGGAAGTAAAGTACACTAAAATTTCATTAAATATTACTTGTTAAAGCACCAGAATTGATAGAATGTTTATTTATTTGAATTATTCCTAAGCATATATTTAATGATTAATAATGTCATTATTTTATGAACTAAAATGAACTAAATGCCAGAAAAATATCTCTAAACACAAATATAGGTATCAAAATATATCATATATTTTAAAATTGGTTCATGTTGGATACTGGAAAACTTAAATTTTATTCTTCAAAATAAGAAAGAAAAGAAATACTATAAAACTAAACAGAACATATGCTATTGTGTTTCTTTTTTCTCCTCAGAATCCATATGAAAAGAAGGAGTCAATGATGAATGCTGACTCTCAGAAGGGGCTTGAAAGAAGTAAAATACATTTCCATATCTTGGTTATTGTGAATAATGCTGCAATGAACATAGGAATACAGAAAACTCTTCAAGATCTTGATTTTTTTACTGTTGGGCAGATCACCAGAAGTAGGATTGCTAGATTATACAGAAGTTTTATTTTGATATTTAGTGTTAATTTTTTGAGAAAACTTTATATTGTTTTCCTTAGCAGTTATACTAACTTACATTTCTATCAACAGTGCAGAAAGTTTCCCTTTTCTCCACAGCTTCACCATCACTTCTTGTCTCCTGTCTTTTTGATAATACCTAGCCTAACAGGTGTGAAGTAATATCTCATTGTGCTTTTGACTTGAGTTTTCCTGATGATTAGCGATGCTGAGCACCTTTATATGTACCTGCGGGTCCCTTGATCCACTCCTCTTATTTCTCATTTTGCAAACGGACTTTGTTCTTTCTAATAAATTATTAGGTCAAAGGACTCCTGCCTCAGAATTTACTTTTTACAGAATCCAAATTACAATAATTAACAATATTAGAGCAAAAAAAAAATTAACCTAGGATTTATGAAACAATTACCTATTGGAGTCATTACAAAATACTGCCTAGGTCATTGAATCCTTAACAGGATCATCCTGAGGTTAATCTTCCACTCAGACTCACTAAATTGGTTTTATTTAAAGTTTCTACTTTTATATTCTCACAAATATTGGGTTAACTCAGTTTTGGGAGTTTGAGTAGAAATTTCAGCAGATAATGTTGGTTCTTTTATACATCCAGTGAAACATATTCAAGGCACCATCAAGGGTGAATGGACCTCACTCCATAAGTTTGTAGCAGCAGTAAATAAAATATATTAAATCACATAAATTATGTTGATATGTATTGTCACTTGGTCACAAATCAAATCAATAAAGGAAAATTTAACAATGAATTTGCAAAGTAAACAGTTCTGGCTACTCTAAAGTGAAAAGGAGTTCTAAAAATTCTGAAATATTTTGAAGTTAAAGCAATAGTGCTCTAGACTGAAATAATTACTATGTTCTAAACATGTTCAGCTAAAACATTTTTAAATTGTTATGAATCTGACTCAGTAGAGGTAGTTAAACATGTCATGTATAACTTCAGTTTTGTTTAAACTAATAAGAGTTGGAAATGTAAGATTGGAAATTGCTAAAAATGAATTTCCTCTCTATGTCAGTGTTTAAAGTTTGAAGCATCGATGACTTAGCATGTTTACTGGATGTACTTAGAATATATCTTATTCTTTAGAAGCCTTATAAACTTTATAGAAAAACAGATCATTCTGCCATATATAAATATATTAATGTTTGAGGTGATAAAAATTCATTAAATGATTGTTAGTTCTTTAAAAAGCAAGAAAATATACTCCTTGATCAAATAACCTAACATGCGTTTTGCATTGTAATAAAGATTCAGTTGCAATCTAAACTATATAAAAGTGTGTGTGTGTGTGTGTGTCTGTGTGTTTGTGTCAAAAATAACAATATTTTTGACAATGCTAATGGAAAATCTAACCAATTGTTAAAATTTACCATTGGCATGAATTGTACTAGATAAATCATTTATTCTACTTATCTGTAATGATGATTTTGTTTTGATAAGATTTAATTTAAAATAGCCAACCAGACTGTAAATAAATATTTCATTTCTCAGAAATATCACACAGAAAGTCTGTTTCTATTTCATTGGCTTTTATTAGGCTAAATCATTTTGAAAGCATGCAGTTATTGTATGCTTATTTCGTGGCTGTGCTTTTAAACAATTGTTTTCTAAACACTCATGTGATGAATATTTTTATTTTTTGGAGGGTCTTTTAATCCTGTAACCTTAGGTGTATTGTTCTGCTTAAAGTTTTAACAACCCCATATTGTGCTTTGGGGTTTATTTTTCAAAATTTTAGAGCCCTAAACAATTTAATGTGGGCATTTCAGAATATTCTGTGTTGATTCAAATTTGATAGAAGTGATATATTTTTATTGCAAAATATGTCCAAATGATGTCTTATGTAAACAATAGAGACCAGTCAGCATGCATGTAACAGTTAATTCAGTAATAAAACTATTTAGTTTTATTAGCTTTATAATTGACGACAGAATTTTTAATATTTCTTTGGGTGCTAGAAAGTTATAGTGGATTTTTAGCATCTTCAAGATATGTGTTTAGGCTACATAAAGTTAGGCTATCCAAGTTAGGGTTGTGAGAATTAGCAAATAAAAATACAGGTTGCATCATTTGCAAATATCTTCTCCCATTCAATAGGTTTTCTTTTCATTTTGTTGCTGGTTTCTTTTGCTGTGCAGAAACATTTTAGTTTGCTGTAGTCCCATTTGTTTGTTTTTTTCTTCTGTTTTCCTTGGCTGAGGAGACATATCCAAAAATATATTACTAAGAGCAAGAGACTAATATCCAATATATATAAAGAAATCATATAACTGAACACCAAAAAGACAAAAAAATCTGATTAGAAATAGGCAGAGAATGTGAGCAGAAATTTCTCCAAAGAGACATACTGATGGCCAATAGACATGTAAAAAGATGTTTAATGTCACTAATCATTAGAGAAATGCAAATTAAAATCACAATGAGATATCATCTCACATATCTCAGAATGACTGTCATCAATAAATAGAAAAACAAGTGTTGGCAAGAAAGTGGAGAAAAGGGACCCCTCATTTGGTGGACTTCAAATTAGTGCAGCTACTATGAAAAGTATGAAATTCCCTCAAAAAATTAAAACTAGAACTACTATTTGACCCAGCAACCCCACTTCTGGATATTTATTCGAAGAAATCCAAAACACTAATTTGAAAAGATATATGTATCTCTATGTTTATTGCAGCATTATTTACAATAGCCAAGCTATGGAAGCAACCTAAGATTCCATCAATAGATAATTGAATAAAGAAGAGATGGTACATATGTATAATGGAATAATACTTGGCCAGAAAGAATGAGATCTCATTACTTGCAACAATATAAATGTATCTGGAGGGTATTATGCTAAGTAAAATAATTCAGACAGAGAAATACCATATGATTTCACTTATATGTGACATCTAAAAAACTAAATAAATGAATGACAACAACAACAAAAAAACATAAACAAACTCATAGATATAGAAAAAAACTGATGGTTGCCGGGTGGGAGGGGACTTGGGAGGCTGAGTGAAAAAAATTAAAGGATTAAGAAGTACAAATTGGCAGTTGCAAAATAGTCATGGGGATGTAAAGTACAGCATAGGGAATGTAGTAAATAATACTGTAATGACTATGTATGGTGTCAGGGGCATATTGGACTTATCAAGGGATCACTTAGTAAGTTATATAAATGTCAAACCACTATACTGCACGTCCAAAACTAATATAATATTGAATTTCAACTATAACTGAAAAACATTTTTTAAAAATAAAAATATAGGTTGCTAAGTATTAAACAACAAATCATTGTTTGGTATTAGATCATACACAATGTTTAGAATATACTTATATTTAAAAACATTTGTTTATCTGAAATTCAAATTTAACTGGGAATCATGTATTTTATTAGGCAAACTTAATCTAGGAAATGATGTTGACTTATTTGGAACTTTCAATTTTTTATACTGGCTTCCTTTTATTCTAAACTGGTAGGAGATATACAGTATTTAAGAATGTATGTAGATAAGACTATCTATCTATATTTATATTTCTCTCTTTTCTCTCCCACCTCCATCATCCCTCTATTCTATGGATGTTAATGAGTGTATAATGACATGTATCCATCATTTCAGTAACATACAGAGTAGTTCCACTGCCTTAAAAACCCCTATATTTCACCTGTTTATTCCTTCCTCTCTCAATCCAGAACTCCTAGTAATCAATAGTCATTTTACTCCTCATCACAAAAAGCGATATAGGTGGAATCATATGAAATGCAGCCTGTTCACAGATGGATTTCTTTCACTTAGCAATATTCATTTAAGGTTTTCCTACGTTTCTTCATGGCTTGAGCATTCATGTCCTTTTTTCTTCCCCCTGAGTAATACTTCAATGTATAGGATACAATAATTTGTTTATTCATTCAAATGTTGATAGACATTTTGTTTGCTTCCAGGTTTTGGAAATTATCAATAAAATTGCTATAAATATTTACATTTGTGTTTTTGTGTAACATAAATTTTAAAGTAATATAGTAAATACTAAGTAACATAATTGCTAATCATATGTTAAGTGCATGTCTAGTTTTCTAAGAAATTGCCAAACTCTCTTCCAAAGTAGCTGTACTATTTGCAATTGGTAAATATATTAAATCTTAGATTTATTTAAAAAATATTTAATGAGAACAATAGGTCACAATACTCAAGATT
This sequence comes from Pteropus medius, assembly GCF_902729225.1. Classification (NCBI taxonomy): domain Eukaryota; kingdom Metazoa; phylum Chordata; class Mammalia; order Chiroptera; family Pteropodidae; genus Pteropus; species Pteropus medius. Next base: position 13,511,321 of record NW_024351073.1, on the reverse strand, counting down.
TCACAAACTCATATAATACTATAGTAAAATAATATATTTTAGTAAACCTCTTTTGAACATGTAAAGAAATAAATATTAAATTTTTTCCCATGACTTTATACCTGTCTATCAGATCAATCATATTTTTTGAAATAAATAATTTCTTTGAATCTGGAGCCTACTAAAACATGAGAATTCCTAATTTCTACTAAATACATGTCAAATGTAGCATTGTTTGTTTTGAGCTAATTTCAGCGTTTTTAAATTCATAAGCCCATCGATTCTTCAAATATTATACAAAATAAGACATTGTTAAGGTGAAGAATTTTAGAAAATTTTAAGTTTATTGCTATAACTCAAGTAGAAGCCATTAAAAGATTACAAAAGGCAATTCCAGGAACATGGCCTAGTCACTATGGGAAAGAAACCCAGATTATGAGCCAGGTGGAGTTGATAAATCAGTTTGTAATATTATTTGCCTCTATTTTTGCAACTTTTTTTTTTTTAATTTCAAACAGGTTCTGCTATATCATAATTGCAAGTTCTGGGAATCTGGGTAAAAAGTTGAGTCAATAAAATTGGTAATTTTCAGCCATACAATCTTTGGACACATAAGGAGAGGGAAATATTTCAGTTTATTTTTAGTTCTTTCTGTATAAATCAGCCAATTGCCCTTCTCTACTTTTCCCAATGGTGATATCTCACAGTGTCATCAAACTGCAAAGTTTGAAACTCAATAGACTCACAAAAATGAGACTACAGACCATTAGATCAGCAACAAACTTATTTTTTTTATTACTTTTTATTTCTAACTGCACAGATTCTGGTTGATGACTGTCCTATGAGAACTTTTAAAGACTACCAAATTGAATTTTTGGAACAGAATGCCTGCATAATCACTTTTTATTTATAAAGTGATATTGGACTTCAGAATGTTTTTAGTCAACATATATTAATTAAATATCCAATGTATACTGTTAATAAACATATTAAACAAATGAATAATTTTAAAACTTTAATAGACACAACAGTGTATAATGTCAATGAAGTTTTATTTTTTATAAATCACTATCAATAATATTTAATTATATATCTATTTATATAAATTTATATTTTACATGGTTTTTACATTATTTTATTGTTTTGAAGCTTAACAATTTATAAAGATATTAGATGTCAGAGGCATAAAAGGAAAATTACCTTTTTTTATATCCTCTTTTCTCTGACAAGTTTTCAGTTGAACTCATTGGAACTGATAAACTCCAAGCCACTGTCCCACTGCTAGCTATTAAATTTCGGCCACATGAAGGCAAAACATAATTTTTTTATTATCTTTAGAAAAACCAATCGTGAACCTGGCAAAGAAACTCTTCTCATAGATTTTTCCTCCCTACTCTTCTTACATACAATACTTAATATAAGAATATGTATTGCATGACTACACATAATCTAGCATTGTCCCATACTCTAGGAATTATAACATAATAATATCAGACGTTAATAGCTAATAGCAAGTTTGCTTCTTTTTTACTGTACCATGATGAAGAAAATTAGTAAAATTTTTAAAGCTGGTGATTATATTAACAAATTTAATTTCAAAGATGGTTCCCAAATATGTAGAGTGTCAGTAGATCCTTGGGAGAAAGATGTCAAGTCGAATATACTATATATAAATCTAGAATTCCAAATAATGGACACTTTGGGTTTTCGTGTCAGTTGGTGTCATCAGTTTTGCGCAATAATTTAGTGAGGGATATTTAGTGTGAAAAGAGTTGAATTTCAAGATTCAAATTCTGGTGAATTCCCATTTGAACAAGCAGACACAGGAAGGAAAACAAAAAGGAAGTTTAGGCACTTTAACGAAAAGCAGAGAGTGAGGTTAGAAAATTCAAGGGAGCAGAAAGCTTTCAGGAAAAAATAGGCAATTCATAAAGAACGAAGACATTTTGGTTAGTAGAAGATTTTTATATATCGAATTTGGCAAGTAGAAACTAATATTTGCCAGAGTACTTACGATGGGGAAGGGTTACTCATAACTCTAGAGGTAGAGAACTAGGAGACTGAAGGAAATATTTCCTTATGAAGGAAATATTTTTTGTGAATTTTGAAGATCTTTGCTGGATACGAAGAGAAAGCTGGAGAGGAAGAAAGATTTACTCCAAAGGTTTGGGTTAGTCTCCAGGGTGTTGAGAAAGGGACTTGTCAAGGATATGTCAGATGTTAACCTGCATATAAATTCAGAAACTGCTGTTTATCACATATGGGTTGCTTGTTTTTGCATCTTATTCTCATTCCCATTGCTGATACTATTTCTTACATCTGTAATGCACATTCACTTATTTCCACATATTGAATCTTATCTGTAGTTTTGTACTTGATTTATTCCAAAAACCTTTCTGGTTTCTTCTCAAAAAAGTATCCATTTTCTTTAAACTATAATACTATTTTTTATACCATTTTTTGGCTCTGTTTATAACCTTGGAAAATTTCAGGTAGCAAGGTAGGAATATGATTAGCTTTTTATCTTCTTATGCTCTTGGTGTTGGAGCAACCAAATCTTGCTTTTTAGAAATGGCTCTTTCCCACCCATTGAAACAATTCTAGGATGCAAATCTTGATTTTTTTTTTTTTAATTCCGTCATTGCTCATGAATCACCACATACCTCTGCATGGCTAAAACATCGGTGCAAAGATCATTAAATAATATATTCTCAAGATCAAAGTAAAAGAAGGAAAGGGAAAGAAATGTATTACTGAGCACTAGACATTTCTCCATTTCATTTAGAAAATTCTCCTGTAGTTCTGCTGTTACATTTGTAACTAAGAGAAAAAATAGAACTCAAGACGATTGTGACTATTTTCTGGAAAGGAAAAGTTTCTCTCTCTCTCATTATCATCTATCTATATCATCTATCTATCTATCATCTATCTATCTAATCTTTTGCTAAGAATTATGTAGTACTTGGATATATATTGCTTAAAAATTCGATCCATACAAAATGTATTGAAAAAAGTGTAATTATAAAACTTTTTACAGTTTATTCTACTGCCAATTTTGTAGAGCAGAATACTAATATTTTGATTTAAGACTCTTTGATTTGTGCAAAATTTAAGTAGAGGTTTCAAGAAGAACACTGAATAGTTTTCTGTTGAATGACTAAATTTATAAAATAATATAAATTGAGGGCTGGTTTGGTATTTGAGGAGAAAAACAAAAGCATTTCATGTTGTAGAATGCCTAAAATGTTCTCAAGAATGATGATAACTAATATATATATTAAGATGTCCCCTTCTCTACATGGAATTGCTTTCTTGACACTTCTTACAAAATCTTAAGTAAAAGTCACCAATCTACAGCCTCTTGCAGTATTATGGGAATTTAGAAATGACAGGGCAGTAAAGGCAAATGCAATCATCACAATACATGCTTCCACTAGGACCTGCATAGGACAGAGAGATTATCTGGAAAGAGGAATAAGGAAAGAGGAATAAGGAGTCCCAGAAGACAGGCAGCAACACAGCATCCCAAGGCCATGCCCAATCATGAGAAACATGTGGCAGGCAGGCTATTGAACACAGCAGTCACACACGGCTTTTTATAAGTGAAAAGTGATTCTTAAAAGGAGAAGAGGCAGACTCTAGGGTTTACAAGAGACAAGAATGATATTAACAGACCCTTTAGTAGCTACATTTTTTTTTTTTTTTTACTGCTGCTGTAATATATTGCCGCAAACTTAGTGGCTTGAAACACCATAAATTTATTATCTTATCATTCTTGCACTGAGTCTAAATAGTTTTCGCTAGATAAAATAAAGGCGTGGGTAAGGTTTAGTCCTTTCTGGAGAATCTGTTTTCTTGCCTGGTACATATTTTACAAACAAATGGGTGCTGATTTTTTGGAGCAGAGTATATATTTGTATGTCCATAGAAATTTAAAATTATTTCCAATCAGTCATATATATGTAGTATTATATTTATCTTGCTGTTGGGCACATATAATTTCAGTTCTATATTTTCTCTGTGATTATATATATATATATATATATATATATATATATATATATTTAAAAACTGCAGATAATATTTCTCATTGTCCTACAAAATTCAGTCTCTTTTTTAAAATTTTTGATGAGGGATCCATTAAGTTTATGCTGAGTTCATTGTTACCCAGCTATAGAGAGCAATCTAGATCAAACATATGGTTTGATCTAGATTAAGATAAAGGTAGTTACATACATTTAACCCATTGGGAGAACCAATACATGTATTATCTCAAGCATATTCTTGAATTCAGGGTTATTATATGAATAGTAATTCTTCCATTTCCCCCGTAAACATATTTTTATTCTGGTTGGTCACCAGCAAGTGAGTTGTGGGGGCTATTTTGGTCGACTAATTAAATTTATAATTTATATCTTAAGAATTAGCAGTAACCTATTTAAAACACAGGATCTAAATTGGAAATAGTAAGACCAACTAGATGCTTCTAAATATTTATGTAATATTACTTATTTTCCTAAAAATGTAGTTACTTATAAACATGTGGCTCCCAGGCAAATCAACTAACTACAGACCCATACAAGATAATCATAGCTCTGTTGACATCTTCTATAGTTGTTTAGGATTATGTTTAGTGTTAAATGCATAAATTTCTAAATTGGGTTTTAAAGACACTGGAGTGTTAGCACAATTTACTGATGTATACCTCAGGCTGTGTCTGGGGTTTGGCTGCTAATAAAAAGCTTTTGGCATTGTCACAGTACCAACAAATACTGGTTCAACATGAATTTTGACCAGAGGCTACATGAGAATCTACATAAAAAACAAAGATATCAACTTTGTTATGATCTCAACAAAGGGAGCCTAGAAGGGATTGTTCATAAAAATTTGGATCTATTATTTCATTTATTGAAAGGCCAATGGCCCAAACAGTTGAACAATCCATTAGCCATAGTCTAGACGCATATATTAAATATTATCAAGGAGTACTTTAGAATGTACATTAGAATATATATTAGAAAATCTGATTTTTATTCTACCATCTCTGACTAGACAGATGAATCATCTTCCAAGACCTGGAAAGCAATAATAGTACAGTTCATAAGTTCAACAACATTTTTAGGGAATGATGACAAAGTTTTAGATTATCAAGAGACAGCAACTCATAACCTCTGCCAGTGTTGTACTGAGAGAGTAACACCAATATCAGAAGAAGTGATTCCAGGCTGTGAATCCAGACTTTCCCTGTGTGGTGTGTGCCACAATTTTTGAGTTCTCATTTTCTGATCACCCTGTTCTCTCTAATCTAGACTCTCTGGCCACTGAAATATTTCTGCTTATGTTTTACTATGTCAGTACAGCCATGCCTGACCACCCTATGTTAAAAAGCAATATCTCTTTCTTATTTTTCCTAATTGATTATTCTGATTAATTTTCTTTACAGTAATTAACATCTTATATATAATGCACTTATTATTTTTAAAAATGTATTGTCTACCTTCAGTTAGAATATAATCTCCTTGAGGGTATTATTACAATCGTTCATGATATTGGTCTTAGTTTCTAGAACAGTGCTTAGAATATAGTAAGTGCCTAATATCTATTGAACGAGTGAATAAATGAGGCCAGAAGATGGGGGGCATGTTGAGGCTTTAGGACACCATGTTGTTCAGTACTTATATTCATTTTGACACATTTTATTAAGATGAAGAGGAACAATGATAATAAATGTGAGATTTTCAGAATAAAAGAAACTAATTGTTTTCCAAGTATTACTTTTGGGGTTTAGGAGACTGAAGAATAATTTTTTTTATCTGGTTTTGAGAATATTTGCTTCACATTACTGGAGCTATACTATCTGGGAAAGCCCCTAATTTATTTTCTATTGAATGTCTCATTTTTTTCTGCAATAATGTCAACGAAGATAGAGCTTCGAACACAATTATTTCATAACTACTTTCACCTAATATGTCATCAACATAATGAGTAACTTTAGTATTTGAATTATGTTCAGGCCACCTGTTTAAAGTTCCCCTTACTAAATTATGATATCATGCCAGATAATTTAAATACCCAGGTGGTTAGACAAATAGTAAATCAAACTGCTGGCTCTGCATGAGAAAAGCAAATTGCTCTTGATATCCAGCATTAACTGTGACTCAAGATCACATAAGCCAAATCAATGACTGAATACCAATCAGGAGTAATTAAGAATCATCTTTCATGGTAGAAACATGGTCAGTAACAGTTCTCATCTAATTGCTGCAACCTTTCTTTAATCTATAAATAATATTAGTTATACTCTATAATAATGGCCAAAACTCATCTGATTTTCATACCAGCCAAACTGAGATTATAATTAGAATAATGTTGCAATTGGACATAATCTATTTCTTTGATTTTTTATACTGAAATCAAAACTTTACTTATCCTCCCCCAAAATGTGGCAATTATGATTACATATACATATGATTTTAATTTGGCAGGAAGACTTTGAGGGCTGCTACTTTACATATACAAAGAAGTCTCTGCATTGTTTTTCTTCATCTTTTTAATCAACAATATTTTTGTTTTCGCTTTCCCCTAGAACCACAATAAACCAAATCCACTATCAGTGAAAGAATGAGGAAAGACTCTGCAGAAAAACAACTTGGTTCTCTAAGTCCAACTTGGACACTGTTTAAAATTTGACTGCGTTAAATTACTTCTCCTCAGTATCCCTGATTATTAATGAAATCTGTTTTTAAAAGCTACCTGATTTTTTAAATGTCAAAGTTTGTCAGAAACATTTGAATTTGGATGTAGAACTTATGGTCTCTACAGAAAGATTTTTATAAGTCATCAATCAGAAGAAACAGTCATAAGAAATGTTAAGGCAATTTCTTTTTTGTTGTTGTTGCTGCAGTTCTTGTGATATAGCGTGTTTTTGTGTGTGTGTATGTTTGTTACTGCTATAGTTGTTTTTGTTGGCAGTCAGAGATCAACATTTATATTAATTTCTTAAGGCTGCAGTAATAAACTAGGTGACTTAAAACAACAGGAATTTATTGTCTTACCCTTCTGGAGACTGGAAGTATGAAATCTTGGTGTTGGCAGGGCCACGCTCCTTCTGAAACTTCCAGGACTGCTTCCTATCTCTTCCTGGCTTCTGGTGGTTTGCCAGCAGTCTTCGGCATTTCTTGGTTTGTAGATACAACATCCTAATCCTCAGATTTGCATGGCACGTTTCCTGTGTTTCTTTCTTCATATGACCATCTTATAAGAACAGCAGTGTTTTAGGATAAGAGACCCACCCTACAGCAGTATAAAATCATCTGAATTTAACTTATTATGTCTGAGATGGATAACCCTATTTCCAAATCCTGTCCCATTCTGATGTACTGGAGATTAGGACTTCAACATATCTTTTTCTGAGAGTTATATTTCAACTCATGACAACCTACTTCCTTTATTTTCCTCAATTTGTTGTCTTGTTTTTGGAAGAACACTTGTCAATGTGCCTTTGGCTGTCATTGTGGGCAACTCTGTTGTAGCTGCTGCTGCAAGCTGAAGTGATCACATGTGCTAGTTAAGATCTTGGACTCCTGGAGTTAGTGAACCCTGAGCAGACACTTGTATCCATTTAAAGTGGGTAATAGTCATATTGACTGAGAAAATCCTTCATTACCCAAATCGTAAAAACTTTTTTGGGGGGGTTAGCTCATCTTCAGTTATAAGCTACCAGCAAGGTAGAGTGAATTGAAGAAAACAAATTTATTTAAATTCCGATGAAAGAAAAATTGTCTTGTTGTTATTTAATCATCTGATCAAATCTGACTATAAACATAGAGATTTTCTTTACTAACTCCCTAGACTTTCATCTTAAAATTTTCACAAGCAGGACATCATTTACGAATTGGGGTATTGTAATTTACCTGTACTAATACTGTCCTTGGGCATCTAACCTTTTAAAGAGTTATATCACTGTGATGAGAGTAACTTCATTGAGGTCCATCAAAGCCCCTAATTTAGCCCTGTCCATCTTGTCTGTGTGTCTTGTTTAATTTTACAGTCACCAGGTTGGCACAACACCTGCCATGTCTACAAGAAACTGGACATGTATTTTAACTAATTACTGCTGCTACCAGGTGTGTAATAGGAATAACTGTAGAATTTTGATGGTTTAAAGAAGACTTTTAAACAATGTCTGCATTGGACATAAGTCTCCTGAAGAAGAGAGAAAAATAAGTGTCTGAGCTGTGAGAAGTCCAGCCTATTCAGGCCTCTGGGAAACAGGAATATCCAGGTTTAACCATCATCTCTAAGCTACTGTTTTAGTCATTTGTTTCTACTTAACGAACCAAAAGAAAATAATAACTTATTGTTTCTCATGATTCCCTGAGTTTTCTTGGGCTCTTCTAGTCTCTCTTGGGGTCTCTAATAAAGCTACATTCAGCTGAAAGATTAAGAAATGGTCTTTCACTCTCCAAAGCACTCTTCACATGATTTTTAATCATTCAGCAGTTTGACCTTGTTTTTACATCACGTGGCTACTGGGTTCCACAACAGCACACCTCTCCTGTCACATTTTACCCATAAAAGCAAGAGGCAGCAATGTCCAAAATCAAGGGGAATAAACTCATCTCTCATGAGTAGTGGTATGTGCACACACATTGGAAGTAATTGTTAGTAGCCATACTTGCAGACTACTTACCTCAGTATCAAATACCTGCCATTCAATATTGTTACCAAGTCTAGTTCTTATTTTCAATAAATTGTAATATTCTACTTTATTAATAAAGGACCAATCAAAAGAGTGAAGCCACAAAATGATTTGCACAACAAAAGTTCTATATAAAAAGTTTGACTACAAAAGAAGAGTGAAATAATGAGAAATTGACTAGTGAAAAGAGAACTGTAAAAAATATTGAAGTAGCAGATACAAGGATCCGAATTAAGGCACTCAGGTAAAAGTGCCTTAATTAATCTCCACTCAAGGAAGCTGAACATGTTGACTGCCACCTGAGAAAGAGATATCCTATTTTTAACCATATCCACTGGGGCAGAAATTTTGGAGAATGACGATATATAAGTACGACATATTTTCCTTGTTTAAGCTACTGAGAAAAAATACTATTAAGAACTAAAAATATGAGAATAGCAAATAAAATTAATAAGTTCTGGGGATCTATATACAGCACAGAGATTACAGTTAATCATATTGTATTATATACTTGAAAGTTGCTAAGAGAGAAAATCTTAAATGTTCTCACCACATGACATTATGTAATGGGGATATTAGTTAATGCTATGATGGTTATCATTTTGCAATATTTAAGTATGTCAAATCAACACATTGAATACTTTAAACTTATGTAGTGTTATATGTCAAGTATATCTCAATAAAGCTGAGGGGAAAGGAATTTAAAATAAGAAAATAACAAGCATAATTATTTCTCATTAGAATAAAGATACTATAAGAATGCTACAAAGCAGTACAGATTTTTATTTATTCTACCTAATGGGCAAATGTACAAATTATCTCCACAGTTTAAATGTTGAGATACCTTTGGAGCATCTTGTGTTAGAAAAAATAGTGACTGCTTTCATGGCATTTTTTTTCTAAGAGAAGGAAAAATTATCACATGGTCAATTTTCTAAGATCCTTTGGCTTAAAAATAGTATTTTCTAAGCATGTCCTGAAAATGTTTATTTCATGTTAATTCACAGTTGTTTTGGATAGCTTTTTAACTAAAATAAGTGAGCAGCTTTATCGCATTCATTTGAAAGACTGAAATATAATATCTCTAGTAAATCAAAAAATACGTAAAATGTTTCTTGAGACATCTTTTGCTTCAAATATCTCTACTAAAACACATACATTATCAACTCGATTGTTAGGAGAAAGTCCTGAGTTTCATGGCTTTAGATTATAAATAATATCTTAATCTTCATATTTTGACCCAAAGTACATTTAGAAATCATTGACACTCACAAATTTATATTTTTGTGTTAATTATATGAACTATTAAGGTAAAATATGCAAAATAATCACAACTATGTTAAACATCAAGATGGCCATTGAAATAAATAAATAAAAAATAAACCAATCTAGATTATTTTATGAGAAAAAGTGAAAATACTTCTTATGAAATAGTTAAGAAATAATAACTCTCATCACTTACCTTCCTAATAGCAAAAAGCATTGCTGAATTTCATCACCAAAATTAGCATTATCAAGTACTGAAATATACACACAATAATAATAACAAACTGATTGAGGAAGTACACTTAGCTTGAAAATATCTAAAGGAAATTATACAAGTGTTATAGAACAGAATAGAAAATTATACTTTTTAAAAGCAGGTAATTGTGTTTAGTATATGGCAATACAGTGAAGTTAAAGAGGGTGGTAGTTATCTGAGAAAACTTGCATAGTACACTAAAAGAATAAATATAAATAAAGATAATTAAATTGCATTTGAAAAATTTTATTTGGAGCAATGATAGAATAAACTACCTTTGGCAAAACGTAAATCTGCAAATGTTAGTATCTGTTAAAGTTAGCCTTGGTAAATGCAATGTCCAGAATAGCAAACCTGCAATAACTTAAGTAAATCATCAAAGTCCGATATTGAATACAACAAATAAATGAATCAAATGCTAATTGTAAAAGTATTAATATCCTGATGAAAATAATTATATACAAAATAAAATATAATGAAGTAGAAAAAGTAAATAGATCTATTTAAAATACAATATACCAAGAGTTGATAAAGGTATTAAACTGACTTAATAGAGTTTGCTTCAGAATATACATTTTCCATGAAGATTCAACAATTTGTAGAAAATGATAGAAATATTTAATTTCACAAGCAGACAGTCAAAATTGTCATGACAAAAACATCGATATGAAAATATCCAGGCACAGCGGTGCTAAAGGATGGCGTCAAAGTGACGGAGTCAACATTTTCTAGGCCCCGCATGAAAGATGCTGTTCAGAGAACACTGAGACTCTAACCAATAAATGGAAACCAGAATGTGAAATTTGGCTATGTCACCAAAGGAACCGTCGAGAAAATAAAGAAGCAATTACCAGTGAACTAAATTCCAGGCTTCTTTCGCTCACTATTTTGAATTCAGATAATAAATGAATAGCTTTGTTAAGAGCACTTTAAGGTGCCTAAAGATAGGAATGGCATCCCGCCAGGAAATTCTGCAAAAGTAATTCTAAGAAGAATAAAAAAGAAATATAGAAGCATAGAGTGGAAGTTGTTTTTTGCATTGGCTTTGTCTCTTTTGTACAGTCTCAGAATACTTTTACAAATCAGTTTCTGCAGCAATGCGACCTGAATTTTGGATTTTCTCTTAGAAAGAACATAAGTTATTGAGGTTAAAGTTAGATAGAGAACGACCTCCAGCGGCTGGTTTAAAATGCACAGAACAGCCCATAAATTACAGCTGTCCCAGATCTGGCAACCCCCGTAGAATTGCACCGTTACAGAACTAATAAGTAGCATGCTCGTTTCAAAGACATTTTTTATTCCCCAAATAAGTTACCTTAATTCTGATAAGATTATAGCACTATATACCTCTTATTGAAGTTATCTGGTGGATCTCACTAAATATATATTCTTCGAGCATAGATATATGCACTCTTAGAATAGAACACACAGAGAAAAGCAGTGTCTGTATTGGTGATGGAGCAAAGATTAAAAAAAAAAATCTTCAAGACATCAGAGCACGAAGTCTGTAGACAAAGAAGCAGGTGAAGAAAAAGTGCCAAGTGAGAGTATTTTTTTTTCAGTCAAAATAGAATGATCTAGAAATGCAAAGGATAGAGAATTTTCATCTTAAACATAACACACTTTGTATGAATTTAAAGAGTTACATTAACAGAAAAAGAATCCTTGCATAAAAATAGACAATTCTGTTTTGTATATGGCAAAGTTTAAGTATGGTTTGGTGCTTAGGGTAACTTGAAATTTCCTAGTATTTATATAAATAATGCCTGTTTGCATACATGTTCCATTTTGCCAAATTTCCTGTTCCTGCTGAGACTATGTTTCTGCTATGCAGCAGGGCCTCTCTGGAGCATTTTATCAGATGTAGACAAAATGCTGTATTGTAGAGACAGAGGGACTAAGCTGGGAAGCACAGACTCTGAGCGTGCTCAACATTTGCTTATCAGAAAAACCTGTAAATTTCTGCCCAGGTCTGGAAAGGGGATTATAGATATATGATATTGGAAGAAAAACATCTACAGTCCTTAAACAGTGACAGCCACGTGCAACTAAGAGTTTTACACAGGAAAGATAACGCAAGATGCACTTATATACAAGTCCATTTTCAAACTGGAAATGGAAATTCTCAAGAGTCTCCTCGCAAAAAGAAAAAAAATAAGTCAAGCAGGATAAATTCTTCATCTCATCATTTGGCTAGCACTGGAAACAGAAAAAGAGGTCACACTACCATCACTGTAGAGTTATAGCAAAATCCAAGCAGGAAATTTAAAAGGAATAATTTTGATTATTCCACACAAAATTTTTTTAACCAGTCTAAACTGAGTATTAGATGTTATAAAATGTATGTATATGCATCTCACTTCTGCCTTCTATGATAATATAGTGTATATTTTATTTAAAAGTGAGACTTGGGACTTCAATGGCCCAATGCTAGGTCCACCACTCATGAGCTATGGGTCCTTGGGAAAGGATGGATATTTGTACTAAAACTACATCATTTGTTTATCGTGGGACTGAAATTGTAAATAAATACAAAGTGTTACTGGAACATAAGCAATAGTATTTGCTTATTCTTAATATTTTGTGTGCTTATTATTAATATTATAAAAGTGATAGAAAGGACTTTAAAATACACTTGTAGAACAAAGAAAGGTAAATAGTGCACCCAAATGAAACATGAAATTCAACTTTTTGACACCTATTACACCTATTATACTAACATCTTAAGATTAATTTACTTAAAAAGCGATTATCATTAACATTTTAACACATTTTTTTTTCCTAAAAATATCTACATGGAACTTTAGTCATAAAATTTTATTGGATGTTAGCAAATGAAAAACGATTCCTTTTTAAGATGTAAAATATTTGTACTCATGGTTATTTTCAATCACATGAATTTTTGAGTATGTTAATGCAAAATATAATTCTAATTAAATCTTAGCAAACATTTAAAAAATTCTGCATTTGTTTGGGTTTCTGACATTCAGATGGAGGTTCTCTTAAGAAATAAAAAGCTTCTTCACTTTAAACAAATCACTAAAAATACTATTAAGATTTATACTCGTTGTATAAAGTAACCAAACATGAATTAAATTTAGAAAATAAGACAGGAATGTCTCCAACCTATTTATATTTAATTTCGATCCAGCAAAGTGGATTTTGAAATAGTACTCATTCCCACACTATGTTACATAGACAGATTTATGCTTTGTTGATATTATGATATCTATGTAACTATCTCTCTTCACTGTTTAAAGACATTTGATACACATCAGAACTGGAAAAAAATGTTGTTGTTTTTTTTTTTTTTCAGATACCAGTGTAAATCTTAAAGATAAATTGATGGATTTAGTTGAACAGAAGATGCATAAAACATGAGATTCAATTGCAATTTACTCATCTCAGTACTGGGAAATGCCGTTATGAACTTGTTATTCTAGCTAAGCAGAGATGTGTTCCCTCTGTCTTCCATCTGCTCTGATTCTGCACTAAAGTAGAAGGAAAATCAGCCTATATATATTCATATTCTGATGAACATGAAACTGACTTTAAGAATGGTATGTTGCCCACAGATTAGGCACAGATTTTTATTAATGGAAATAAGTGAATGTGGGAAGAGTGGAATCCTGCTGAGATTTTCTCTGGCACACTTTTCAGTAAATATATACCTGCAAAAACTCTCACTATGCAAATTTATGCTAACATATAATGAATCCTTTGAAATGCCTGCATACTGCAACTTCTCACATGGTTGTAAAGAGAATATAAGGTTGATAAACACATTTTTGCCTCCACAATTGTGATAATTAGAAATAAAAATGTTAACTCTACCTAATTTAGATTTATCTTTAGATTCCCATACCACTTACAACTATTATAATTGATTTTGTCAACTATTTTCAATCATCACCGTTTCCTTCATTATGGCCTAAGACACTTATGTCCACAGTAATATAAAGAAAAAAAAAAATGTTGTTGGTATTTTAACCTGATTTTTGGGGGGTAGACTGGAATCTTGCCCTTCAAAGTGTCACTTCATAATTTTTTAAAATCGGAATATGAATGTTCCACTAGAGCATGTGAATGAGCTCCCAGAGGCCAACCATTGCATTCTTATAAAATGTGCTATTACTATGTTCCAGTGTGCTCCAGAGGAAAACAAGAGGAGGAAGTATTTTCCCTCTTCACTTGTGCTAGAGTCCATTGCATATTCTATTAAGCAAGTTTGTCAAAGCTTCAATTCCTTACAGAGAAACTACAGCAAATTTGTCCTGTTACTTTGTCAATCAAAATTTGTAGTTTTCTCTCTAAGAGAGGCAGGCCTGATGAGCCCATGGGTTATCAATGGTAGAATGATTTGAGTTATGAATACAATTCTGGACCAAAAAAAATTCATCATCAGCTTAACATTGACCTAGTTTGTTTAGTGTAAGCTTGTTTGGTTCAAATCTTATTTGCTTTAAGAAAAGGTATTAACCAGGATGTACCTTACTTCTTTACAAATAAAATTCCTTATATGGGTCTGTTCCACAAATTATTCAGAGTGTAGGTTTTGCTTTTATTAAAAAAAAAAAAAAGCTAAACATAGCTTTTTTACTGCTTACTGCTAGGGCTGAACCAAAGTCCTGCATTACTTTTTATCTTATGTATTTTTAAGCTATTTCATATTTCTGCCCTCAATCTCATTTTATTTATTTTTCAAACAGGGTGGCTTTCTTTGTAGTTTATGATTTGTTCTGACATGGAAACTTCATTTCCCAACTTGGATTTCTTCAATCTCATTGTCTATGTCTTCTATAGTCCCTGTCTTCTACAGTCCATGTCTTCTATGAATAGCTTAATTTTTAAAAATCATCTTTAGACAAACATACTTTACATATAACTTTGATAAAATTAATTTCAATTTTATATTTCATATTTATAACTGTGGGATAAGGGAAGAGGAGCAAATATATGGTGTCAGAAGATTTGACTTTGGGTGGTGAACACACAATTAAATATACAGCTGATGTATTATTGAATTGTATACTTGAAACCTACATAATTTAATTAATCAACATCACTCTCATAAATTTAATTTAAAAAATCTTTGCATATTCCAAATTCGCAAATAATTTTTTTTGTTGTTTTCTTCCAGAAGTTTTATAATTTTAACATTTACATTTTGTTCTAAAAATCATTTTTAGTAATTTTCTGTCTGTCGTGAGTGCAATTTTAAGGTTCAGTTTTATTCACATTCAATTGTCCCAGCACAAAGTATTGAACAGACTTTCCTTTTCTTCATCAAATTATCTTGGGACTTCAGTGAAATTCAAATGGTCAAATATCTATGGATCTATTCCTGGACTATTTATTCTATTCTGTTTATTTCTATGGCTGTCCTAACACTAATACTACCCTTCTCTTTTATTGTAACTTTTTAGTAAGTCTTGTAATCAAAGATAAAGTACCTCCAATTCTGTTTTTTTTCTATTTAAGTATTTTGACTCTTCCAGGTCCTTTGCATTCCCATACAAATTTTAGAATTAACTTGGCAATCTACAAAAGGACTCCTAGAAATATGGTCCAGATTTTATTAAATCTATAAATCTATTACATCTTAACATTGCAACTTTCATTCACTGAATATGAATATGACTCCATTTTTAGACTTTCTTTAATTTCTCACAGATATTACACATTATCTCTAAGTATTTCTAAGTGTTTTATGTTTTAAATTATGTTGTAAATCATATTTTATTCTATTTTCTAATTGTTTCTATAATGTGGAAATACAATACTATATATTTTTATATGTTGGCTATGTTTCCTGGAAACTCACAAAATTCTCTACTTATTAATAGTATTTTTTGTAGATTCCTTAAGATTTTCTATATAATCCATCATATCCGATGAAAATCATGTTTTACCTTGCTTTTACTCTAAGAAATGAACAAACCGAAAATCAACAACTTTTCTTAGTTCATCAGAGAATTAAAAATTCAGAGCTTACTAACTAACCTGAAATCTGGATACAGGTGCATCCTGAGAAATACAGTAGCTGCTATCTGCTTATTTACATCTATGTAAATAAAGGAAAAGTTGACCAAAAAAAGGTAAAGTAAAATATTTTATTTTTCATTTTTAGCTGATCTCAGTGATAACATTACAACAGATAAACAAAATGAATAACAGCATTGTCATTGGTGCAGAAAGGAGAATTTGGATTTACTCATTATAAAATGTCTGTACTACAAATGAAGTGATATTGTAAAAAGTGGTTATGTAAAATGTTAGTTAAAAATGTATATTAGCAAATAAACAAAAGCGCTATTTTTTAAAAGTATAGTTAATAGGCTTATCTAGGAGTTAAAATGGAATTTGATAATAACATCACTTACCACTAGAGAAATTTGCAAAAAAGGGACAAACACGAAATAAAGAACAAATGCAAAGAATAAGAAACAGTTACAAACATGGTAGATATTAATAACTATATTGATAATCACTTTAAATGAGCGTTATCTAAATACTCCGATTGAAAAGCAGACATTTTATTTCTGCTCATTGAAATTTGTTAAGGCATGATTTTATGGTCTAGAATGTGGTCTATCTTATAAATGTTCTGTGCGAGCTCATCAATAGTTAAAATCTTAAAAATTACATACCTCCAAAAATGGTTACACTTAAAAAGACTGACAATATCAGTGGTCAGCAAGGGTTGAGGACAGCTCTTGTGATCAGACTGAGAATTGTTATAACTACATTGGAAAAATAGTTTGGCATTTTCTACACGATTAGAGTATAAACATTCTCCATCACTCAACAATTTCACTCCTTGCTATATAATCAAAATATATGATTATCATACCAAAATATTTTTATTAAAATGTTTATAACCACATTTGTCACAACATCTAAATAATATAAATACTATCACTACTAGAATGAACATTTTGTGGTGTATTTGTATAATAATTTATCATACAATTGTGCAACTGATTGAACAATATTGCTGCATAATTGAACATCATTGAATCTTACATATTTGGAGAAAATTATGCAAGGCATAAAAGAATACATGCCGTATATACAACATTCATGGTTTAAGAAGTTGACAGTAATTTCCTTTTGTCAGGGTGATCAGGAAAGAGCACAAGTGGGTGTGAATGCTGGTCATATTCTATTTCTTGACCTAGGTGTTCATCACCAGGGTTCATTTTGTGTTGTGTATTTAAGATTTGTGATTATTTTCTTTATGTGTGTTACATGTAAATAAAAGACATTAAAATATTTTCACCTATAATTGTTTAAATCTACCATATGATTCTTGGCATGATTATCCTAGATAGTTTTAAACAACACAATGAGTGTTTTACTGAGTATGGTTGATATGAATTTTTATTCTGACACTTTAATAGCATATTCCTCCAGAAGTAATATACTCCTGTATATTTTCTTCATCTATAATATAAAATAATTTAAAGTTTCTTTCATATCTAAAATTTTATCTCATATGACTAAAGATTTTCAAAACAAACTTCTTGTTAAAATCTTCATTTTTATTGCATTCCTAAAAATGCATATAAACGTTGTTCTAAAAAGTACCCTTTAAAATAATTAATCTTAATGTATATAAACAGATGCACTGAAGAATCAAGTCACTGGGAGATATTAAAATTCAATATTATCCCCAAAGCCACATAGCAGACCTAATCATTGAAAAAATTGCAATATGAAACCACTGTTACTTTATCCAGTGCTTTTAACATTTACAAAACAGTATCAGGTAAGCTGAGGAGAAAGTTGCCTAAGCAAACATGGTTATATGATGATGTCTTAAGAAGGCAACTAGTTTCCCAGGCAAATTCAGCTTCCCCTTGTGTTCAGTAGATAATTAACATATTTTAATATTTTTAAAATATTCATCATTATGCTGACTAGTTACACTTGATTATTTAACATCATCAAAGTCCTATTATCTATCATCTCTAAATGACAGGCATGGCTCAGTTTAGTCAACAATGTACTCTACTTCCAAGATTTGACTTGTGATTAATCCAATTATCTCCTCTGCTATAAGGAGAAAGATTATATTGGATGGTTTTGTTTCCTGCAGCAAAGTAATTTTCTGCATGACCAGCAATAATGTAATGTGGGAGATTTTAATAAGAGGCAATTATTTTAAAAATTAAACCTTAAACACAATGCAGATTGTAATAATATGGAAGAGATGTGCACAAAATTATGAGTCACTTTAAAAACTGTTAACTAAGCAATGTGCTCTAGTGTGAAAAGGTGCAATAAAAGAAACATAACTGAAATGGAAAAGATTTCTGTCTCCTAGAAATGCATATACAATACTGAAACTGGCCAGGTAATACTCTCTTTTATGATATTTCATAATTTAGTGGGCTACGTTGCTTTCATCTTTGAAACTAATAGTCTTTTTTAAGAAAAGAAAACATTTATGTAAAGGGCACATGATAATAATGTTTTTCATACCAAAGAGAAATGTTAATATTTGAGGATGGAAAATGATCAATGATAAAAAGTGAGTTTTAGTAAAATTAAGTTACTGAGTGTGCTATGGAAAAATACAGCCTTGTTGACCTACTTGCCATGGTATTTAAATTGAGATTGTCTTCTATATTTGTGAGTCTGTTTTTGATTAGTTTGTTTTTTGTTCCTTAGATTCTGCATGTAGGTGAAATCATATGGTATTTTCTTTTTCTGTCTTATTTATTTCACAGACAGAGAGGAGGATGATTGGGAGGCTGGGAGAATGTAGTGAAGGATTAAAGAAGTACAAATCAGTAGTTGATAGATGGTCTCGGGAATGGAGAGCACAGCATAAGGAATGCAGTTAGCATTAATGTATTGGCTAGGTGGAGAGCCAGAGGAGAGAAGGAGCAATTAAAGGCATCGTTTTATAAACTATATAAATGTCTAACCAAAGTACTGTATATTTGAAATTAATGAAATAAAATTTTAAAACTTGAGAAGATTAACAGCAGTGATATCTGTAGGATATCTGGGATCTAATGTCCCCCTCCTTTCTATCTCCATATGTCCTACTCTGAAGACAGAAAGTCTTTGCAGTTTAATCCTCTTTTGAAATTAGATTTTGTATTCGAGGATATTTGAAGCATGATTTTGAAAAAAGAGCAGACACAGCATCTAGAAGTAGTTGAGTAGAGGATCACAAAAAGTGCTTGGTCTCAGAGGAAGCCTTACCATTTGCATATGAACCTTTTTCACATAAGTCCCATGGTTGTTTAGTTTATTCTTGTATTTCCTCATCACACAATTTCTTCCTTACCTCTACTGTCTTCTAAGCATGCTTCAAAAGACTTAAACGAAACAAAAACAAAATGCTGTCCTCGTAAAATGATTCAATTTTGCCCTTTAAATTATATATATATTTCTTCAATTTCAAAACCCCTTAAATGATATTCTGATTGAATAATCTCTTAAATAATAACAAAAAAGTTAACATTTTTGAATTTATATAATGTGGTGGGTCTTCTGCTAAGAACTTTATGTAATAGGCCACAGTGATGTCACAGTGACAGGCTGCTACATTTCACTTACACCCTTTTTTTACTTGGTCTTTTTTTTTTCCATAGCACTTGTTGACATTTCTGGTCATTAAATCTAAATTTAAAATGTTCTAATAGGTCAATGAAAAGTTATGTTAAATGATTTTTTAAAAATTACTGCTTATATAATCTGTCAAAGCCATCACTAAAAGCCTTTTGATTTCAATTTCTAGTTCATATTACTGTTCATTTAAAAGGAAAAAACATTTCTAAAGAGTCATGGTTTATAAACGCAATAGTCATGTTCATTTTCTACTGAAACTGAAGATCATTATGATTTCGATTAAATCTAGCTTTTGACTCCTAGCTATTCTGTCTCTCTCTCTCTCTCTCGTTCTCTCTCTCTCTCTCTCCACCCCTCATAGCCCTCACCTCTCTCCTAGATAATCAGTAACCCCTGAGGCAGTGGGACAATCTCCCCAACCTGACTAATGAAACCAAGGCCCGGACCTCTGGCAAGTAAATGATAGCATCTTGCCCTCAATTATGTTTTGGTTCCTGAACCCTAAGTGGAACGACTCTCTGGCTATTTTTCCTTGAAGCCAGACAAAGGGACTCCAAACCCCCAGCTCGGTGTCATGTGATTGCCCTGTATAATCTGTAACCTACATGCCATCGGGAGGCGGGTCTTTTAAAACACCTGTCGTCTGCACTCTGGATTGGTCAATCCAATATTAAACTATTTCCTTTCTACACTGCAAATTCCCATTCATGCGTATTTTTCGGCCAGTGCATGGAAGCAGACAGACTCAAATATTAGGGTTATATAACACCATCTCAACTACATGATCACTGAAATAATCAGAGTTATCATTAGCCCTGGTGATGAGAAACTCACTAGAATATTACTTCCGAGTTAATATAACATTTTATAAGTCACTGAGGTATTGTGGCGGTTATACAGGGCTCAACTACAACAGCCATCTGTCTTCTTCCAGCCCTGATAAAATTATTTTATCCTATAAAACAACAACAGAAGGAAATAAAGACCTGTGTCCCACCTCAGTATAGTTTTAGAATTTAACTCTTAACAGCATCAGTGAGCATTGGACTTTCTAAGATATTTTTTGCAATGATGTTATGTTTTCCCAGTGGTTGAAAAAGAAGTTGTGTACCAGGGAACCTGGGGGAAAAGGGTAGATAGATGAAGTTGAGGGTAAAGACGCACACAAAGACAAAGAAAAAAAGCAGGAATGGGAAGGAGAGAGGAAGGAGAAGGAGAAATGGCACAGAAGGAAGCATTTTCTCTCCTGGCTTCAATGGCTAGATTGAGCGATATAGAAAATGGGAAGTCTTGCCCTTGCAGATATAAAATGCTATTGACATAGGAATACACAAATAGATTCATGGGACATAATAGAGTAGAACAGAATCTTAAAATATATCTCATTATATGTGAGAATTAATAAATACAAAACTAGTAGACATACCAATTCAGTGAGAAAGGATGAATTATTTAATAAGTGATGCTGGTACAACTGGTTATTAATATGAAAAAAACATTGCACTTCCACTTTAATCCTCATCTTAAATAAAAACAAAACATTTCAAATAGATTAAAAAGTTAATGTAAAATATTAATACATTGAAGGAAAATCTAGGTGAAAAATATAGGGGCTGGAGACATCTTCCCCATGACTGAAAACCTAGAAACTATTAAAGAAAAAATAAAATATTTGATTATATAAATATAGCAAAAGATACTATCAACTAAGTCAAAATGCAAATGAAAGCCTTGGGAAAATATTTACAATACAGAATGCAGACAGTATATATTTATAATATTCAAAGACCTCTTATAAATTAAAACAAGGTATCTAAAGACCCTAATAGAGATATAATCAAAAGTATGAATAAACATTTACAGAAGAGAAAATTCCAATGGGTAGGAAACTCACTAGTGGTCCAGAAATGCAAATTAAATAACTTCATCTTTTTCTGTAATATTATACTCCCAATTAATTTGTGATTTGTCTTTCAAGGTAAAGCAGTGACTTATTTACTACAATTTGATTAGAGTCACCAATTTTCCAGCTTGTGATTCATGTTCCTACCTCTCATCATCCTGCTAATTCCATAAATCAAGTCTGTAGTTTAGGTATTTTTTCTTCCAGAGTCACATTTCTGGTACCATATTCTGTATCTGTGTGTAATAATTGGTTATGAAAAATAGAGTCATAAAAAGTAGGGAATACAATGTAGACGTTTATTTTATCCTGGCAGTAATATTCACCTGTAGGCAATGAAGCTGGCCATGGATGGGGTTGCTTCCCACTTACTTCCTTAAGTTTGCTATATCTTACATTAGTTTTAATAATTAATGGGATAGCTTTTATGGGATTTAGGGGGCTATTAAGGAAGTGTGATTCTTCTGACATTATGCTTTTTTAAGTTTAGATTTCATTTATAAACTTTATCATCATTGTACCTTCTTGCAATATTTCAAATATAAAGAATATTAAATAAGTGGTTTGAATCAGTTGGCAAGTTTGAAAGTTAGATGTAACATAGATTAAAAAAAAAAGTTTGTTTGAAAAAATGGACACCAAATTATTTGCTCAGTTCTTTTCCTGATGTTATGATGGATTATTCTCTCAGAGTTTTATTTAAAATTGTGAAAAAAACAAAGTAAATACTATTTAATATACGATTTAACCATTTTACTTAACTTATAAGAATTAAAATTAATTTGTAGATGTATAGAAGCAAATTGATATTTTCCTTTGTTTTTTATAATATATATGTATATTATAAACTATGAGAAGATAAACCGAAATTTTTTCAAATAATCAGATATTGCACCTCCAAACTATAACAAATGCTGTGATAGGTACCAGATCACATGATGATTATCATGTTATTGTGCCTACTTTTCATGATATTTTTTTACTTGTGATTCAAGGTGTACCTTTTTTTTTCTATGTCCCTAAAATGCTGCCTCCAAACAATGTCTTAAAAAGTTTTCTTACTGTCAAAGCACATGAAATTTTAAGAAATTCATATAGTATTTTTATGAGGGAATTCCTTCTTGGCATTTCTGGGTACATTGATATGTTTTTCAAGTCTCTACTCTGAGAAAAATCAGTCCATAATTTTAAAAAATAGGAAAAAGTATTATAATTCTTCCACAGGAGTTGAAGCTTAACAATTGATATAGAGAAGTTACTGGACCAAGGAATTCACTGGCATCAAGAAGAAAGCCAGTATAGAAGCCTGACAGTCAGAGCTCAATGTTAAGTGAAGTTAGGAAGGAAGACATCAGAGAGAAGAAGTCACCAATAAAAAAATCTAAACACAAATAATAGTCTGGAAGAAGAAATTGACATTGTATCACAGAAAAAAAGGCAAATTTTAAATAATATGATTTAAATAAACAGCACATACCAAGAGTCTAACATAAAGCTACGTAAACACAGTTATTTTAACATCTAGGATGAACCTCCCTTAGCACTCTTTCTTTTTTCCATGTGTATATATATATATATATATGTGTGTGTGTGTGTGTGTGTGTATACTTTTTTTTTGTTTTTGTTTTTGATTTGGAGCATTTGTTCTTCCATAAAAATGTTAAAATCATCTTATTTAATTTTCCAATTCTCTCTCCCCCTAAAATTCCTTTGGGATTCCATTTGGGATTGCATCAAATGCATTTATTAATTTGATGAGAATTGACATTTTGTGATATTGTTTTTCAATCCAATAATATTTCCACTTGTTCCAATTTTATTTAACCCCCTAACTCTGGCTTCTGCCAATAAGATGACACCTTTAAAATACTTTTGTTTCCTCCATTACTTCATGTCAATCCTAGATGACACCTTGAAAATATTTTTAAATTTTTCTGAAAATTTAAGTATTTCTATTTTTAGACTTTAGCACTTACCTTGCCATATTTATTCATACATTTAACTAAACATTGGTTGAGAACTTACCATATATTATGCACAGTTTGAGACACTGGGGATGTAATGAGTGAGGGAGAAATTTCTGTTCTTATAGAGTTTATGTATGGGATGACAGATACTAGACAAAATAAATGAGTAAACTTTATTGGAGACAAAATTTGAAAGAGGTAAAGGAGAGAGTCATGTGGTTGTCTGAGGAATTGCTGTTCAGGCAGAGGAATAACAGGAATGCACTGAGGAGAGATCATGCCCAAGTTACTCAGGAACAACAAGGGGACCAGAGTGACTGAGATGGATCCAAGGTCAAGGGTAGGGGAGACGAGAGCAGCCACAATAGTAAAAGGTGAGCCTTGGAAGCTGGTAGAGGTTGTCGGGAGAGACTTCATCAATAACAGTCTTAATGAAATGGCTTAAATTTCACTGTCTTATAAAGAGCCACTAAACGCATGCAACTATTTTACCTTATATTTATATTAATTAAATATTTTTTAAAAATTAAAATCTCAGTTCTGAGATATATTATCCACACTTAATGTGCCCAAAAGCTACATGGGGCTCATGACTGCCATGTTGGATTGGACAAATATAAAAAAAAATTTTTTTAGAATAAAATTGAAAGTTGAATTAGCGCTGAGCTAGTCTAATAAGAAGAGGAGCAGAAGAGTTTTATCAGTCTAGAGTTCATGAATCAGCACTCTTTGCAGAGAATTAAAAACATTTTTTCATTAATAAAACATAAATTATAAGGTCATGAGTAAAGGAAGATGTAATTGGATTTTTAGCCAAAGGCAAGATTATGGCCATTAATGTCATTCTAAGTAACTTTGAATTTATAATCTAGGCCAGAACATATTTCCACAAGGTTCCTATGAGCATGAATCCATGAGATATTAACAGGGGCTGAAACAAAAAAAGAAAGAAAAAAAAAAGGAAAGAAAAAAGGGATGAATGAGTTCCACAGACAAAATAATCACGAGAAAGAATTTGTTCCAAATCTAACTTTGTACTGATTGACCATTTGCATGAGCATATCGCAGCTAACAATTGCCATCTAAAAACATTATTTAAATTTATTCTGAAACCCCCAGAGAAATGAAATATTTGCTTGGATAAATTTTCTTCTTTTTACTCAATTAATAGTAGAGCCTTATCCAGTGTAAAAAAATTACAATTGTAAATTAGTTCCTAAAGAATTCTAAGCAGAAGAAAGTGTTGGTCAGCCATCCACTGAAGAAAATGCACTTGGCAGTAGTGTGAGAGATGGCTTTGGGAAGACTATGTAGAAGCAAACAATTTTGAAAATCATTTTATTAGTTGATGCAGATATATAAAAAAATTAAATACAGCAGGGATATTAGGGAAGAAGCAAATGGCATGAATTTAAGAAAATGTTAGAAAATAAAATTGTAGATTATAACTTATAGGATATGTGCATAAGGAAAGACTATTATGGCCTTGAAATTTACTGAAATAGGCTATTACAGAAAAATAATAACATATTATGAAAAAATAAAGCTTTTTATTAAAAAAGAAACAAAATTACGATTAATTCATAATATTTAAAGAACATTAGACCAGGATGAATGTGCCCCAAACCAATGAGGTTGCTCCAGGGAGGTTATTATATGAGACAGAAAAGATCTGATATCACCTTCAGAAGAAGGATATGGAGATGAATTGGTCACTGGCCATTTCTTATTCCTCTTTTCAATATTCAGATGAGGTCTCAGACATGAAACAGAATAAAATCCACACACAGCAAAGTTGTTATGTATGTGTAGTGTGATTTATAAAACTTTCTTCAAATAACAGTGAAAGGGCTCAGCATAAGGGTAATTATAAGCAGGATCATCTTAAGAATTTACAAAGACAGGAAGCCTACAATTGAGAATAAATGGGTCAGTCTATCAATAACACAAATAATATCATGGGAGGGAATGATGCACAAATTTTACAAGGCAGAATGGGCTTATTTAACAGCACCTGAGAACTTATCCAAGAATATTTTTTGTTTTCTCTGAAAGAACATTTAATGTGCATAAGAAATAGAGCAATTTTCATGACAAATTTCTAAATAGAGAGAACATTCAAATGTCATCAAATTATGCTTTCCCTAAAGCTAAAATATGAAATGCACTTTCCATTTTTTGACTAATAAAATATATATGATCTGTTTCTTGTTTTCTTTGAGAGATTCTTATAATAAAGGCATTCACTTTAATTTATTATTAGAAATTATGATGACTGTATTACAGTGGGAAAATATTATATTTATTCAATTACATTATACAATTACTAAACTTGTTCAATATTAAAGTAAATGTCACAAAAATTAAACGTTAAAATTTCCTTCTAATTTATATTTGGTTACCGACACATAACTCAAATTAAAAACTTCTTTTGTGCCAGATTTAAAAATAACCACTCTTTCTGTATCTCATATTTAAAGTATTTGCTTTTATATGCATAGATATTGATGATTGTTAATTAATAAGTATAGATAGTTTCATTGAACTTGTATATTTTTAGGACTTTTAGATATGCTTATTTTCTCAAAAAAAAATTCTTAAAAGGTCTTTTATGTAGGACTTTATAGCCAGTGTAAATTCATGCAGTCTGGGTTGCATATACGATATATGAGAAAAATTTTCACATTAGATGAACTAGTTTCCTAGATATCTATATAGCTATTAGATCTATAACTTGTAGCCATGTCTGCAAACATGGAGATGTATATATCTGTATGTGGGGAAAGTAGGTTGTAATACTTTTAACATGGCAATTACCCTAGAACACAGGTTTTATTAGGGAAGGTTCAAGGGAGAAAATGCAGAGGAGAAAGTTAGAGCTATGAGAACAATGCATAGGAAAATAAACATATAAAAAAAGGCAAATAACTGTTCATCTAGCTCCTGTAAAAGAATATTACAATGTACAGAAAATATATGTTAAAATATATTTAACATATAATTTAAAATATATGTCAAATATGTCTGCTTATTGATTTCTGTCATTATAAATTGGCATTTGTGTTATTTAAAAAAAAAGAAAGACATTGACTTTCTACATAACAATACAAAAAATCAGTTTTTAATATGAAATTTTTTCCTAATTTAAAATTGTCTTCTCCATACATTTACATTTTCTAAGTCTTCAAATGTCCTGCTAAGATCCCATTTGTGAGTCTATACCTGATTTTCCAATCTCACATTGATAACCCACATTTATAAGAGGTGCTGGATAATTAATTGTTTTCTTAGAATTTACTCTTCTTCCTCCATTTCCTATCATAAGAAATGACATAAAACCAAGGACTTATCAGAGAAACTTCCACTGCTCCCTTTCTGCCATATCCAATGAGTCATTACATTATCTCTGAATTATATCTCCAGTTGACCTTCCCCTCTCCATCTGAAGCATCATGATCTTCTAAGGTCACAGCCATCTTGCTTTTCACTTGAATCACTGATCTAGCACTGAATGGATCTCCTTGCCTCCAGGATTACCTTGATTCAGTAACACCTTCCAAACTACTGACAGTGATTTTCAAACCTATACTATGTCACTCCCCTGCTTAATACCTTTCGATGACTTTCAATCACCTCCAAAATAATATTTGTACAGGAAGAAAATATAAATTCAAAATATTTTTCTTCCTGATAATTTCTAGATCCCACCTGATTTAAGGCTCCTTTGACCATAAAATAAAAGGCATTCTGTGCTTTACAAGAAGAGTGATATTTGGCTGATAATTGAGAAGTCGTTGCTTTGCTATGAATATCAGTATAGTGTTGGAGTTGTGCACTAAATGTTCAAGTGAGAAAATAAGCTAACAGCAAATGTTCTTGGTGTTTCAGGTTTTCTTGGAAGAGAGAGCAAGGAAGTTTTTCAGAATTCCTAAAGCAGAATTTTAATGTTAGGATCCAAGCTTTGTTGTCTCAGATCAGAGCTCTGCTGTTTGTTTAATTTTTTTTTTCATTGCTATTTTTGTCTATAAGGGAACTGTAAAAGTATAGGGCTTCAGAAAGTTTTCTTCTGAATGAGAGGAGATAAATGTGTATCATTTTTATTGTTGAAAGATGATAAAGAGAAGGAAGAAAAAAAGGCAAAAGTTTAGATATGGATCCTGTCTTTATTCTCAGATCTAACCAAGGGAAATGTTGAAAGGCAATTTTTTTATGAGATTAGGAATTTGATGTTCTTTTACCCTTGAAATGAGTCAAGACTATGCTCATCTCAGACTCCTACAGTTGTTCTACAATAAGTCTAATAAGATGTCCGAGTATAACACGGTCGATTCTGTGGAAAGTACTTATATAGATGGGCCTGACATAGCTTGCCTGTGTTTCTTCAACAATGTACAATATATAGATCATCAAAACTTACACATATGCCCCAATAAGCCAAAAATAATAGAGCTGAGGATGCTGGATGGTAGAATCATGGGGAGGGGTCCACATCAGGAGGGGTGAGAGGAGTAGATAGCCACATGGACAAAGAAGAGCTGCCACTAGGCTATAGATGCTTAGTTGCATTCACAACAGTCACAATGCATCAACACAAGGGAACCATTAAGCACTGATCATGATGGGAAAATCCTTTTTTCCTCAAACAGAGAGGTCCTGGGAATCATGTGAGACACACATAGCACTTGTCAATGTTGTGAGGAAACCCAAAGATCCAGATGACACAAAGGAAAGACTCCTGAGAGGTAAAGAGCCATGACACATCAAGCAATTTACAACCCAGACTCTTAAACTAGGCATCACTAAAAAACTTTTCAACGACAAGATCAAATGTATTCACCATCATTGAGAAAAAATATCTACTATAGGAATAACATATATATATGTGTGTGTGTGTGTGTGTGTGTGTGTGTATTTTTTTATTTCTGACATGCATTATAAGTATTTTGACTCCACACTAAGATCAAACTACTTACAAGTCATCTCAATTGTTAGAAAACATCTTAATTGAGGTCCTGTGCTAGGTGCTAGGGGTAAACAGAGAGCAAAACAGCACGATCTTTGCCTACAGTGAGTTTACAGAAGATTAGAATTACAGAAAAATAAACAGTTAAATAAAATAAGGTATGAATATTGTATATGACAATCGAAAGTAGAGGCACTCAGCTAGATCAAAAAAAAAAAGTACAAATTAAGCCTAATAACTTGTTATTTTTCTGCATGCATTCCAAACTCTAGCTATACTGAATTTCTTAACATCTCCTAAGATTGCGAAGGTCTTAAACTTTCATGCATTTCCATATGTCACTCTCTGTATTAGTTTTCTATTGCTGTTATAACAAATTAACATAGATGTTGTAGCTTGAAACAACATAATTTACTATGTTGCAATTCCAGAGGTCAGAAATACTGAAATTGAGGCATTAGCTGGACCATATTCCTACTGGAGGCTCTGGAAGAAAATCTGCTTTCTCGCTTTTTCTAGCTCCCCGAGGCCTTCTGAATTCTTTGACTGCGAGCCTTCCACCCAGAACCTCTGCTTCTGTCATTATATTTTTTTCTGACTTGATATTTCCTCCCTCTCTACAAACCCTTGTGACCTCATTGAGCCCTCCATAATATTCCCGTATAACCATCCCATCTCATGATCTTTATCTTAATCCTTTTTTTGGAGGGTGGGATATCATGCTGCCTACCACACTCTGCCAGAATTTTCATTCAGATTATTTTAGACTTTTTTTTTTTTTTTTTTTTTAGGTTTGGATGATAGAAGAAAAAAAGAGAAAGCAGATAAAGAATGAGCAAAGGAAAGATCATGGGAAGGAAAGAAAGAAGAAAGAAAGGCAGTCAAGCTCAAACTACGGTAGTAAAAAAAAATAATATTAACTGATCCATTTTAAAAATAAGAGTGCAGGATAGCAAAAATTACAATGTTTTGAAAGAGGCATTTCAAATGAGCACTTCAACAAATATTTATTTACATGTACAAGAATATTAACATTAATATATTTTAATATTAACAAAGAACTTTAAATTCTCTTAATGATTTGAACTGGTTTTAAAATCATCTAAAAGTAGTCATATGTTATCTTTACAATATGTCTTAAGTATACTTCTATGTTTCTAGCAGAAAAAACTTTACTGCTACTAACTGGGTCTCGGAAAGTGAGAAATGTAGGATGTTCCAGAGTATTCTTAGCTCTGCAATATTATCCCTCAATCTGTCCTACTGAGTCAGAATTACTGACCCTCAGGGAATAGTGATAGAGCTATTATTTTACCATTTTACAAAGCATGATCTAATATATAAAACTCGTTGTCTAACATAAAAGAAGTTCCTTGTTAAATCTTGATATGATGTCTGCTTATTAGATATTATTAAAAGCATGACTCGTATTAAATAAAAATTAATTTATATCTGCATATTACAACTACAAAATGTATAGACAGTGTCTAGCACTAAGTAAGAAAATAACAGATTCTTACTGCATATAATATTTGTTCAATATATCTTTCTTTTTAAAAATTCATGCTGCGTAGGTATTCTATCAGTGGTTATATGTATACAATTTTCTCCCAAAATACAGGTTTTATTGAAAAAGTCATTTACCGTTAAAATGGTATATGTCTCTGATATATCTTTCTTTTAGTGACTCATAGAAAAAGTCACTCTTCATTTATTTCATTATTGAAAGAGAATCCTGCAAATACTTTAAGCTATTTGAGCTTAGAAATATCTGTACTTTCATCTGCTGTACAAAAACCTCCTACACGGATGAATTTGTTCTAATGCTCTTTCTTTCAAAGTTGCAGCAATATTTTCAATTACCTTTAAAGCAGTATTTATTGAAAAAGAACTGCATTTTGTTTTATTGCCATATAGTTTCATAGATAGTTTTGCTTTTCACCGTGAAAGATCGAGTGCTTCCTCATTAATATGTTTTGAATTTCACTATTATATAAAGCATTAAACATGAAATCTAAATCTTTTTATTACATTGTCAGTATGATAACCAGTAAACCTCTATGCATACAAAGGCTTTTGGGGTCATCTGCAACCCTTTCGAAAGCATGATAAGATTTTCATGTTTTTTGTAAATTTTTTTTAACCTACAATTAACCACATCAGTGCCATCCTTTTAGGTCTCTGCTCAAATCTTCAGTGGCTTCTCACCTCTATTTCATTTAAAGTTCCGGAATCAGAACATACAAAGTTCACAATAATCTGACTCTCCACTCCCAATTCCTTGAACTCACCTCTTAACAACTCTCTTCTGTGTCAGCCATTTTGGCCAACTTGCTTTCAGATATGTGCGCCTTGTTCTTAATTCTGGGAACTTGCACTTACCTCTGTCAGGGTACTATTCCTCTGCCCCTAGGTCTTAGTAGAGCTCTTCGTCTTCCCTCCTTCCCATGTCACTATCCTTGATGACACTTTTCAATATTGCCAGTCCCCTCCCCACTTGTCTTTTGTTCTTCCAGCAGGAATCATTTCCTAAGATATTATATAAATTGTTTCATGTCTTATATGTAAACTTATCCTGAAAAAATAAACACTCTGAAAGCAGCAACTATTTTTATATGCTTTCTGTTTGCATCTAACTTGCATAACCCCAAAACTTAGAACAGTGCTTAGCACGAGGTACTCGATGAATATTTGTTGAATAAATTTCTACTTTTTCAAAATAAGGCAAATTTTTGCCATCTTGTGTCCAAATTATCAAAATTATCTTCTAATTGGTTGTCTTAACTTCCTTCTTTATTCTTTTCCAACACATTCTCAGTAAAATGAGTGTTTATGTAAAATATTTGCTCAAGAATTTTGACTAAGGAAGTGGAGACAGAGAAAGCTTAGGATGTGCAAAACCTGAGAAACAGAATATACTGGAAAAATGGTTCTTAAGAAAATGATATTGCCACAGACATTCTATAGAAGATGACACTGCTCAAATTGAAGTTTAATCTGTGTATAAGTCAGATCTATACAATGACAGAGAAATTATTTCACAGGCACGGATTTTGTTATCAAATTTATTTTGTTTATATATTTACAAAGGAAACTGGAAAAAAGGTTGAATATTTTGCTCCAAAACCATCCATAGTACTGGAATGTTGTGTGAATACCATCTCTAACAATTATCTGCCAACAAGGCAGTGACAAAGCATGAACTAACATATTTTTGAACAGTCGATAAGAGAAAAAAAATCTGAAATGTAAATAGAATGTAGTGACTTTTAAAATCATAAACCCTTAGCTGGTTGGGTAGATTCCATTGTTTTCAAGCAGTAGGAGATTTTTTAAATGTTGAAGTCTTCTGTCATAAGGTATAATTCTAAAAATTGTTTTAGCAATGTTGAAGCAAAGATCGATTAAAAATATTAAGTGTTGATAATAAATTCAATTTCATTTTAGAACCAAAAACTTCTTGGGAATGTTTATAATATGTGTCAAGTAGAAATAAGATATAAGCAATTATTTTTATATGACAAATCTAAGAACTGACAGTTCAAAAATGAAAATATCAAACATAGAACATTAAATTATGCTATGTTGCATATAATTAAAGATTAAGAAACTAAGAAATGTTTGTATAATTTGATTATCCAATAAATATATTAATTTATACGGGTATATAAACATCTATTTGTGTGTATATCTACATCTATCTATCTGTCTTTGACATGCCATTTAGTATAATAATATGAATACTATTTGTTTCCATCATGGCTTATGAGGGCCTTGAACAAAAACTATGTCAGGTCATAAATATAATAGAAACTCCAAAAGAGTTTTTTGACTTGATTTAATTATTAAACAGTATTTTGTTAGTATTCTATAAGGGTAGATATAGTTAAACATATTTTAAATTAGATATATAGCATTAAGAAAGATTCAGTTATTATTTTTTAACATTTTATTTTACCATACATTTAATAACCTTTTCCATAAAACAAATTAAAAATGTATAGTTTTAAAAATTTACTTCGCTTAAACATGCCTTTGGTTCACAATTTCTCCACACATGCTTCAACTAAAAAACACATCATTTATACATTTCTCCATATGGTTATATACATGTGTTAAGTACCTACCATGTGCAAAACACTGAATTATATATAAGATACAACTAGTAATATATATTTTTAATTAATTAGAGTACTAGATACATAAGATATATATATATAAGTAAATGTTCACAGGATTTAGCAAACATGTTAAGGAAGTTGCTAGAGTCAAAAATGCAAAGTGTTTATATACAACATGAACTTTAAAGGTTAAAAGAAAAATGTGTGCGTGTGTGTGTGTGTGTCTCACTCTCTGTGGTGATAATGAATACCTTCACTCTATAAACATACGATTAAGAGTATTACTTAACATTTAAACCATGTCCAATCATGCTGGTTCATATATTACATATGTCTTCACATTGTCCCTTAAAAGAGCTCTCTCTTAGAGTGCTAACTGAATGCTTTATATTTTCTTCATTGAAATCTTAAGGGTTACAAAAGTGACCAAAGAAAGTGTCTGGGAACAGTTACAAATATTGTAAACATAATTTAAAGAGCATTCAAGATGGCCTTTGCAAGAATGACAACCCTAAACCAGGAGATAGAACAAATTACAACTTAAACAACATGAAATTTCAGGTATTTGCTTTGTCTTTCTCTCTCAATGTCTTTTCTTCTAACCTATTATCCTTTATTACTCGGAAATATACCAATATACACGATGAACAGGTGAATGGAAATAACATAGGATAACTCTGTCTTTTTACCTCCGCATACTTCTTGTTTAACTAAGACTGTTTTTCATTCTCATACCATCCGTTATTTCTTTAAGCCTGACCTCACTCCATAACTA
Source organism: Pteropus medius (assembly GCF_902729225.1). Lineage (NCBI taxonomy): Eukaryota > Metazoa > Chordata > Mammalia > Chiroptera > Pteropodidae > Pteropus > Pteropus medius. Next base: position 13,477,802 of record NW_024351073.1, on the reverse strand, counting down.
AAGCACTTCTGTTTAACCAATGTGGAGACACAACCTGAAGACACCCTGAACTTCTTGTTACCAGAAACTCTAGACAGAGTTGAGGATCTTGTGTTTAATGAAGGTCCTGGCATAACCACAAGAGACTCCTTGGCTTTATTACCTCAGATTTAAATGATAACAACAAAACCAAATAACAAAACAGAGATAATTGCTTTTAAGATTTTCACAAAACTGTATTTAATGCAATACATTAAACACAAGGAAAAACATTTTTATTTCTCATTCTTATCAAATTTTTACTTAGAGCAATAAAGCCAAACCATGCACCATCTTACAAGAGCCATATCTGCATTCCAGCAAAGTATATTCTTGGCTTTAACTACCTAGATCTGTTACCAAGTTATGTAAGAATTTGATACTACTCTAAGTACATGTAAAATACTAAATTCTTTTGGCTTACAAACCTTCCCTGGAATGTTGCATGCTTAAGTTCCATTTCTTATTCAGTGTTCTACTCCTTCAACCCAACCATCACTTTCCCCTGTCTCTATAGCTTCCTTCGGTGTTGACAACCCATTGGGATCTGCTCCAGGCATACTGGCCTCCTTACTGTTTATTCAGAATGGCAGGTACTTACTCCCTTCACTTGGACCTTTGTACTTACTCCCTTCACTTGGAATGTGCTTCTCTACTTACCTACATAGTAACTGACCATGGCCTTTCTCCAGAGCCTGGGAGGACATGGTAGTATTGTAAGACCATCAGTTGTCTATCTGAGGGAGTTCTGCACACAGTTTATACATAGGAGTTGCAGTAAATGTCTTTCCTACAATGCTAGTGAGACCCTTCAGGAGCAGATGGCCTTGGAGCATATCAGCTTATTCTGTGTGGTCTCTGTTTCAGTCGGTTTGGGCTGCTCTCACCAAATGCTATAGACTGGGTGTCCTATAAACAACATAAATTTATTTCGCACAACTCTGGAGGCTGGAAGAGTGAGATTAGGGTGCCACAAGGCTCAAATTTTAGTAAGAGCTCTCTTCTGGGTTGCAGACGGCCAGCTTCTAGTTGTGTTCTCAACATGGGGGAAAGAGGATGAGAGAGCTGTCTGAGGTTCCTCTATGAGAGCACTAATCCCATTCATGAGAGTCCCACCCTTAAGACCTAACCACCTCCCCAAAGCCCCCACTTCCTCATACTACCCCTGTGGGAGTTAAGATTTCAATAATTTTTAGAGGGACACAAATATTCAGTCTTTCTCCTTTTAGAGTCTCAGGACACTCAGGAAGAAGCGATAGATGAAGAAAGTAATCACACAAGACAAGTAAATATCACATTACAAAGACGTCAGAAGAAAGAGTGGAAACATTTGAGAAGGGAGATATAGATGAGGAGTCCTGTAAATGCTTAGTCCATACTATTAGTGAGAAATTTTCGTTATCCTATGTGTGGTCGTAAATAATTCCTGGAGTAATAAAGTCTATGATAAGATTAGATTCCAGAGATTCACAAGTAAGGTAATGGTTCCAGCAGAAATTTAATAAGGTTAGCATTCTTCGACACAACTATCAGTTTTTAGGAAAAATGCCAGCTTTAATATAAATTATTTGAATAATAATGTTTATATATCGCTCCCTTATATTTTCTCTTTAAAAACTTTTCTTTAACTAATAGGCACACTTGACCATTAAGTTACCTTGAATTATGAAGAAGCCATGTTTTCTAATATTTGAGATTATCCTCATAGATCCTCACACTGTTTTCCATGTAACTGTAAAATGAAATAGAAAGATAATGTCCTGGGATTTAGGGGACCTGACTCTGCTGATAAATCATCTTGCTGGGTCTCAATTTTCTTAACCTTTCATCTGTAAAATGATTTTTTTTTTACAGTTTTGCATGTATTGTGTCCCATGTCTATCATGAAGCATCAACAAATATGATGAAAGTAACTTGATTTACAGTGAGAACACATCTCTAATTTAAACTGACAGGTATGCTGACATTTAGATGCCATTTCAAACATAAAAAATATCAAACTGAAATCATTGCCTTTCTGCCAAAACTAGCTTGGCATTATGATTTTCTTATTTCTGCCAAGGATCTTCTCTTTCAATCATTCTCATTTTAAATTGTGGAGTCAACCTTGACTCTGAGTTCTTATCATTTTTCATATTCAGTTGCTTAGCCCTGTTGATTCTTATCCATTAGTATTGCTCAGCTATTACCTTTTTTTTTTATTTCCTTCACCAACTCTGCTATAATCCACCTTCATAACTAGTATACACTGCCATAAATTAAAATTTATAATAACATTTTTTTAAATTTTATTTTCTTGGCAATTTTGATAAAATATCAAACCCTTAACCTACTATTTAAACATTTCACAGGAAAATCTCTTGCAAACTGCTCCATAAAATTGTTATAATAATTAACAGTAATTACCTATGTGCCAGGCATTGTTTCAATCGCTTTAATTTATAATTTGATTTAATTTAATTGTCATAATAATAACCCTACAAGGTAAGCAAGATTATTATCAACACTGTGCAAATGAGAAAACTAAAGTAAAAAACAAACAAACAAACAAAAAAACTTGCTCAATACCATGCTATTCTGACCAGAATAATGATTTTAATCCAGGTTACCTGAGTCAAGTCTGTAAGGTTAACTGCATTACGATGCCACCCACCTTAGGGTTTTTGGTCTCTGAATGCTTACTTGTCCCACATTTATGTCCTATATTTAACATGCACTCTTTGCTCATTATCCCCTGTTCAGCATGTCTATGTTTAAAACCAAATTCAGCATTCTTTCTAAAGTCTGATCTTGTTATTTTGCCCACAGTGTTTTCTTTCCTCCTTTATATTTTATCATCTGTCTGTAGTAGTCCCTTGTTATTACGCTAATGATATCTTTTATTGGAATGCAATTGTCTGTCTTCTGTCTCTAACTGTCATATGAGGATAGAATGCATATTGTATCACCAAAGTGCCAGGTGCAGAGTCTTAGACATAAGGGCTACTCAATAAAAATGTTATGAATGCATGAACTCACATGTTATAAAATCTACACAAAAAATATTTGACCCCTATACTCTGTCTCTTGTTGTAAACAAAATAAACAACTAGATAAATTATATAAAAATCTTGATATACATTTTAATATTCAGCACTGTTCTCTACCTGTATTTACAAAGAACATTGTTTTTTAACATTGGATCGATTTATCATAAGCATCAGTCTCTCATTTTGTGGAGCACAAATAATCACACATCTAGACAGTAAATTTCAAGAAAAATTTACACTGATTATTTTATTTTCTGATGTAATATTAATATTTAGTTTTTCTGAGAAACCCATGTTACTACTCTCTTGAGAATGGTTAATTGAAAATTACAAATAAAGTTTATGATTTAATATTATTATAATTTCTTTACAAATTTATATCAATAAATATAATGCTTTGTCAAAAGAACAATAATGAGTGACTTAAAATAACTTACTTATGTACCTTAGAATAATAGTTAAAATTTATAAACTTACTTCAAAAATTCAGGACTCTTGAATTTTTTACCTATTCATTTTAAATATGAGGAAATCAATAAAGAGAAGTTAAGTAATACGCTCAAATTTACCAATATAAACCAACATAGGCAGAAAAGTAATAATTTAGAAATACAGTTCTCTATCCTAATATATTACAATGCTTTCCCAAATTCTAAATCAAGTTTGAAATTATTTAAAATGTATTCAGATAACATGTTTCAAAATTTTCCATTTAATCATAGATTAGAATGGTTTTAAAATATAAACAATGATAGCGCTTAATGAAAACTAATTAGATACTTTACTGGTGCATTTCGGAGCAATAATATCTAATTGGAGATTAAGTCATCTCTAAAATTTTGTTAGTAATATTTATTTAAAAATAGGTATTGAAATGAAAACTATCACTTGTAGTAGCTAATGAAGAATGTTAATTCCCCCACCTCGAGAATACTGTGAAATGCTATTTCATATATTATGTGTCTTTCTCCATTCTATAATTTATTTCTTGTTAATATTGAAAACTTAAAGGAAATAACTAGACATTTTTTGTTAAAATTGACTGATTTAGAAATTTGAATCTTTCCTTGTTCTAAATAATGATCTTCACATTTACATTTATCTTGCTTTTCAAATGTTAAAATAAATAAATAAATAAATAAATAAATAAATAAATAAATAAATAAATAAATAAATTGATCTATTTTGACCAACCTGCACTGTATATTCCATCATGTCAGTTCTAAAGGGGACTGCAAAGTGAACCACAAAGTTAATCATGATTCTTAAGGTTTCATTTTAAATCTTTAATTTCACATTTTTAAGATAACATATAGTGGTTTAGCACATTTGTTTTTTTTCTAAATGTCTACTTCATTTTAAAAAAGTAAACTCTTAATACCTCTTTTGTTTTGGGTATGAGAAAAAGCAAAATTCAAAAATTCATAGGTAAAGTTTCTCAAAGAAATTCTAAGAGTGAAATGTGGCTGTGCCTGGAGGCAGACAGACCATGAGAGAAAGCTGCTGGAAGTTATTTTTTAATGACTTTAGAAAATTGCAGATAAGCGGAAGAAGGCAGTACACCAGATGCTGAGTCAAATAAATCTGGAAAATACTTGGGAATTTGATAAGTTACAGTGAACAGAGTTGGAATGGTAAGAGGGACTGCATAAAACTTCTTTGAATGAAAGCTTATTATAAAATTTTTGTCAAGGTATATACTGGTGTTTCTTATTGTATTAATATCATGATTTAGATGCTTCCTTGTGTGTTACCATCATTCTCAAAGACAGTTATTTCTCCTCATGCGCTTAATCAAGCAGAGTTGTTGACCACTGACACTTTTTGATATAAAAAGAGCAATTTTATATGGCTCAATCTAAAGTAATAAACTAGTTCATATTTCCACATCAATTATTGTATGAGAATCCATCTTCATTCTCTCTGTTTAGTTCCCCATTCCCTATCAATATATAATCATATTTCTATGGCAAACAACTACTAGGTCAATCTGAAGATATTTCAACTGAAAAAGAACATGACATGTTTGAAAGAAACAGAAAAGGCAATCTTGTTAACATTGTAGTAATAAGCGAACAAAAACACTCAGTTGAATCAGATCTAGGTTGTGCTGACATGTGAATTAACGGAGACTGTCGAGGTGTTTCTATTTCAACATTGGGGGAGAGAGAGACACACAGAGAGAGAGAGAGAGAGAGAGCGAGAGAGAGAGAGAGAGTGTGCTTAAGTAGTACATCAACAACAGTTGCTCTTGGTGAAATTTGGAATCTGTGTTTAACATTCATTATTCAATTGCTCTTTGTAATCATTTTTTTCATTATATTATTGCTAGTTTATATTTTTCTTATACTCATTCTGTAAATTTCCTGTCCTCTTTCCCCTTAAATAATTTCTGAGCCTTACATATTTCTTTTTCTTTGCTCCCTGTGAAATTTCTTTCATTATATGTACTAGATTGAGATTGTTAGTGAAATAGACTTCTAATTTTTTCTCCCTATGCCCAGCAGTCTGAGGCTATTCAAATTATGACAGTACCAGTTGCACCAAAGAATACATTTGGGCCTAATTAACTTTTGTCCATTAAAAATGACCTTGTTGGCAGTGAAATGGACATTGAGCAGTCCTCCCAGAGAGACATTTAGAAACATAACAAAAAAAAAAAAAAGATCTTTGGACATTTCTGAGTCTTTCAGTCATGTAACTTAGATAACATTAGATTCTGATGGTGTTACTAACGTTATCATCTTTAATGAGATAATCTAGTTGTCCTGTGATGTAAATAGCTGCTTTTAATCAGTGAGCATTTTAATATTAGTAGATATTCACTATCTTTTGATGTCAATGCATGTACTCCTTGTGACAAATTGGTGCACTGATAAGATATGTGAAAAACATTAATTTCCATGATACTGCGATATATTGAATTATATTATATTGTTACAGCATATTCTCCTTTTGAAATAAAAAGATAATTTTGAAAATATAAGTTAATGGTGGATGCTTTTATTTAATTATTTTTGTTTCCTTGTTTTTCCATAGGTCAAACACATGAGCTATTTTTTTTCTTTATTTATATTGAAACTCTATTAAAAGAAGCACGACTATAGCAGAATTTGGTAAAATTCCTTCAAAATGCTTTAATTCACATTACTAACAGCTCTGTGAACCTAGAAGTTACTTTACAAAGATAATGTGTTCTTGCAGACTCTCTTTCAATATTTACTTAGACTGATGTTCTACAAACAATTCTATATATACATTTCATTCCAAATCACACAATTTTGACTTCAGATTTATTAACAATCCTCTTCAACCCTTTTTGCTTGTTGCTGTTTTTACTTGTTCTCTCCATACTCTTCATCATGTATAAATTAAATGTAACACACCTGCTATGTACTCTCAGTTATTATGTGGGAATACAATGTGGTTATTAAATATAAGAATCAAATACCAGTTTATATGTAATGGGAAAAAAACACATATTACATCATTAAAAAGTTCTTTGTCATATTTAGACATGAAACTATTTTAAATTTAAACAGTATTTCTGAGATAATATTTATTAGTTCAAATTACAACTATCTATATAAAAGATAAAATAAGAAGGCATATTAACAGTAAAATGAGCTTAAATTTAAACTTCACACTAATATTTGTTGATATGGATTAATAGAGTCATAGATAAAATGATGATGCTGAAGAGGAGTCCTTTCTCACTATATTTAGAAGAAATATGATGCCGTGAAATGGGGTGGGTCTCACAAACAATTATACCAAAGTCGTTCACCTTTGGTAAATCATCCTACTTCTCTGTGCCTCAGTTTCTCTCTTCATGAAATAATAATTAATTTTGGGTGGTAAACAGGCAATGCAATATACATATGATGTATTACTGAATTGCACACTTGAAACCTATATAATTTCATTAACCAATGTGGCTCCAATGAATTTAATGAAAAAATAAATGAAGTAACTAAATTTGAATCAAAACTCTCAAACATAAACAAATTAAAATTATCCTGGGCTCTTTTAAAAAATATTCATGCCTTATTTCAATGATAGAATTTGTTTGGGACAGGTTTGAGCATTGGTATATTTTAAAGTCCACAGAAATTTTATAAAACTGGGTTAGATGGTCTTTAATGATTTTTGGTAGTTCAAAGAAGTGTGGAAAGAGACTAATAAACTAGATGTTGATATGATACAGCTTTTAGAAACCAGTAAACCTAAAATACACCCTTCCAGAAAACTTGAAATGCCTTTGCTATTAAAAAAAAAAAAGATAATTCCTATTCATTTCCTCCTGTTATTCACCCCTGCCTGTGAGCATCAGCATGTGTTTCTACGAATAGAGTCTGCTGGAGTTTTTAATGACTAAGGCATCTCACTCTTGCCATTCATCAAAAACACACACCCTGTGGGTAACCACCACACAGTCTGCCTTCTTAGGAAAAGTAATAGCAATTCACTAAAGCAGTACAGTGAGTGCTACAGACCATAAGCTTATTGCTCCAATTACTCTTCAATTCTTGGAAGGGAACAAGGAAAAATGAAATCTAGCCTTAGTTTATTTATATTTCAAAGCATTTCTCTGCTAAACAGAGGTATATGTTTTAGAGGATGAAATCAAAAATTTCAAGGAATCTAAAAGATTCAACCTTTTCCACTACACATATTTAGCTCAAAGATTAAAGTAATACTAAATCTAATATGGCTGTAACTTGAAAAATGCATAGAATTAAAATAACTTGAAAAATGCATAGAATTAAAATAAGAGAAACAATCTTGACAAGTGTAAAAGTATTCAAAACATTTCTTCTTTATAAGCTTTAATTAAGCTTTTTCAATGAGTATCAGAATATTTTTCTTATTTAGATAGCAAGAGGTCATTTAAGTATACATTATATATGTGATAATATATATTTACATACTATAATTATATATAAGTATTATATATATTTAAGATCGGTTAAATATTATATTTGCCTTATTTCAATAAATGGCCTTCCTTCTCACTATAAATTATAATCTAGTATATTTATATATTAAGAAGTTATCAATCAGCTATTACTGAAAACAGCCTGAATATAGAGTAGTTTATACAATGAATTTCTTTCTCAGTCATGTGTGTGGGGGCCAGCTCTCATCTGTTGAGCTAAACTCAAGTCAACTACTTGACTGTAAGCTGCGGGTTGGGTTCAAGTCTATTTTATATATGTATTGCATTCTGAGATCATGATTACCTAGTATCTGTTTTCTCATCGCAGATAATAGAGCAAAAACAAATAACCCTAAACATAATGCCTCCTGAGTTATTATCTTGGAACTGGTATGATGTTATATCCACCCATATATCCTTAGCCATAACAAATCTTGTGACAAAAATGTGGATTAAAGATTTGCAGATGATATTTCATTTAATTCCATTAATTTATTCATACATTTGTTCAATTATCCATTCAATCATCATATATATATGATATATGATATATATCCAAAAGGTGATTATATGATTGGCACAAAACAAAGCACTAAGGATACAATGGTGACAAAAATAAATATAAGTGTCTTCTTTCATTGAGTCCAAAGTCCAGTGGAGCAACAAGTGATTCTCATCAAACGACTGCACAAATACATCTATAAATAAACATTTTTATAGTACAATTAAACAAAAACACTGGGTGCTATAATTTATACGATATAATATTAAAATTCAAGAAATCTTCACAGAGGAACCAATAAATGAGCTGAGAAATATATATTATGTTATCTAGACAAAATGCTGTAGCCGAAAGGGACAAGAGTATCTGAAGCGAAGGAAAGAGTATAGTTAGCCCTCTGTACTTGTGAGTTCCCTGTCATGGACTATGTGGATTGAAAATATTTTTTTTTAAATGTTACGATGTTGCTGACATGTACTATGTAGTTATGTCTGTGATGACTGTGTCTGAACTGAATAGGTATAGACTTTTTTTCTTGTCATCATTCTGTAAAAAATACAGTATAACAACTATTTATATAGCATTCACATTTTATTAGTTATTACAAGTAATTTAGAGATGATTTAAAGTATACAGGAGGATGTGCATAGGTTTTATGCAAATATTACACCACTTTATATAAGGGACTTGATATCCTAGCCATTGGTGGATTTGGGTATCCACAGAGAGTACTGGAACTAATCCCCCATATGTATTGAAGGACAACTGTATGTGCAAAAGTTTTATAATAATAGAAATCATGTTTATTTGAAAAAAAATGTAAAAAAGGTAGATAAGAAAGATGAAGAAGAATGGCATGGGCTAGAACTATAAAGAGAAGCAGAGTCAGGTTATTCAGGGCCTCGTAGACCATAGTAAAATGTTTTAATTTTACTCAAGAGCAATAGAAAGCTGGTGATTTTGCTTCTGAGTAAACAGATGTGAAATATTCATATTTCCACTTAAAAACATCACTTTGGATTTATTAAATATATTGGAATAAGACGAGAGTGGATTTGAAATTTGTTCATCCAAGCCCATTCTAGTTTGATACTTCAGAGAGCGATGCATTAGAAAAAAGAGTTTGAAGATAAAAGTCAAAGTACTCAGTGAAAACTTAGTTGTACAGTGTGACAAAGAGGGTTGTTTAAAGCTCACTTCTACAATTCAGGCTTATAAAACTGGGTATCTAGTGTACTCTTAAAAGATGCTTCTATTCACTAATTTCTTTTTCTCCTCCCAAATATTTTAGGTTGTGCTGTCACTTGCCAATAAAACTGCCTATTCAATTATGTGACTGCAAGTTATGTTCTTGTCTATATATCATAAATGAACTAGAACATAGTTTAAGTAAAAACAATATAATCTATCTTGAAATACCAAGTATGATCATTTAAATAATTTCAAACTAGAGAAACAAATCTTACTATAAGCCAAAAATTAGTGCTAATATTCTTAAAGTTACAAATTTAATTAGCTAAAAACCACTACAACTGATTAAAAACAATCGGTCCATACAAATCATTTGATATGCCTCATATTGGATTATAGTTGGAATGATGCTGTTTATTAAGGGGAAAAAATGGACAGTCATTAATCCTGAATTTTAGATCACAGTATTAGTTATAAGGGAGTAACATTATTTTCCACTTTATACTAATCACTACTTTAGCAAAGGATTACATATTTATTTCCTCACTTACATCAATTTTTTTCTGTTATATGAGAAAAAAACACTGATTATTATTTTTGATAGTTATCCAATCAGCCATTCACCTAAAATCTTTACCTTCAGTAATTGTTAGAGCTGAAGTAATTTATCTGAAAATAATTCGAAGTTGATGGCATTATTATAGAGATGATAATTAGTAAATTATAGCCATGACAATGATCTTGCTAATGCAAGATCGATCTAATGGCATAACAATACACAGAAATCATTAGATTACCAAAATTAATGTGTGATCTTGAGGCCATATGTATTTTACAAGTTTACTGAGTTCCTAATATATGTCATGGGCCTGTGTGGGCATTGGTGATACATTAACCTCATCCTCAAGTGCTTTCAAATACAACAGATATAAAAGTCTATATATTTTTTCATGTGTATAAAATGGCTTCTATTTTTTTAATCCAAAAATATTAGAACTACAAATATAATTCTATCTTGGATTATAGAACAGTATTATGTTTTGCTATTATTTTTTATTTATGACTTTTTAAAATTTTTTATTTTTCATTTATAGTTGACAATAATATTATATTAGTTTCAGGTGTATAACCTAGTGAGTAGAGTTTTATATAACTTACAAAGTGGTCATCCCAATAAATCTAGTAAGCATCTAGCACTATACATAGTATAATATTATTAACTATATTCTATATGCTGTACTTCACATCCCCATTACTATTTTGTAACTACCAATTTGTACTTCTTAATCTCTTCACCTTTTTCACTCACCCTCCCAATACCCCTTTCATCTGGGAACCATCAAAATGTTCTCTGTATCTATGAGCTTGTTTCTGTTTTGTTTTATTTATTTTGTTTCATAGATTCGACATGTAAGTGAAATTATATGACATTTGTCTTTCTCTGTCTGACTCCACTAGAGTATGGTACTCTCTAGTTGCATCCATGTTGTTGCAGATGGTAAGACTTCATTCTCTTTTACGTGGCTGAGTAATATTCCATTATATGTATGTACCGCCTGTTCTTTATTCATATTTATGACAGTTTCCAAGCAGCAAATTACAATTTAGAATGAATGAACTAGATCTTTAAAAAAATGAGGAGTTTTCTAAGCTAAGCAGCATAAAATAAAAGCTTTGGAAATAAATTCAAAGTCTAAAGGATGACACTGAAACCCAACTGTGATACTTGTTTTGTAAACTGATAAATTTCTTCATTCTTCTAGCCTTTGCTTTTATTTTTAAATAATAATTGTACCAAAGCTAACATTTTTAAGTGCTTATATATGCTAGGTTATTAACTAGAGTCTTAAATACATTGTCTTATTACTGAGACCCCAATGTTACAGCCAGCGCTATTTTTATTCATCACATTATATGGAAGAGGAAACAATCTTAAAATTCACCAACTTAGTAGAAAGTAGATAAAATTTTAATTTATGCTAAGCTCAGAGTCTTTGATAAATACTATAACAAGACTGTTAGTATCAGAGGGCTCTTTCTAGCTCTCAAGTAGATTGAATAAAAAGGCAAGGAGTTCTCAGTTGGGGGTCAGAACATGTTAATACTTGTCCTTCCTTCTATTAGCAATACAATAAAGTAGTCCCTGAGACCAATACTTTTTAAACTAAAAAAGTGTAATCATATATGTTATTCATTAACGTAAGACTAAAATGCCATACAAAAGTTTCTCAAGCTATTTTTCTGGTATCAATCTGACAAAGGAGATTTACAGACATGGCACACTTCCATTAGCTATCTCTACACAGTAAGGTCAAGATCAGTTGGTGCAGGCACAGCTCCTAAACCTACACCAGTAAAAACTGCAGCTGTTCCCCTACTGACCCCTATTAATCTCTGACAAAATAGCATGTAAGACTGCCTACACGGAGACCAGGCATACCAAGTCAGTTAGTTCTGTGATGAATATAAGAACTATATCTTAGTTTTTGATTCCTATGTTCACTTTAATGTTTGGCACATAGTAGGGAACAGACTTTTTGAATAAATGGATGAATTATTTTAGGAAAAATCTTAAATGTGTACTTCACAGTCTTTTTAGAGTAAATAAAAAAAAAATAAGGTGGTGTGTCACTTTAAGAAACACACAGCGTCTACCTATAATTTATAGTGTATATGTGGTACTTGTAGATTAAGGGTACAGATCAGTACAAAAATTATATCTGTATCTACTTGTTTATCAACATGTAGAATAGGTCAGAATTATGCCATTTTATTAGCATCTAAAAAACTAACCAGAAGTGTTCTTAATTTGCCTATATATAAAAACATAATGTAAATTTGCAGAAATGTATATCATACATAAAAGATACATAAGGTCACTAGTGAGTAGTATCTCAAAGTTATTATCAAATGATTTTATGGACCTTTTGGCAAATGGACACAAGATTAAAAAATAGATTTTTTAGCAGCATTGGGAAGTCCAAGGTCAAAGAAACCTCAATCACTTTTTACTAGCAAAATTTGCTTTGAAGGTATTTAGGTTTCCAATGCATTCGTCTTTACCTAGGTTTTTAAATATAAATCAAAGAAAGACTAAAGAGTGAAAAGAGGAAATAGCTACAGCAGGAGAAAAAAAAAGATGTCAGAGGTTTTGAAATATTTCAGAGACTAACTCAACCTGGCTTATATGTTTTCTCTTTCTTTGGGTATTTTTTTCAATGTTTGAAGAGAATTTCCTGTTCTCACAGAGAAAACTAAAAAGTAAGTAGAAAAGATTAAGAAAGAAGGGAATAGTTCTTTTTATACTAATGCATTTTTTCATGTATTTATACTTACTGTTTAAATCAGTCTTTTTCAGAATATAGTATAACTATGTAGGAATAAAATTATATTATATATGAAATATGTAAGATAAATTATTAAATATATTAAAATATATATTTCCTCAAAGAATATAAATAGGGCTTTTCCCCCAAGTTTATTGAGATGTAATTGATACATAACATTGTGTAAGTTTAAAGCATACAGTGGAGTGATTTGATATTTATATATATATATATATATATATATAATGTAATAATTACAACAGTAAAGTCAGTTAACACATACATCACCTCACATAGTTATGATGGGTATATTTAAGGTTGTCCATCAAATTTCAAGTGTGCAATGCTGATTGTTAACCATGCTGCACACCTTTTGGCCAACATCTCTTCATCTCTACCACCCACAATTTTAAGTCAACAATTGTTAATGAGTGTCCATTATAGACCTCATTCCATGTGGAGATATGAAGCTATTACATAGAATTAGTCTTTTCCATCAAGATTTTACTAAACTTGAGAAAGTCAACACTCATAGCCATTAGAAAATCAAGTGACTATATTTCAGTATCTTAATCACTTAAATTGTATAGTGTAATGAGAGGGCTTTTCCCTATGCTCAGCCCACTACCCCACTACTTTCCAACGCTCGTAGTGCCACAGTCCCTTTAGAAGTCAAGGACACTCAGTATTTTGAGGTTGCTTACAAATTTCCTTGGCTGTGACAAAGAGGCATTTACTCATACAAAGAATTTTCGATGAAGACTCAGAAAAATTTATTGTATGGGAGGGCATCCTTCTGTTAAGTCTCTGGTGAGCCATAGACAATGGTTGACGGAAAGCATTTGATCTGTAGGATGGTGAAGCCCAGCATGCTTCCATTCCAGGAGGTTAGCTGCTCACTTGGCTGGTGAGTAAACTTTGATCAGTGCTACTTTGTCTCCACTTGGCTGGCTGCATAAGGCTCTGCTGGCTTTCGATGCTTTCAACCAAGTCCCTCTGGTTGTAGCCTTCGTTTTGACACTGGTCCTTCAAGGCCAATGCCATACCATCTTATCCTGTTCACATCCCATTTGACACCCCTATACTCTTAATGGGCCATTGATGGTTTCCTTCTTTTCCTCACCACACTGTTTCTAAAGTGTCCTAGAGAGTCAATTTGATAGTCACATCCCCTCTGTTTGTACTATTTTGAGATTAAAAGCCTGGTTACAACTTTTTTAAAATAGAAATTGTGTCTTTTTTCGGCTATGTCACTAGACATTTTGAAGGTACTTCAGTCCTTTCAATTGAAAAGGGAGGGAACAGGATCTTTAGAAACACGATGATTAATATTTCAAGATCTTATCTCTTTAAAGTAACAAAATAGAATCTACGGTTTAACTATGTCCCATACTTTATTCTCACATTTCCAGTGGCTTGCTAAGCATATTTTAGCATCTGTTTTACAAGCATGTAAGTCAAAAAAATGTTTACACTGATCCTTCAAACCAGCTACTCTGACTGACTACAATTTCTTTTTGTTCCATTTCTATTGCTTCAGTCACGCATCCTTAATACCTAATAGTGATGATTCCATCCCCACTGCCACCATAATTTGTTGGCTGAACTTTCGATGATACCTTATTTAATCTATTTTCATCCTTTCCCCACTCACCTCTTCTACTAGATTAATTATTGCTATTAAATTAATATGTCCCTTGTTTTAAATATTATTGCAGGAATGCAGGCACATAAAAAGTATTAAGTAGTTCAGAGGAGTTTACAATAAAAGAGAAACTGTTCTTCCACGTCTTGTTCCTAGTTCTATTTCTCAAACTCAGCAACATTTATTTGGACATAGTTCCATATTTAGAGATTATGCACTTTAAAAATCTTTTCTAAATTATTAATTTAACGTATCTCTTGATGCTCTTCTAGGAAAAATGAGGATTTAGTTCACGGATATAAAACTTTATCTCTTTCCCTCCTCTCGATTAATAAAAGTTATTATTTTAATCCATTTATTATCATTTTACATTGAAAATATACATTAAATTTGAGGAAGAATTTCACCTGTGCTTCTGTTTTAACAACCCTTTGCCTTCTCTCTCACTGTAGTTCCTTCCTCTTTAATTTGGGAATACGTCTTTATTGCTTTTCTTTTCATCAATAGTGGTTCCCAGATTCTTTCTGTTTGCAGAATTTTGTTGCAATATCTTTTTTTTTTCCACTGAGGCTTTCCTCTATTTTTGTTATTATGAGCTTATCTTTTTGAAACAATTTTATTGTGTTTTAGAAAAGAGTAGAGAAAAAGATTGAATTCAGCCATCTAAAGTGATAAGCAATTGTACTAAACTTTCCAATGTACTTTTTGTTTGTAAAACACTGTCAATCTCCTGGTTTTCCATAGACTGCAAATTTTGAAAGTCAGGCTCCCAAGAAGTTGACTCTGAGATGTGGATTAGCATACATTAAATTTATTAGGGAGTGCTCCCAGATAAACACCTATGGGAGAAGGGAAGTGAGCAGGAATGGCCAGAGTTAAGTTAGGCTGTGATGCATTCACAACCACTGAGTTAACACATCAGTTTATCCTGGATTGAGATAAAGGGGCCAAGCCTTTATCGCCAAATCAACCAGTCATTGAATGAGGGCTTCCCCTGGGAAGGAGCTTGATGAATGAGTGCTGTCTGCCACCAATCCCCCTAAGCAGATGGAAACTTAATTCTCATTCCTGAGGGTGAGTCTGAATTGTTAGGCACATTGTGAACTACAACCACAAAATCCAAAACCTAGGCCTGGAATTTAAAGCTGTGTCCAGTCTATTCTAAATAGATTTATATAGATTTATTTCCCACATTTCCCCAGTGTAAATCCAAATATGCTGGTAAAACTAAGTATACTTCATTGTTCCACAATCTTTCTTTTCCTGCCTTTGACATCTTCTGAGATCAGCTTCGGTACCACTTTACACGTGAAGCTATTTCTGACCTGACAAGTTGAAAGGACCTTTCCTGTCTCTGAATTCTTTCAGAATATTTTAAAATAGCTAACTGCATTAATTTCATTAGAACATTAATCTTATCTCCTCATTAAACTGCAACTTAAGATGCCCCATAATAGTTATTGAAATAATTATTAAATGATTATTAAAATAAGGAATCGTTGGAAAGAGAGTAAAATATTGAACTATGCAGACAAAGCTGCAGACCAAACTTCAGACAAGATTAGATCTGAGCTTGGATTTCAAGACTTAGAGAGTATGCATGGCTTCCTTCATCTCCTGAGAATTCTCAGATGGCCCGATGACTTGCTGCTTGTGGTTTGCAGGTTATGAGGTTCAAATCACTTGTTTCAATACTTAATTTCTCTGTTACCTTAGATGCATTACTTAACCTTTCCGAACATCAGTTTCCCAAAATATAATGTTTGTAGTTATGTAAGAGGATTAAATGAGATAATCTTTTAAAGTTATCACTTTCTGACAATTACTGATGGAATCTTTATTTCTACATCAAAAAAAAAGTATCATCAAGATTTTTAAAGAAATCATAAATATTTTTAGAATTGTATTTTTTTCAAATTTGGTAATTCATTTAGTATATTTACGAGTATTCACGTTGGTTAATATGCGCCACTTTATTTTTCATTGTATAGGAACAAAACATAAGTCCTATCTTCTTAACAAAATGTTAGGTGCAAAATACAATATTGCTAACTCTCAGCATCACTGTATGGTAGATCTAGAACTTACTCAGGTAGAAGAACCGAAACTTTGTACCCATCGAGCAACAACTCCCCTTTTCACTCTCCCACAGTACCTGGCATTCTACCCTCTGTTATGAGTTTGACGATTTTCAACACCTCTTATAAGTGGAATCAAAGATAGATCCTTCATGATTATCTTATTTCACTTAGCATAATGTCTTCTAAGTATGCCTATGTTGTGGCATATGGGAGAGTTTCCTTATTTTTTAAGGCTGAATGATATTTTATTTTATGTATATCTATTCATCTGTTTTATACATTCATCTATAGCTAATAACTACAATAAACATGAGATTGAGAATGTATCTTTGAGTTCCTAATCTCAATTGTTTTGAATATATATCCAGAAATAAGAATGCTGGATCACACGGTATTTTTATTTTTAATTTTTTGAGGAATCTTACACATTGTTTTCCATAGTCGCTACACCTATTTTATATTTCCAAGAAGAGCATACAAAGGTGCCTATTTTTCAGTGTCCTCACCAACATCTGTTATCTTATTGTTGCTATTATCATTGTTGTTATTAGTAACCATGCTAACAGATGTGAGATGATACCTCATGGTTTTGATTTGCATTTTTCTGATGATTTGTGGTATTGAAGTCTTTTCATATATCTGTTGATCATTTACTTGTTTTTCAGAGAAATGTCTATTCAAGTCTTTTGCTTCCTTTAGAATCATTATTATTATTATTATTATTATTAATTTTGCTATTGAGTTGTGAGAATTCCTTATATATGTTGGATATTAACCTCTTGTCAGATAGATGATTTGAAAACATTTTTTCTCGTATTATAGGTGACGTAACATGGACTCTATTCTAGAGAATGTTTCATGTGCATGTGAAAAAAATTTGTATTCTGCTAGTGAGTGGACTGCTCTGCATATATCTGTTAGGTCCATTTGCTCTATGGTGGTTTTCAAGTTTACTACTTAATTAATATTCTGCCTGGATATCCTCTCCATTATTGAAAATGGGGTACTGAGGTCTCCTACTATCATTGTGTTGTTATCAATTCTTCTCTCCAGTTCTGTCAATATTTACTTTATATATTTAGGTGCTCTGATGTTGAGTTTGTGTATATATATACATATACACATATATATTTATATAGAGAGATGTTAGGTGTGTGTATGCATATATATTTAAATATATATTTATTGATTGTTGTGTTATATTTTTCTGATGAATTGGCTTTTTGTTACTATATAATTACCTCATTTGTCTCTTGTGATAATGTTGGACTGAAAGTCTATTTTGTCTGACATAAGTAGAGCCAACACTGTTTTTTTTTTTTTGCATTGTTACCATTTGCATAGAATATCTTTTTCATTCCTTCATTTTTAGCCTATGTGTGTGTTCTTAAAACTAAAATGATTAGACATCATATACTTGAACTTTTTTTGTTATCTATTCAGTCGATCTAATATCCTTTGACTGGAGAATTAAAGTTATTTACATTTAAAGTAATTATTAATATGTAAAAACTACTGTCATTTTGTTAATTGTTTTGTCTATCTTGTAGTTCTTTTGTCCCTGTGTCTTTCTTGATGTCTTCTTTTCTAATTTACTGATTTCTGTTTGTAATGATTTGCTTTGATTCTTTCTCTTTTCTTTTGTATGTCTTCTATAGATATTTTGTTTGTGGTTACCATGAGGCTTACATAAGACTTCTTAAAGTTATAAAAGCCTATTTTAAGCTGATTACAACTTAACTTCAGTCGCATACAAAAACGACATTTTTACTTATTTCCCTTACAAACATCAGATATTACTGATGTCAGAATTTATATCATTTTATATTACATATACATTAATATAATTTCAGTTATAGTTATTTTTAATATTTTTGTATTTTAACTTTTATATTATAATTAAAAACACTATGACATTATTACAGTAATCTATATTTGTTTTTATATTTTCTTTTACCAGAGAGTTTTATTCTTTCTTGTTGCTGTTTAGTTTAATAGCTATTTGTCCCATAAGTCCCTTAGTCTTTCTTCACTCATTTTTTTATTCTTTTTGTCTTTTTGCTCCTCTGACTGGATAACAAATGGCCTTTTTTTGTGTTCACTGATTCTTTCTTCTGTTTGATTGCATCTGATGTTGAAATCCTGGAGTGAATTTTTCAGTTCGGCTATTATATTCTTCAGTTTTAAATTTTCTGTTTACTTTTTAAAATAGTTTATGTTTCTTTATTGATTTTCTCACTCTGTTCATACATTGTTTCTCTAATTTTTAGTTGCCCATCTGTGTTCTTTTGGAATTCACTGAATTTCTTTAAGATGATTACTTTGAACTCTTTCATTTAATTAATAAATCTCCATTTCTTTAGGATTAGTTACTGAAGATTTAGTTTGATTCTTTAATTGAGTTGTGTTGTCTTGAGTCTTTGAATATCTTATAGATTTGCACTGGAATCTGTGCATTTGAAGATATACTTTTCCCAGTTTTTATAGACTGGCTTGGATAAAGAATGATCTTCACCAATTAACCCATCTCTCAAACCTCTTCTATAAATTTATATTCTCTGGCCTTGTGCATGTACATTACTAATTAGACAAGTTTTTTTTTTTTTTTTTTTTTTTTTTTTTTTTTCCCCAAGAGCCCGTGATCACTTGCACTCTCTAGTTTTACCAAGTGCTTGGATATTGGAGAATGTTCCATTTCTTTCTCTTTCTTTTGGTAGAATAGCCTCAGGTTCTGTGTGTCTTTCCAATCAAACAGAGCTGTGCCAGATGCAGCAAGCTTCTCTCTGGTTTCTTTTGTTCTTAGCTGTCTTCAGGAATCCAAACTATGCCAGTTCTATC
This sequence comes from Pteropus medius, assembly GCF_902729225.1. Classification (NCBI taxonomy): domain Eukaryota; kingdom Metazoa; phylum Chordata; class Mammalia; order Chiroptera; family Pteropodidae; genus Pteropus; species Pteropus medius. Next base: position 13,458,233 of record NW_024351073.1, on the reverse strand, counting down.
AGGTTTCTTGATGAGGCAAAAAAAAAAAAAGTCCCTCAGGCAGCGTTTCTGTACCCATGGGACATTGGCATCACTTTTCACTCTTTCTTGCCCTCAAAGGAGCAGTCACAAGCAGAGGTGATTTCTTTTAGCACTGAGTTGTGCCATTTGGGGGAGGGGACTGATTTACGTAAAGTAAAATTGTTCTTCTTACCTCTTTCAGTATGACTATTTGAAGTTAGTTTTGTGCTCTTCTGGGAGGTATTGAAACCTCTTAACTTGAATCTGAATTTCTCCTAAAACTATTTTGGTCTGCATGATATTATATAGTGCTTCTGTGGGGAAAAGAGGGCTAAGACGTCCTATTTCATCATCTTATTGCCATTATTCTCTGTTTAAAAATTGCATTTGAGTCATCCATTTTTTTTGTTTGTTTTCTATTTTTAGTGCAGTCTATGAAGTAATTTTAAGAAAGATGGCAAATAAGTTGCATCTCATTTACCATTACAGTTGTGGTTGCCTAATACAGAAGGAAGATGAAGATTATAGTGAATTAGCAACATCTGCCATGGTCACAGGATAAGGAAGACATAGTAGCATGTTTGTCTAGCATTTGCCATTTTTATGAAGAACTGTTGCTATGAATGTGTCTTGATAAAACCTCAATAATGATTACAACAATAATATTATGATAGTAACTTCTAACCAACACTGAATAATTTCTATGTTGATAAGTACTACATAAGGATTAAACTGAATACTTTACATGTACTGTCTGACATATTTACTTTTCACAATAGGTTGGAAACTATCATACTCATTACCCTTGAGATATCTGAAGTTTAGAAATGTTAGATAATTACCAAAGTCACAAACCTAGCAAGATTTAAATCCAGGGTTATTTTTTTTAAATGCCTTATATCACCTGCCAAATAACGGCATACACCTAAATGGCATTTTATGGTTTTTAAAGTGCCTTCTCATGACCCACCTAATTTGTCATGTAAGAGACTCTTAACAGGGTTGTAGTTGACAAGATAGATGATAGCACTCATCTGACTTATGAAAGGAGATCAAAAATTTTCCTTTAACTGACATGAATACTGTCTGAGCTAGAGGCAACTTGATATAATGGAGAGTCAGAAATTAGACATGTTATTAATTTATTCATTTACCTTCTATGCAAATATTCATTGAATGTCTTCTGTGTCACAGGCATTGAGCTTTAATTCTCCTTTTGCCTTATTTTATCTTCAGGATGTTGGGTAGTTTACTGCCTCATGGCTACAATTTAAGAACAAGGCATAGCTATTCAAACAGATCAGGATCCTAACTATTGCATGATTTGCCCATTAAAAAAAAATCCTCTTTACACAGTTGTCATTATCCTTCTACTATTCTTTGTGGACTAAAAAAATCCTGCACTATCTAGGTCTCATCATTTGCCAGATTATAAATCAAACACATTAAAAACAAGAATACATTTAGTCTCCATAATAATTCTGTAATGCAATTAATATCACTTTTATTATCTTTATTTTTTTCTCTTTAGTTTTACAACTGAAGCACAGAGAAGTTAAATGACTTCCTCAAGAATACACACCCTAGAAGTGATAGAGTTTGAATTCTAACCCAAAGACTGTTTCTAAAGCATGCTTGTATCCAAGATTTATTATGCATCATAATGTTGTTTAGAGGTCAAATTAAACTGGATAATAAATGCAACATGCCAAACAGAGTCTGAGACATAGTATATATTCAGTAACTGTTAATATATTTTCCATGTGAACCTATGTTTATGACTTTCATTATGCCACTCTGCTTCTGTAAATAGTGATAGAAAGAAATGTTGCATTAGAAGGATTCTAAACAAAGGGTCATGTAATTTATATCACAAAAATAGTCAATCAAGGAAAAAATGTGACTTCCTATAAGAAAACAACTCTCTTGTAGCCCTCATGTCCTTTCAGTCTGTATTTTTTATAATGTCGGGTCATTGAGTATAATTTCAATGACTTGTGTTCATATGCAATTTCAAATCTAGGCAGAAAAAAAAACGCTATATAGTTCCATTCTGCATTGAAACATCTTAGAAATGTGGAAAACATTGATATAAGATTTTAAACCTTTTTCTTTATTGATTGACCATTGATTCAGAATGGTTTTGAATTCAGAATGTAAACAAAAATAGGCATGCATATTTAGTTCTTATTCCTTGAAGATCAGATTAATTCACACTATCATCTATCTATCATCTGTCTGTTCATCTGTCCGTCTGTCCATCCACCCACCTATCCATCGATCTATTGATCTATCATCTATCTATTATCTATCTGTCTATCATCTATCTCTCTCTCTCTATCTATCTATCTACCTATCATCTATCTGTCTATATCTATCATCTATCTACTTAATAATATAGTCAGTCATTGTATACTTCCTTCACTACTGTTTGCCAAAGTCTATTTCCTTAGAGCATGAGAATCTGACCATTGTAACATAATTCCAAGAGCTCTAGAATATTCTTAGGCTGTTTCAGGATATAAACCACATTTAGTAATCCAGTAGAGACCAGATCCCTTCAATATAGTCAAAAAGAAAGAAAATATTTTTTCATCGTGTTTTTTAAATGTGTAACAAGTTAAAAGATATCATGTCATCCTTCAAAATGAAATCAGAGATTGCTTAATTCTTCTAAAATATTTGAAAGAACCATAATGTTTCATTTCTCTGATTTTTTCTACCAAAAAAATAAATTAGAATGCTGTTCTCCTCCATACAATCTAAAAGCTCCCCCTACTGTTGGAGAAGCTAACAAGAAAATATTCTTCAATTTTAGCTTCTTGATCAAATGAAACAAATGATGCTTTGTTTAGTGCTTTCCACTGGCAGCACTAACACAGAGTAAGGACTAGAGTGCGGAGGTGGGGGAGGGGTTCAACCTGCTCGCCACTGCAGGATCATATGGGTTGAATATGAGAAGAATGCTCTAATATTTTTGTTCACTCAATCTGCCTCATTTTATATATGTTTTAAATAGCTTGAACATTCACCATGCCAGACGAGATTCTAGATGTGAAATGTACTTTTTAAAATAATATCTCTCTTCAAAGAAAGTCAATTTGTTCCTCTGATGCTCAGGATAAGAATTAAATGATTTGTTCTAAATGCTTGAGGAATAAAGCATATTTTGAACTTAATCACCAATGAAGTGTGCCTTATGAAACAAGTTATTCCAGTTGGTCATGTTAGGGAGCTTAGGGAGATGTAGAGCACACCTCAGAGTTGCCCTCGTGGAACAAGTCAACTCTCCCTTTGCCATTAGTTGAGGGCAACTACGTGCCTCAGGCCATGAATTCTACTACACACCAAGTTTGCCTGAATTAAGCAATGCTCACACACAAGCCCAGAAATAAAGATAGCAGAGTGTCTTCAGTAAGAGACTTGGTGGTACATAGAATTGACTTTGAGAGGGATGCAGCCTCAACAGTGTCTGCTACTCCTGGTTAAAAGGATGCATAACAAATTATTAAAAGGCCTTGTTACTCCTTCTTCTTTTCATGTAAAATGGAAAATTTAATATTTTGAGCTTTTAACAGTTTATACACCGAAATTTGGAGGATTGCGGTCCATCTCATGTGAACAATGCAGTTTCTCAGGAAGCTTTGTGGATTATGCATTAAGATTGGAATAAGCGGGGCTCAGTGAAGCAGAGAAGGGACATCATAAATACTACATGGAGACACTAGTCAGAAGGTTCTTTTGTTTTTCTTATACTATTGTTTTCTTTTTTTTACATATGAAAGGTAATCGTTTACATGCTCCTGGCCAATGATAAACTGAAGAGATTGAGCCTGTGGATATTTTAGCTACACAAACATTTCCAACAAAGGCAAAATTTCCACTTAAACTTGTCTGTAGACTCTAAAATGTTTCATTCTAGTTCAAATTAAAGAGAAGAAAATAGCCTCTGTAAACCAGGCATGCTTACTTCGCATTGACTTCCCAAAATTATCCTTCAAGGAGAGTTTGATGTTGAATGTTATTGTCTATTATAAATTTTAATTAGGTTATTTCTCCTTTATCTTAAATTTGACCTTCACTAAGGCTTTATTTAAAAGAATATTCTAGAGCTCTTGGAATTATGTTACAATGGTCAGATTCTCATGCTCTAATATAAAATGAATAAAGCTATAGAAAATGGAATTGGTAATAGGAAGTTTTCTATTAACTACATGTGCTAGGGAACAAAAAGCTCAGTCAAACTGGTATTTTAAACTCAGTGTCTTGTATTAACACATGTCTTGTAATAATGCTATTTTAAATAAAATAATACAATTTTGTCTAAAATTTAAAAATTGTAAGTGATTATATATGTTTTATATATATATATATATATATATATATATATATATATATATATATGATAATATGTGGAAACTTTGAATACTCTTTATGGATTCTTGAATAAAATATTTTAATCCTAGGAAAAAAGACTTACTCAAATCAATCGGTTGACTCAAAAATGTAAAACCAGAAACATTTTTTAGCTATATATTTTATTCTAATATCATGAGTTCAAACATTAGTGAAAGTTATGCTGTTTTTTTGAAGTAAGTAATGATATAGGTAGAAGTATATAAAAAGCAAGCATATTTTTAAAAAATATTTTTTAATTAATGTGATTGTTACAGTTAAATTTTGCTATTAAAATTTTTGTTATATGTGTATTTCTAGCACTGTTTTAAAATGATTTTTATATTTTGAGCTTTAAAGAGCCTGGGATGAGTTTAGTTCACCGGTTGAAATATAGTATGTTTAAAGGGATTAATTAAATGGGTACTAGATTTGGAAAATCTAATCATTAATGTGTCAGAATGGATCATAGAACTTAGAAAAATATTTTACTTACTAGTCGTGCTGGTTTACTATAAATGAATATAATCAGGAATAGCCAGATAGAAGAGATACTCAGGACGGGGTGTAGGAGAAGACCACAGAGCTTCTATGAACTCTCAAGCACTACTCTCCCCAGATTTTCACATGTTCACCAACCTAGAGCCTCTTCAAACCTTGTCTTTTGGGGGCTGATGAAGGCTTCATTACACAGGCACGATTGATTAAACCATAGGCCATTGCCAATCAATTCAACCTCCAGCTCTTCTCCCTTCCAAGTATTCAGGGGGGTGGGACTGAAAGTTCCAACACCCTAATCACATGGTTGTTTCTCTTAACAACCAACTTCCATCCCTAGGTGAGGTAATATAATAACCTACTCTCTGCATTCCTGAGTAAAGTAGAAGTATAAAAGCCTTATGCTTCGGCTTCTGTTCTTTGGAGAATTCAGTCTATGAAAAATAGTGAGCATTTAAAAACTTTATGAGCAATAGGTTATATGTGTTGTCAGTATATTTTTAGTACGTGGTAATAATTATGTAACCTAATAATAAGGGCGATGAAATAAAACACAAGCATTTGAGGAAGGGGGAATTTGAGTGAACAGAAATTAAATTTCAATCACAACTCTCCCATATACTTAGCCATGTAATGTTGAGAATATTAATCTTTTGAGTCACAGTTCTCAGCTATATAAAATGGAATTGGTAATCTAAATGTTGCAGAAATAGCTGGTTTCCTAACGAAAAATTGTGATTTCCCTTCCATAGTTGTAGTGGTTATTGGGAATCAACTGCCTACCAGGGCCTACATTTCTTTGATTCCATTGAATCTAGGTAGAGCCATGTGACTTATTTGAGTGTAATGAAAATAAAAACCAGTGTACAAACATCTGTTGGCTGCAACTAAAGAAATAGTCATGTATAGCACTTAACACCTATGGTAGAAAAGAGAAAATTTCTCTCAGCTTTTACTACAATAAACTAAAATAGAACAACAAATAAAACTCAGAGTAAACAGAACAAAGAAAATAACAAAGATTCCCTGAAGAAATCAAACAAATAGAAAACAGAAATGCAGTAGAGAAACCATAGATGGTTTTCTGTAAAGATAAAGACAAATAAAAGATACATCTTTAGGCACTTATTGAGGACAAGAAAAAGAGTAAGAAAGACACAAATTACAAATATATCAGTAGTGAGAGACATAATATCACTGTAGATTCTACCAATATTAAAAAGATAATAAGAAAACAACATGAACAACCGTATGCCAATAAATGTGATAACTTTGATGGAATGGACAGACAAAACCAAAAAAAAAAATCTAAATCAAAAAGAAATAAATAATATAATTGTTCCTATATCTACTAAAAAATTTAATGTGTTTTAAAAAAAAATCCCCACAAAGGAAATTTGTCTGGAAGATAGTATGATTCCCAAAAAGTCAAGAGACATGAGAGAGAAGTTTCAATTTCATGTTTTAGCAATCAGATAGCTGCAATATAAACACATAAATTTACATTACTTAGTACACTGAATTATATACAGCAGTGACAATGAATGATGTATATAGCATGCAATAATGCAGATGAATATCACAGATATAATGTTAAACCAAAGAAACCTGAGACTTTCTACTTGATTTTATTTACACTAGGCACAAAATCAAACACTATTAATTTTTTCAGATTAAAAGTCAAGATAATGAAAAGAAATATGTTAAGATAATGATCCTTCATGATAAGGCTGATAGTGACGCTGAGGTGCTGCTAATGTTCATTTTTTGTCACAGTGCCCATTACATAGGTGTGTTCAATTTGTCGAAATTAGTTGAAGAGTATACTTAAGTCATGTGCATTTTCCTACATACACATTACATTGCAACTGAAATAATTAAAAATAGAATGTTACCTGCTATATGAAAAAAATACACTCCAATCAAGTACCCACTTTTCATCATTCTAACTCCTTTCCAAATATAATTATGTGTTTATCAGTAACATTTGATCCATTGTTTAGAACTACAAACCAGCAAAAATTTTCTAAGAAAAAATAAGATTATATTTTTCTAAAACATAAATTCATCCTTAGATATGTATTTGTAAATAGGCAAAGACATGATTAAGTTTCATTTTCCCCACCACATGAATCACTTTTACATATAAATCACAATTGATTAAATGATGTGCCTACTGTTCCAAATATGCTTACTCGTTCATAAATTTCCCATTAACTAACACGACACATTGCTACTTTTAATCATAGAAAAAGAGAGTTAACGTAAGTTGAAAAATATGTAGTGCAGATTGCATAACTAAATAAGTAAAATAAATTTTTGGTAGTCTTATTTTAAAAATATATCTTAGGAAACCCTTCATGATATTACTTTAAAAAAAATATATAATGTACAAGATATGTTATCACCTGATCATTTTTAATACTCTACCAGAAAAGTAAACTGAAAATTATCACCATATAGTTGTTGCTTTTCTTTCTTTTTTTTTTTAAGAAAAATGGTCATTTTACATTTCTGTTTTTATTTAATATTTTGCTTATTCTTCCCTTGGAATTCAAAATATATAATTTTGAGTTAATAATTCACTTGAAACCAAGTTTAGAACAAATAAATAATAAATGAATGCATGTTAGTTTATAAATTATTAATATTTTGAACAAAAATAGTTAATTATTTACTGTATAGCCACAATTTCAGCACTCATGTCAAGTGAGAAATTTATAGTATGTCAAAACAATGATATGCTGGAACGTGCCATAAAGTATATTTGCTCAAACACAACCTGAACTGGAGAAAGTGAACTTAATTATCTCCACCATGCTGGAAGTAAATAATGGAAAAACATACCTGAAAGAGAGTAGGTGTTTTTAAATCATTAATGAATGTGGGAGAGTTTGAGAATGAAATACTTCAATTTGGATGAACTACTACTCTGAAATGCCAAATCTCTTTTAATCAAACATCAAATGTGTTACTTTAGGAATTCCTTCCCTAGTGAATATTTCAGTCCAGGGTAGAAAACTTAAATTATTGATTCGATTACTACTAGGCTGTTGTTTATAATAGTATCAACTACAGATAAACCGCAATTGTGTAGGGGGACAGCTACAAATTTCATTTTTTAATGCTATCAAAATAGAGTGTACTTAGGAATCTCACTGCACTCAGAATCAAAGATTTATGAGCTTCCAACCCAAATGCTGCACTGTGCTTGAATATCATGGGAAATGAATCAGACGGTTAACATCATTTATTTGAGATGGCACATGGCATTGAATCATAGGTGGATAATTGGACCCCCTAAGGTGAAAACGTAGTTAGGAACAGGCATTTTAAGTTTCTAAATGCGAATATTAGTTAAACACCTGGAGGAAAAAAATGATTTCTCAAAGGTTTTTAGAATTAAATTTTCTACTTTTTGAAATAAAGAAATATGTTTATGGTCTACTAATATTTGTATAAGTGTCACAAAGCTGTGTCATTTAAAATAGCAGTCTCCATTTTATACTCATTATTTATTGTTTTGTTTAATCATATCTCAAATGAAATGAAGTTATAATCATCTAAAGGCTGGTTGCCCACAATGAGTAAAAACTGTTGGATAAACACAGAAAATAGGTTTAATTATGTTATTGATATTCTACAGGACCTAAATTAAATGAAAATATTATATAAAATATCAAACTTGGTAGCAATTTCATGCAAATTGGATACCATTAACCTTTTTTAAAACATTTAGAGCTAGACTATATGGCATTAGTCCTGAGAGGTAGCTTGCTTGTTTACTTTGTTTTCTGCTTTCTAATACAATTTAAGATTAGAATTCAAAATAATTGATGGACAAAAAAAAAGTATTCTGATACAGAAAAAAATTTTTTTCAAATACAAATATTTCATTGGAGTACAGAATTTATAAATAAAGCATAATTAGAAATTAATATAATTATAGAAAACAATTGAAATAAATTGACACAGTAAAATTGTGAAGCATAACTCTAGAAAGGCTTAATTATAGCATGCCAGTTTTTATTAGAGTACTTTTAGATTCTTAGTTTGAAGTGAAACATGTCAAACTGTGAGCATATAAGCATAAGGGGTAAGAATCTATAAGTATGTAACATGTGAGTCTATAATATTTCATTGATAAAAAATAAACTTTATTACATCAAAGTAAATTGTGGGATGATCAAGTTTTAAAAAATATAAAACTGCATACCTATAAAAATAGAAGGGCATTTTTAAGTAAGTAATCTCAAACTGTGTTTTTTTCCTAATATATGAAAATTACAAAACTTTAAATATTAATGTAAACTTCGATAAATCTATTACATAAAAGATTTTTTAACATCTGAACAATTGTGACAAAATTTAAAAATCAGCCAAGACACCTTTGACAATTATCATAAAATAAAGCAAAAAAATTATAAATACAAATGATAAGCTTGAGAAAGTAATTAAGCCAGTGAGATGACTAGAAACTAATTTGTAGAACATATAAATAAACTAGACAAAAGGGTAGCCAATTTAAAAATATTGAAAAAATGTTTTAGAAAATTTCTATTGTCCACAAAACATACATGCAGAGATATACATATGGTTATAAAACATATGGAAAATGTTCATAGTTAACAATAATTAATTCTATGGAAATTGAGAAAACAACAATGGAATGCTATTTTAACATATCGTATAAATTAACTTTAAAATGTTTAATAATACACTTTGGTGAGAATTACATAAAAATTTATACTTGTCATTCTAGCAGGCAAGTATATAGTGTTTATAATAATAAAGACAGAAACAAATATACTACCAAATGTTATCTCATTTAGTGAGAATTTCAACAAATAGAAAATATAAAAAGTACCAAACAGGATTCACGGAGCTAAAAAATACAATAATTAAATGAATATATTCAATAATCAACTTCAATGTTATACTAGGTTAACTGAAAGAAAGGATGAGTAAACTCAAAGACAGGCCAGTGGAATTTATCCAAAAAGTGGAGTAAAAAGTAAAATAAAATAAAATATAAAATAAAATATAATATAATGAATATAGTAAGGGATTTATGGGACACCATCAAGAACACTAATACATGCATTTGAGGTGGCCTAGAAAAAGAGAGAGAAGGAAAGGTCATAAAGCTTACCCAAATAATGACTAAAAACTTCCCTAACCGAAGGAAAGACACAGACATCCAAGTCTAGAAAGCCCAGAGAGTTCCAACTAAGATGAATCTAAAGAGACTCACATCGAGGCATATTGTATTTAAATTGTCAAATAGTAAAATCAAAAAGAGAATTATAAAAGCAGCAAAAAAAAAAAAAACCTTATTATATACAGAGAATTCCCATAAGCAAAAGCAGTTGTAAGATGGAAGTTTATAGTGATAAACACCTACATTAAGAAAAAAGAAAAAACTTCAAATAAACAATCTTACACCATAAGGAACTAGAAAAAGAATAGCAAACTAAACCTCAAACTTATAAAGCAAAAAAAATGGAATAACAAAGATTATAGTGGAAATAAAAGAATCAAAGACTAAAAAGACAATAGAAAATTAAATGAAACTAAGAGCTGTTTTTTGAAAAACAATACATAGAAACTCTAGCTAGACAAATCAAAAGAAAGAGAGAACACAAATAAATAGAATTATAGATGAAAGGTGAGAAATTATAAATGATGCTACACAGAGACAAAAGATCATAAGAGAAACTATGAACAATTATTTATATGTCAATAAACTGGACAACCTATAAGAAATGAATGAATTCCCGGAAACACACAACTTACCAAGACTGAATCATGAAGAAATAGAAAATCTGAAAATGCCAATTACTAATAAAGAGATTCAATCAGTATTCTAATATGTTCCAACAAATAAAAGTTCAGGGCAACTTTTAAAAACTATTGAAAGAAAGAGCATTGTTTCTGGTGTACTGATATTGCTGCAAGTTCTTTGGCATTTTTTCCATTGAGCAGTAGAATCCGTTTTTATCCCCTTTGAATGTAAACTGATACTACTGTTTTGACCAGTAGAGTGTGGTAGAATGATACTGTCAGTGCTAAGCCCAGCATGTAAGAGAACTGGCAGATTCTGTCTTGGAACCTAAGAGGTTATGTAAAAAATCTGACTACCTTGACGGAGAGATGACAGGGCAAGCCCTGATCAGACAGGAGAGAGAGAACAAACCTCCTAGTCGTTCCACAAGAGTCAGGGCATGTGTGTGATGTTATCTTGAACCTTCTTGATCAGTGATGCTGCCTGCTCAATAATACTACCCACAATCATAACTTATCCCATGTGGAGCTGAATAATCACAGATGAAATCTCTACCCACAAAATCTTTAACCATAGCAAAATGCTATTGTTTTAATCCATCCATTTTTATATAGTTTTTAAAAATATATATGTAATAATAGATCATAGAAGTATTGATTCACCTATCTTATGATATAAATTGAATTTTCTACTTAGCATTTTGTTAAATTACATTTCTATAGTGCATTACATGACATATATCAAAATTATGTAAATGTACAGATTTTTAAACTTGAAGAAAAACAAAACCCATACATCTCCACAAAGTAAAACAATTTTTAGTTCAATATCAATCCCTAAAAATGTATGTCTAGTTACAGAGTGCTTTTGTAGTGAAGAGGGAAGAGTCCTTATTATGAGACCAAACACTTCTTTAAAACTAGCCCTAAAGTATTCCTTAAAAGCCCAGCTGACTGAACTACAAAACAATTTCTTCAAAAATATATTTTTTCTCCTTTGTTGAAACAGTGTATCTAGCAAAAGTTCTGCTAACAATCAAATACTGCTCCTAGACAACCAGTAGACAAGATAAAATTTTCCTTTTAGCCAGAGACAAAATAAATATTGCAAAAATCAAAGTAAATCATATGATGTATGATATGTTGAAATCAAACATTGCCTGTTCTGTCTATATAAAATATATTTCATTGATTAACTTCAGAGCTTTTATTATCAATGAGTAAAAGAAGTTTCTGCTTGGACTAGAGATAGAAAGCCTTTTCTTATAGAAGTGTACACAGTGAAGAATGGCAATTTCTGCTTTTATGACAAATTGCTCCCTAGACATAAGCGACATATTTGTATCTGTTGGTTCAGTCTAAAATACAAATTGAATCATCTCCTGGATCCTCAGTATATAGTGATTCAGAACTTGGCTGAACTGCTTGAGTCCATGGAGAAGATATTTAACTTTTCTATATCTAAATTTTCTGCTCTGTAAAATATTTATCTCACTATGTGTGGAAGGGGAGGGAGAATTGTGTGACAAAATACACGTTAAACACTGGGGAGTGGGTCCAGGGAGCTCTTAGTACTTCTTTTCTAAAAGCGAAACTCTAGACTATTCATATGTAAAGTGTTTATTGAATTAGTTACTTTAATATCTACCATGTTAGTAACCTTTTTTTCTATTTCTTGTATTTGTTCTTTATTTCCTCCTCATTTTTTTCTCATTCTCTGATTTTGAGTATTTTATATAACTCCATATATCCCTTCTCTTAGCATATCAATTTCTCTTCTTTTATTCTTTATAGCAAAATTTGTAACATTTATATATACAGATACAGGTGAATTATAAAATATATTGAAAATCTTATGATAATATTAGGTGACAATAAACAGGCCTTGTTCTAGATGATTTATATAACTTATAGGCCCTTTTAAAAATTAATTAATTAATTATTTTATGATGACATTGGTTAATGAAATCCGGTAAGTTTTAGTTGTACACAGTAAGACATATATATTTATATATTTACATTGTGTGTTCACCTCCCATAGTTAACTGATGTTCATAGTAGCATTATTCATGGTGGCCAGGACATGGAAGTAACCTAAGTGTCCTATGATAGATGATTAGATAAAGAAGCTGTGGTACATATAATGGAATATTACTCAGCCATAAGAAGAGATGAAATACTGCCATTTGTGACAACATGGATGGACCTTGAGATAATTATGCTAAGCAAAATAAGCCTGACAGTAGAAGCTAAAGATTGCATGATATCACTTATATGTGGGATATAAACCTAAAAGCAGCAAATGAACAGGATGAACACACAGAGACTCATGAACATAGACAATAGACTAGTGGTTACCAGAGAGGATGGGGAAAAGGGAAGGTAGATGGGATAAAAGGGGTTAAATATGTGGTGACAGAAATAAATTTTTCTTTTAAAATCATTGTCAATTGTTTCTCTGGAGTTCACAATATATATTTTAAATTAAATCTGCCTTTAAGTGACACTATACCAGTTCACATCTAGTACAGGGCCTGGAATATTATCGTTAATCATTTAACTTATTCTTATGCTACTGTCACCCAATACATTGTTACAACTATTATTTCAAAAATCAGTTATATTTTAGTTCAATTAAAAATAATCAAAATTAAGCATTGTATTTTATACTTATTTATTTCATCTCCAATGGTCTTTCTTTCTTTATGTACATTTAATTTTCTAACTTCTTTACCTTTTCGCTAAAGAAATTCTTGAACAGCAATTACAGGGCTGGTGCACAACCTCAGTTTATACTGTCTGAGATAACCTTATTAATTTTTCACTTTTGAACAGAAATTTCCCTTTGATTATAATTCTTGTTTGGTATATATTTTTTTCCACATCTTTCGCTATTTTATTTCACTCATGTCTTATTATCATAATTCAGATGAGGTCACTGTTATTCCTGTCCTTTTTCCTCTAAAAATAAGGTGTCCCCAAACTCAGCTTTTTGCAATATTTCTTATATTAGATTTGCTACAATTTGATTATGTTATGTCTATGCAAAGTATTTATTTTTCAGTTTGCTTTTGGTATTTAATCCTGCTTGTTGTTCCTAAGTCTCCTGAATCTGTGGCTTGGTGCATGTCATTAATTCTGGAAGTTTTTTAGCCATTATAATTTCAAGTATATCTTCTGGTCTCTCTTCTCCTTCTGGTATACTACTAATATATATATATATATTAGTATACTAATATATATATACATTAGTATATATATATATATCAGAGCTTTTGAAATTGTCTCACAATTCTTGGATTTTGTATTCTCTTTTTAAGAAACAATTTCTTTCTCTTTGTATTTCAGTTTGGAATGATTCTATTGACCTATCTTTAAGCTCACTGATTCTTTTCTAGGTTTTGTCAATTCTATGGACTTATATCAGATAGCTGTTAGTGTTTGTTGAAATTACTTGGCAAGTAATAATTTTATAAGTTTACTATCCCAGCTTTGGATTGATACAGAATATAATATGTAGAATAAACTGTTCTAGGTGAAGGATTATGCATGGTTTTCCCTTTTCTCCTTGCATCTAAAAGAATTTGGGATGTTTAAGAAGTGAAAAATAAATATTCATTGGCTAACTTAAAGTAGACATAAGTATATTGTGATTTAAAAGGAAAAAAATGATATTGAAAAAAGTATGACAGATAAAAATTATTGCAAAGCAAATGCTTACATAATGAAATCTATAAACGATTCTTAGAACAAACCTGAACTTTGACTAATTTTCTCAATGAGTATAAAATTTTTGTTTCTTCCATCCTTTAGCACACTCATCTTAAAACTCTTTTCATACTGCAACATGGTAAAAGGCTTGAGCTGATGGATTGTGTGTGTCTTTTCATTCTGCACACCACAAAAGAAATAACAAAACCACTCTAGCATGATCCTTTGTACTACTTCCGATTGTCTCTGTAGCAGGACCACTCACCTTATTCTACGCATATTTAAATTATAATTTCTTATTGAACCTGATTACTGTTACCATCTTGTATTCACACATATCAAGTGGTCCATGAAGGAAGGAACATTTCTCCTACCCTTACTCATGAAAATGTAAAGTTAGCTTCTCATAAATACTCCTCCCTCGGTGCACTTGATTTTATCAGCAAATTCACTAATGTCTTATGGGAGAGTAGTTTATTTGTTATGCTATATCTAGAAAAGTTTAGGTAAATGGCAAGACATTATTGATGAACATCTTTTTTAAATTTAATCAGGTATAAAACTGGTAATTCTGTTCTATGAACAACCATTTTACACACTATATGAGACAAAGATAGAAGGTAAAAATACGAAGTGGAGATCTACAAATCCCTTTGACTTATTTTAATGAAACTCTTAATAAAAAGTTTGTTAAAAAATATCCATGAAAATACTCAACTGGATTTAACTGGGACTGTTGCATACAAATAGGAAACTATAGTTATTATAATGACTAGTTTGAGCAGATGAGTGATGAAGATGATTTCACTTTAACAGGATTACCCTGGCTCTTTTTGAGGGTAAATTTGAAAAAAAGTGGGGGTTACTAAATATGGAATCAGAGAGACCAATTAAAGGGTATTAGAGTCCAGCTGAAAAATAATAGTAGCACTAAAGGTAAAAAGATGAGAAATCATTGGATTCCCATAATATTTTAATGCTTTTCCAAGAGAATCTAATGGATTATTTGGTATGAGGGTGAAAGATAAAAAGAGAAATTCAAGATAACTTCAAAGTTTTTGGTTTGAGAAATTAAGATGATCGAATTATCATTGCTTGTGATGGTCGAGTGAATGGAGCACTTTTGGGGGTAAAGAATATCATGATTTCAGTATATGATAGGCTCCTTTTGAAATGTTTACTGGATGTCCACATGAAACCTTGAGTATATAGCCGGAAATGCAGATTTCTATTTCAGGAAACAGGAAGGTGTCCTTTTTGAATAAATTAATTTAGATGTCTTAATTAGCATGGCGATATTTCAAGCTATGTGACTGGTTGATATGCGTACGATCTCACAACAAGGTAATATGTGTAGTTGGGAAATTCTCTGTAGGCCTGAAGTGAGAGTAGGAGATGCTTTTACAGAACTGGGCTCTCTGGTAGTCGTGAGAATGATAGAATCTCAGTATAGCAGAATCCATGCAACAGCACTTAACTGTCAGAATCAAGGTAGGCATAATTATTGTAATGCACAGTAAGATCAGGATGTCAGCTAGAGACCCGGAATCACAGAAATGTGTTGAGATATCTAATAGAAATTCAGGTATATGCACAGTCCTTGGATGATGGTTTTCAGATATAACTCTACTCAAGGAGGTGCTAGGTCTCTGTGAGGAAGCACATTGCAATACTGTGGCAAGTGTATGTGCAGGATATTTTTTATATCTTTCCCCTCCAAACCATAACCATTTACTAAAATAATCATATTGGAGAAATAGATATATCTACAGCTTGTGGGAACTAGTGATTATGTGCTGAGCTTGTGCTCAAACCCATGGACTCTAAGGACACCATGACTCCCATTTTTGTGTAGTGGCCTATAAGGGTCAGCTAATCATAAAGACCTTATTCAGGTCCATCTCAGAATACATTCACCAGAACCAGTAACCAACACAATGGCTATTTCTCCTGACTGAAAATAAAATCAGAATGGGCTTGTTTACAGTTATTACCTCTCTCATTGATTCTCTGATATTTAGAGTAAGAATGATTGCTACAGGAAAATCCAAATGGAAGTCCCTGGAATTTTTACAACACACTGTCACTGCCTCTGGCCCATATAATAAATTTTAAAAGATATAGCATCCCAGAGGAAAATCAGGCATAAGTACCACAACAAAGACTTTAAGGATGCTGGTGAGTTGATTGCAGCACATGTACATTTAATTATATCTACACTGAATAGGAAGCTGTGCTTTATGGCTCTGTATAAGTCTAACACTAGTGGTCATTATTAGGTGCTGCTCCCAACAGGTAGACTGTGTGGACCCAGGGTCCAGAGGAGGAGGCAGCAAGGACACTGCTCACCATCACTTGTGGAATTTGTGCTTCACATTCCAACAAGGAACATATAAAAGATCTCATTAAATTTACAGTTGCCAACTGTTTCTTTGGTGTCTTCGAGCCAGTGTCTAGGAAACATAAAGTGGTATTCCTGAAACAGCAGAGGTAATTAATTTTAAACATCAGGGGCAGATGAGACTGCTGCTACGTTATGTGACACAGAGGAGCATGTTTGGCACTGAAGTGATCCACTAGTTTGTCTTGATAATCCCATGTTCATTTCTTATTTTCAATTTGTAGGTAGAACAATCACAACCTGATTAAGTCATGGTAATCAAGGTTCTCAGACTCTCCAACCAAGCTACCTAGACCAATAGAATTGCTAGCCAAGAGTCATGGGTGGTAGAGAAGGGAGAGGTTGTATAACAGTTAAGGCTTTCAGGATCAACTGCAGCAGTGCAGACTGTATTTCATGTCATTAACTCTCACCTCATAACTCTCTCCAAGAATCGTGATGATCCGGAATCCTAGATTAGCTGTGCCTAAATGCAGTGAACTTAGAGTTAGAAAAAGTTGGATCTTGATGGGGCAAGAGGTGAGCTGTAGTTGGTATCCTGTCCGCCATTCCTCAGCTGCTGTTAAGTGCTGGCTGCGAATGGCTCAAGATCATTTCCTATATCAGGACCATTGTCTTTAGGCCAAAAAGAATTTTCTTACTCAGGAGGACCCTTTCTCTTGCCAGGGGTACCCTGCTGTTCTACATGAATTATGTAGGAATACAAAAGGCTGGCCGCATTGCCTCAAAGTAAAGGAAACTTTTTGATGTGATTTATGTTCCATATTTTCCTGTTGTTAAAGCGAAGGTCAATTTGCCTGAGACTATATTTTCGCTCCTCTTGTGCTCATCTGCTATAACTACTTGCTGTCTTCAATCTCATGCAGATTTCTTCTGTAGGTGGTTCCCTCAACAGAGCACATGAAATTGCACCTCTGATAGGAAGCACTACCAAAGACATATGCAGACATAAAGTCATACATACAGATAACACCAGTGTTGTGTGAAAGTTTCAAAAAATGTAAACAAACTAAATATCTAGATAATAAAATATATAGATAAATTAATAATACACCATATATTGTGATGTTATGTAGCCTTTAAAACAAGACAGAAAAACAATGACAACTTCATTAAAAAATCTTTGAAAGCTCATTTATGTTTCAGGTAATTAACAATTATCAATAACTTTCACACCAACTTTGTTTTATTGTTTTTGGGCCAGTTATCCAAGTTATATTTCACAAATATTAATATTTAGACTGATAGTATTAATCATTTTTAGCAGGTAAAATTATCTATATTAAAATAGTTTTACAACAAGAATATTTATCTCTTTCTATTTTATGGCAAGAATAAAACAGAGGTAAAACTTGCCCTAGTTCAGAAGAAAATATGGTCAAATTATTATTATAAGAGATTTTTACTTCAATATGAAAGTTAAACAAAGTTTTATTTTCCTAAACATAAATTATTTTCCCAAAAGCACAGTATATGTATAAATAAAATGATTTTATGTCCAAGTAAATAGCTTTACAGTTTTCTTTAATTAAATTAGCATTCTGCCTTAAAAAGATGCTCATATTTCTGTTCTCATATTTTCCTTCCTTAAAGAGCAATATTACATTCCTGTTCTTCAGATGGAAGGGATTTTATATGTGTTTATATGTGTTTGAGTGTGTTTTATTTGAGAAACTGCACCAAAAAAAGCTTTTTGATTATTTTTGCATTGTATTACTTATAAATGTAAGTTGTTATCTCCTTAATATGTATATAAATGTAAATATTACATGAGAGACGGGACAGATGCTAGATATTTTGATGCTACATTCTCCCCTGCAGCTCCCATAAGAAATGCAGCCCTGCCAACGTCTCGATTTTAGTTTCACAAGACCATTTGGAATTTTGGATTTCTGACCACCAGAAACATAAGATAATAATTTTTTGTTGTTTAAGCCAGTTGTTGGTGGTAATTTGCTATAGCAACAAGTAGGGAACTAAAGTGATATATGTTATTTTTTCTTCCTTCCCTTTCTGCTGTCAAAAAATCATTACTTATCTCTATGCTTGTATACATAAATTATAATTGGCTGTTAACACATGATAAATTTTTATTTTCTACTAATTTTTCTGACTATATTATAATGTTTACAGTGAGACATATTATTTATGTAATTGGGAATAAAATATAAATATATAATGGATGGCATTATATGATTACTTTGGAAAATATTATTTCAAATAAAAAAAAACTAGGATGAAAGAGAAAAGTTGGGAAATTCTTTAGTTAAAGCACGCAAGCAGGAAAACAGTATATGTACAAAAGCTAATGAGAAATGCGTGTAGAAAAAATCAAATATCTACCTGAGGACTTTACCCTAAACTAGTAAGCATTGAAGAGTTTTCAGAACAATCTTTTTTTGGAAAAAATATGTATTCTAAATTATCTAAAATTATTTAAATAAACTACTTAAATAGAATATTTAAGCACAATTAACAAAAGTCGAAACATAATGTAATGAAAAGATTTCATTTTTGTTTACCAAATTTCATAGTCAAAATGCATTGACTATATTTATAGGAAAATATTGTTTTTATTATTTTAAAATGTTTTTAATATAGATAGGAATAAAAAACATAAATAAGCAATGATAGGTAAATGAAAAATTAAAATGGAGTATAGGTTAGATTTTTTATAGTAGTCTACTGAAGAGGCAACATAAAAAAAATTTTGCTTGGAGAAATTTTATTTATAAATTTCACATTTCATAACTGCTTCAAAGATAGTTTTCACTCTATGTTCTTGAAATGAGAACTATAAACTAAAGTATAAAACAATTTGCTCCCTCTAATCCCATAATTTGGTTCTTTAAAACCATAATTTGGTTCATAACTATTAAAATTTCTTAGTGTCCCTGAACACTGTTATTAGGGTAGTATGTTGTTATTCACTCTCTGCATTTTACTGTTAAAAAATCATTATCATTATAAATTAATAAAGTGCCGATAAGAGTTTTATGATTCTATAGGAAAAGAAGTTAAGTGTTCAGCTTTTAGTGTTTATCTTGAGGAAAGTCAATGAAATAGCTTTAAAGTAGTAATGTTAGTCAATTATTGTACCTTTTAGTAGCTCTATTGAATTTGCTTTTACAGATGAAAGTTCTTTTAAATTCTAAATTAGAAAAATTTCAAAAGAGAAAAAATACAAATTTGATTATTTATAAATATATTCAGAGATGTTCTCATTTAATCATTTAGTATGTATATTGATAGTACATTTATAAGGTGTTTATGATAGATATCATAACTTAAAGTTAGGATATATAATAACTTTTTGGACCAGAAACATATTTCAATATTTGGAAGAATGGAAGTAATTTCCTCCAATATACAAATTCTTAAAGAACCAAATTTCAAGTTTCTGGATTCTTCCGCTTCATCAAATATATTGTTGAGCTCCTGTAGTTTATTGTTCACCTAAGTTTTGTATTTTTTAACTATAGAATTTCTAGTTAGATCTTTTTTCAGTATCTATTGATATTCTTTATTTGATGAGGCATTATTCTCATATTTTTCTGTAGTTCTTTATATATAGTTTTCTTTAGTTCTTTGAATGTACTTAAATAGCTAGTTTAAATTTTTTGTTTAATCAGTCCAATGTCTCAACTTCTTCAAGACAGTTATTAACTTTCTTTTTCATTGTGCTTAAATTATATGTCTCTGTTTATTGGCATGTCTCCTAATTTTCTTGTTAGGAAACTGGAAATGTTTCTAAATAATATAATGTTATAACTCTTGTCCGTTTAGTGTATTTCTGAAATAATTCTGTAGAGTCTATATTCTTTATAATGTACTTTATATAACCATTGACATCCTTGCTCGTTTACCTTAGTGGTCAGATTAAACAGATATTTCTTAAATTTTTGAAACCAATAATTATCTCAGTGTTTGCTGAATGGTTCAGTGTACATGTTGGCGCATGTCTTCACCACTCATAGGACATTGTATAACTCCACCTTAGCCTTCACTTTCTGATTGCGCAGAACCTCCAAGTTAGGTGAAGCTAAGAGCCTTGGACTTTCTCAGTTATTTCTTGTCCATGGGCACAAGATTGGGCATGGACACAGCCCTAATTACACATATGACCTTTTAGACTTTCAGAAATATGTCATAGCATTTCAATGTCCTCTCTGGACATCTTATGCACCAGCTTTCCATTTAAATTTTTTTCTTTAGCTTGTTGTTTTTCTCAACCATTATTCACCTTCTCAGGCAGTTTTAATGCTAAGCTGTTACCTCTGATGATTCTTGAAAATGCACCCCAGAAAAGTTTGCTTTCTTTAGACAAGATTTGAATCAGATAAAATAAACACAACTTTGTATGAGGGGACATCAAATGATGACAATTCTCTGAGCTTTAACTTATAATCCTCCTTCAGTGGATTCTAGGCTTCTGATTTTACCATATTTGCTGGTTGTTGTTTTGCAAGATAACTGTGATGAAGTTAAGAAGAATACAAATAGGGCTAGTAAAAATACCATAAAGCTTGCTGTTGTTACTGAAATTTAGCCATTTTTCTTGAACAAGGACACCCTGATTTGCTGCAAGGATTTGAATAAGTTCTAGAATTCTAAAAAAAAGTTGATTGTAACCAAAGCTTGCCAGTGTTTTCATTGCTTTATTGAAAGGGAGGATTTTGGAGATCCTTACTTTGTCATTTTCACTTACATCATCTATCTCGCATTATTTATAAAGCTAAGTAAGCTAAGTACTGGCGAAACCTAAACAACTTGTCTATTTATCTGTAAATCTGAACCCAGTACAACTTGGGCTGGTTAAAAACAGGGATGGCTGTTTGAATGCAAGGATGACTGCACTCAAAAAATATGTAACAGACCCAACAGTGGTAACTACATACACAGAATGTGTAAAATTCCCTATTTTCTACCTTGTCTTCAACATAGGTTTTTTTCGTCTATTATTCATTCCCTGTTCTCTTTACCTCTTGCTGGTATTTCACTCCAGTGATATACTTTATCTTCATTCCTCTAGGATCCAGGAACTCAATGGCCTTCTCCTTTTTTGAATTTCTACGGTTTTCTATAGACCAGACCATTTGGGGGAAAATTTTATTTCATTGGATGTCCTGGTTTCCAGAAATAGTATTCCTTCCCCTAAATTTTGTAACTTAATTCCCTCTAAAATGTTAAGAATCAATTACTATTGGCATCATTTTCCTAGGTTTCCATGTTACCAATTAAACAACCTTGTTCTTTTCAAGCTCTTGTTCAGCTGTCTGTACTATCAATCACTGACCTTGTGTTAAGATTAAAACTTCAGACCACATCCCCTTCCATGCAGTGTGGACAACCTAATGTATTATCCAAAGGGCAGGTGTTTCTGACTTTTGGGAGGATTTCACTTTACCCATGTCTTCAAGGTCATCCTTGTGTAGGGCTGGGGAAGAAGTAGGTGTTCCCATGTGTTTGGTATAGTATACTGGGCAAAACAGTAAGCCAGACTCATGCTTTTTATCTCTCATTAGATGATCATGGAGACCTCATCATGAGACTTCTAACAGAAATTGAAGAAGATGCAGAAAATCAAGTTCATATATATTATTTCCATTTAACAGTGGACACCTACTACGCATGTCTAAATTTACGATGTGTTGGATGCTGAAACAACATGTTAGCAATGAGCAGTTAAAGTCATATGTCTCTGGGGGTTCAAAAATTAGGTATTAACTCATATGAGGTCTTAGTATCGAGCCATTCATTGCTTTCCAAAATAGGTCGGCACACTGTAGCCCCAAGTGGTATATGTTGTCTCTAGAATTCAGAGGCCTGCTAAGAATTGCACTATCTTATTTTGTGGTGGGCAGTGGGATTTGCAACAACTTACCTCTTAAGTTAGAAGAAAATTCCAATATGCCTCTTCCAGTTATTTATTGTTACATAAAAAGCCACCTTGAAACTTAATGACTTAAAATAATGAAAGTAAATTTACTTTGTTCGTGTAACTGTAACCTTGACAAAACTCAGAGGATGGAAAGTATGGCTTAGCAATGACGCACATGATATGATATGGAGTGGCACAACCGGGATGGAAGCATGCACTTTTAAGATGATTCACAAGCAGTACTGTCAAGGTGGTGCTGGCTATAGATGAGAGTTCATGCACGGTCCCTGCAGAGGGTTGTTTGGGCTTCCTCAAAAAACAGGAGCTGCCCACCAAAGAGAATTTCCCTCCTTCATATATCATCTTAATAAATAACTAACCTGTTTCATTCCTTTTACTTAGTGATCTTCACAGATATTTAAGTGATAAAACACTCACCAATATGTTTCTGTAGTTTATTGTGATAGTTGCATCTGATTTTTTTTCTGATGGTTGATTGCTGCCACTTTGCCTCTACATCTCCTGAATTCCACTATTTTCATTAAAATCAGGAAAAACAGTTTAATTGCAGCATCTATCATAATCAACTCTAATGCACAGAGGACAAGCACCACAATTTTTTTTTAAGAATACCAATGACGTCTCACTAATCCACTTTTAATGTTTACTTAAGGGATAGACTCTTGATCCTCTAGGGGGCTATGGATAAGAAGTGACTGAACAAGTTTACAAAATAGACCCATTGCTAAGATTATTCCCAGAGACTTCAAACTCCATAGTTTGTCAGAAAAGTTCTGGCATTTCAACTTATTTAATAGAATGTCATTTTTAGGCCCAGGCTTTAATTAGCTAACCTAGTAGACTATAACAATACTTCCAGTTCCTTTAGGTCCTGAATCCAGAGTGACAATAACTATAACAGTATTTGGTCCAATCCAGCATTACATTTTTTTCCTTGACCTCACATCTTAGGAATCCTCAGACATCTCCAAATACAGAATAAAGAGAACCTGAAATACTTTAATTATATATAAGCAATCAATGTGTTCACAAGTATAAGGATTAGTCCTGAGAAGAATTGTAAGATAAGTGACCCAGGATCATTTAATACATTTTTTAATGCATATAAACTCCAGTTTCCCTGGAAAGAAAGTCACTGAGCTATTTCCAAAGCAAGGGTATTTCAGAAGAATTTGATTATTCAAATTTCCCAGCCTCCTCTGTGTATATCTAAATATTCCAATTCTATAGCTTAAAGTTTTACTCTTTCTCCTTTAGTATTCTTTCTTTAGCCTAAGAGACCTGTTAATATTAAACATTTTATGACATTACAACCCAGCAACGCGTAGAATCAGGCTCTGGGTTTGATTACTCAGGGGAAGTACAAATTGGTCAGATGAAATTTAAAAGCTGAGAAAAGTGACCGAATTTTACCATAAATCTCTTGAATTTATTTTAGGTGTATTGAGAAAAAGTTTTCTCTGCCCACACTATATCCATGATTTGTATCTGTAAAAGTGGTGTGTCAAAGGTATAATACCAGTCTATACAGAATAATGAATTTTCAATAACAAAGCCAAACAATTGATAAAAATGTGTTTGAAAAATTTCATATTAAAATTTAAAAAAAAACATAATAATGTAGAATTGTAAAACTTTAGTTGTTTGTTTGCTATCTTTTTAAACAATTACAGTCTAGAATATTTGGAAAACCTTTGCCATTCCTGAAAAAGAATGGCTGTGTTCAAATGAAAGCTTTAATTAGGCTGCTTTTTCTTTTTCGAAATAGCAACTTTGATATATCATTTATGTACAATAAACTCCACTTATTTAAAGGGTACAATTTAATGAATTTTGACATCACTATCACTACCAAGAAACAGAATATTTCCGCCGAACCCCCAAAATGTGCTTATGTCTCTATTACTTTAGAATATGTCTTGAAATCAATTAATTAAGTCTGCTAGCCATATTCTTTTTTTATTGTAAAATTATTTTGGTCATTCTAAGTCACTTGATTTTCATAAAAATTTTAGAATCAGTCAGTTTTTATAAAATCCTGATGGAATTTTGCTACAGTTGGGAGTCTTTATGTTAGTTTCCTAAGGCTGCTGTAATAATAATAAATTGGATGATTTAAAATAATAGAAATTTATCCTTTCACAGTTCAAATCCAAAATCAAGGTGTCAGCAAAGTCATGTCCTCTGAAGACTCTAAAGAATTCTTTGCCTCATCCTGGTTTTTTTGTGGTCACTGGCAATCCTTAGAGCTTCTTGGCTTGTATACGTAACATTCTCCCTGCCCGTTTATGTCTCTGTGTCAAATTTCCTTCTTCTTAGAAGGCCAACATTCATATCAGATTTAGGGCCTGCTTTAATTTGGTATGACTTCATCTTAACTTGATTACATCCAAAAGACTCTATTTCCAGATAAGGTCACATTCATAAGTTCTGTGTGGATGTGAATTTTGTGGGTACACTATTCAAATTGGTACAGTCTCCAATACAACACTTTATGACTCCAACTACAAACTTGGTGGTCTACATGACTACTCTCAGGTTTAACATACAGTTACGGTTAATCACAGCAAAAGCATACAGATTAAAATCAGCTGAGGAAAGAGGCACAAAGGGCACAGTCTAGGAGGTACAAAATTATGTGGAAATATGCATGGATTATGCCAATTAGGGAGGCTCACCTTAACTTTCATATTAAGACTTTTTTTTTTTTAATTAGAGCTCGATCACATAGAAAAGGTTGCTTAGCCATGTAGTTGACCTTAGTCTCTAGACTCTATAGTAATCAAGCTGATATCAAGTGGCCCAATGTTTTCCACTATAAAGTGCATTGTTAGCAGAGATTATAAGAAATAGCCATAGGCCTGCAGCTAAATAAACATACTCATTAGGTAGGAAATTCCAAACTCAAAGATTACATTACAGGCATTGAGGGGAAAGTTTAAACCTCTCTTTAGACAAAGATAATCCTTTACTGGACAAATTTTGAATATTGTTGGTCTTTAGATTAATTTGGGAGACCTTGATGTCTATATTGTATTGATTCTTCCAATTCATGAACATGGTGTATGTCTTCATTTATTTAGATCTTAAATTATGTCAGCATATTTTATAGTTTTTAGTGTACAAACTTTACACATATTTTATTAAATTTATCACTAAATATTTTGTGTTTTGTTGGAATGCAATTATATATAAAATTATATTTTTATTGCATTTTCCATTTGTTTCTAGTATCTAGAAATAAAACTTATGTATTAACTCTAACCTGTTAGTAAATTAATGAATGAATTTTTATATTTAAACTTTCAAACTTGTATTCTATCACCTTGACAAATCACTTATGAGGTTTTTGTTTCACTTCGTTTTGATTTTTGGTAGATTGAGTAGGTTTAGTCTTAAGTATATTAAAACGATATCAACTCTATCTTCTTTGTTGACTTTTTTCCAAATGACTATGCTTTAATTGGTATCACAGATTACCTCAATTCCAAAATTGAGAATATAATCTAACTCTTTGCAAATTGTACTTTAACAAATTTCTCAGTTGAGATAAATAAAATGTATAAAATATTTTCTCTGAGATTGACAATGGAAAATCTTTTTAAATGCTTAAAAAAAAAAAAACAGTCAGTGTTTTTCAGTATGTTTTCCTGGGCCATAGGCATCAAATTTACCTTGTTAGATACTAAAAATTCCTGGATTACAAATGAAACTTAAGCAGAAATGTGATTAGAAGATTCAGGAGAAGAATCTGCACTTTAAACACTGACCAAGTGAATCTAAATCACACTAAAACTTTAGAATTATTGATAAAGGTATTCTAAATTCTACTGTCAAATCATACTGATCATCATACAGAACAAGTAGTAGCTTGTTCCTATATAGAACCATTCTCTTTAAACACATTTTTAATTGTGCAATTGAATTAACTGTGGACTATTTTAACTGTACATGGAAAACTTTATTGTGTATAAAGTTTTGTAGAATATGTCATATAAAATCACCCAGGATTTTCTTTATTAAGGAAGTATCCAGTATTAACTCAGGTTATAAAAGGTCAATAAAAGATGTAATTTTTACTTTTCTACAAAGTATTAAAAAACTGATATATAATTTAGTAACATGTACAATGGAAATTACTCATATCTAAGAGAAATGAATTACAGATAGACTGCTAGCAAACAAAATGAAGGAAAGTTTTATATATAAAAAAAAAAAAAACATGAAGAAAGTCAATGGAAAAGAGAAATGTGTAGGAATCTGTTTTGTTTTATTTTTCCCTCTCTCGGCGAGCTGATTTGCTGAAAACTATCAAGAAGAGCACTTTTCCCTGAAGCAAACTGACTCAGTTATAAGGGAAAGTAATTTCAGTTATTTATAGGTTTCCAGAGAAGCTTTGTGAATTCAATACTGCCTTGTTTATCTCTGGGCAATGGTGTTTTTCCTTCTGTTGGTATCTCCACCTTACTTAAGCCAGAATTGCCCCATTTCCCTCTTTATGATTCCTCAGTATGCTGATGTATTAATTTTATGAACAAGTGATGAATTTTGAAATTTGTTCATAAAACTGGCATACCAGTTACAAGTTTTGAAAGTTGTAACTGAATGTAATTCTCTTTGGCTTCCAGAAAGCCACAAGACGATTTTGCCATTCAACTTTAAAAACTATACTGAATTTCATTGCACGCTTGTCTATGTTCAGGCTCTTACTGGTTTAATAGCAGTCTACTGTTTCTATCCTACTCATCTCTGTGTTTCTATAGATGTTTTTGTAATCTACCACAAATTATTTTGAAAATATGGGAAATATTTTTTAATGTTTTGTTTAATAGCTTTAATTTTATTATTATTATTTTCTCTTGATTGTACTTTTCCTTCAGCTAGGCTCAATATATGACAGTAAATAAAGATATCTGAATTCTCTGCTTTTAAATAATCAAACTATCATAAAATGCCCAGTTGTGACTAATAAGGAACAAAAAATAGTAATATAAATAACACCAAAAACAGCCTTATTCTCAACAGATAAAAATGAATACTCATTTTTTGAAGACACACATAATCACCTGTGTTAAAGGAAAGGTTAGCTGTCAAATCAGACTCACAGCATTTTCACATTAAGCTTTACTAATGATTCAAATGAAACAGGCATGCAACAAATACAGAAGTTATTTTTTAAGCAAATGGACACACACAAACACACAAAAAAAACTGCTTTGATTTAAAAAATTTTCCTATGTTCACTCAGTTAGTTAAATAGGAATATCCTCCGACACCGAGTCAATCATGTCACATAAATTCATAAGTTCTAGGTTTACACTAAGCCATTTATAGACTAGATATGTCTTACTAAAGCAGCTTATGTTTAGGAGCTCCCGATATCTTTTGAGTAGTAAAAAACCAATAACATTTTTAAAAAGATATCTAATTAAGATTATTCATTTCCTCCCTCTAATTAGTAAACAGTGAGTGTTAGAGACATGCTATTAAAAGCTTCTTATCAACGTTTCAATTGGGTTAGCGCCAATTTAATAAATAATTACCAAGTCAGTCGATTGTATTAGATGTCTTTGACTTTCTCTTTCCCTATTCCAGTATTTTATAAAATAGCTGAAGTATGTTGAGGAAAATGTATAGTTCTAGCAATTCATTTTATCAAGTTTCAATTAGCCTTCATTTCTATGTTGACACCCGACTTCATGTCTAAATGCCAACAGTGGCTTTTTAATCTACAAATAAAATAGCTTTTTATTAGTCATTATCCTTTTCAACCTTGTCACTGAAAAATTGTGTCTTGGTTTACTGCATCTTAATACATACCATGTGTCCCGGGAAAAATTCTATCTTAATGACAAATTTCTACTTTTGACATCTTCTCATTCTGCTTTTCCAGGAGGTTTACTACCACTTTTTCCTGTGCCGTATAACCTTCCATCCTTCCCCACCCTAGCTCACACAGAAAAATAATCACTAGTGGTAGATCACGATAACATCTCCACTTCCATATTATTTGATCATTATTTTTTCCCATGCAAATATTTAAACTCGAAAGCATTAGTATCTCTAGTTCCTGGCCTCATTTTCTAAAGCAGGTCTTTGAAGTCACGAGTTTCTTAACTAATATTGCGGACCTTCCACTGATGACTGCGACCTTCACCCCTCAGAAAACAAGGAAACATTTCTGGAAACATTTCAATGACTTGGTCATTATCCTGCTCAAAAGACCATTTGCTCCCATGTCCACTTAATAAAATCCATATTCCTTCATCAAATATTCATTACTTGCCTAAAATTATCTTTCTACTCTGAAGAATTTCTTACTTTCTATATGTATACCATTATGTTATTCTTTTTATCCACCTTTCCTGAAATATTCCTCACTAAAACTAATTAAACTCTTCTTACATTTGCTCATTTTCACGAAACAATCACATTAAGCTTTCTAAAAGAAGAATTTGCTATTATTTCAGTCATTTCCATTAAGCAAAACTTTTACAATGTAATAAACATAACACTTCTATAATAACTCGTCAAATAAGGAAATTTTTAACAAAAAAAAATCAGTTATAATGCATCTAGGTTAAGCAAAAGATTAAAGTAATTTTTTAAATTTAAAACAAAGATAAGGACTTTAAGGTTATTTTTTTCTATTGACATTCACATCGGTGTTTTTATAAACAAAGATAATCTTTTTCCATTGTCTTCAACTGTAAGTTTCCTAATAAGCCATTCTAATATTGTGAAAAAAATTATATATATATATATATATATATATATATATATTAGTATTTGATCATTTTATCCAGGTTTGATGTTTTTAAATAAATATTCAAGCTTTGTGAAAAGCAGTGTAGGCCTTCTATACTTACTCTGATTTTTAAGGCTGATACTTCAAGAATTTGGTGCTATGAGTAATAATTAAAAATTAATTTAATTATCTATTTTCTTATCAGTTTTTAACAATAGTTCAGGAAATTAGAGAAAACTTGTTTCTTTGTTTAATTCTGCTGATATTTGTAACTATTTCACTAATTGATTATAAAATAGAGCAATTACATTCTCCAATAACAAACCAAATTAAAGCACATTAATAGTTTGTGAATAAATCATTTGTTTTCAATTTTGAAAAGAAACTAATAGCATTTTCATCTAAAATGATTACAAGTGACAAGTGATGTTGGATATTTTTTATGTTAGTATTGTCAAATAGATTATAATACATAAAAGCTTTAGTGGTATTTATATTGCATTTTCTCATTTTTCTTTTTTAGTATCCATACCTACAACAAATTTTAAGAACAGTTTTGAATTGGCTTTAAAAGTGAACCTATGTTTGTTTACCATAAAAAATAAAATATTTGAAAACCAGTAAATGCGACGTTCATGTTGAGGTAACTACATACCTTCTCATATAATGAATCATAAAAAAATTTAAAAAAATTTTGACTTCTAATTCACTTTCTGAGAACTTGTGCCATAAGCAATACATAAATTATGTATTAACATAAGCAATACACAAATTATGGTATATCAGAAAAATGCACATATTATAGTATAATTATATAGACATATTATCTTATGTTATATAAATTTGCCTATACATCATTATTGAAGAGACTGTGGAATATATGTATTCTATCATTACAAATTAAAATTTATATAAGTGCATTAGCTTATGTTTAAAAGATTAGTATGTTCTAAGTTTAATTACGCACATATTATCTAATTTATTCCTTTACCTTCCCTTTTCAGAGGAAAAAAATAAGAGAAAGAAAGTGAAATAACTGGCCTAAATTTCTATAACAAGAAAAAGAGAAAAGTAAATTCTCACCTTTAAACCTAGGCAATCTGATTTTAAAACCTGTTATTCAGGGAGATTTGCAGATGGATACTAAGATGTATCCATACACTAAATGTTTCATTGTGTAAATAAAATGGTAATATGAAGAGTAACAAGTAAATTACCTAATGTTATTCATCTGGTTAATAGCAGTTATAAGACTAAAAACCACTTTCCTTTGTTAACCAAGTAAGAAAGAGACTTAAGCTAAAAAAGAGATAAAAAGCATTTGATTGCAAGATAAAAAGCACAAGATTGCAAATGAAAGACATAAATTCAGGTAGCAATTGAAGTGTGCTCCAGGGAGAACAAAAAAAGACAGATTGCATGTGCAGTCCTCAATCTGGTCCTCTTATGAAAATGAAGGATTCTGATTTGGTTTATTGGAATTGATTAGTTCCAACATGCAAATAAAGGATGCTGGTTGGCAAAAAAGAATTGACTCCTTTCAAAGGAACACAAATGGTCTGGTTGTCATGATGAGGTGGAGAATAAGGTTTCCAGGCAGCCTGTAAAATCCAAAAGTTCATGGAGAAATGTGCTGGGTAGTATATCTGTAAGATAAACTTTTTCGTGGACTTCTGGCTCCATTTTAGTTCCCTCGACATAAATGACCCCATTTTGGCAATCTCCCATCACATCTTATTACTAGACCAGTGATAGATACAATTTTAAAAGGTGGACCCAGAAATTGCACTTCTGAGTATTTATCCAAAGAAAACCAAAACAATAATTCTTAAAGATCTGTGCACCCTCGTATTCACGGCAGCACAATTTATAGTAAACAAGACATGGAAGCGACCTAAATGCAAAACAGACGACTGGATAAAGAAATTATGGTTCATATATAGAATGGAATATTAGTTGGCCATTAAAAAAATGAAATCTTACCTTTTGTACTGACATAGATGGACTTAGAGGTTATTATGCTGAGTGAAATAAGTCATACAGAGAAAGATAAATACCATATGATTTCACTTATATATGGAATCTAAGGAACAAAAAGAACAAACTAATCAAAAACAGACTCACAAAATATAGTGGACAATTTGGTGACAGAGTGGGATTTGGAGAGCTTGGAAAGTGGGGCAAAGTGTTCAAGAAGTTCAAATTAGTAGTTGATAGATGGTCACGAAGTTGGAGAACACAGCATAGGGAATGCAGTTAGCATTTATATGTTGCCTAGGTGGAGGGCCAGGGGAGGGAGCAACTGGGGAGATCATTTTATGAACTATATAGATGTCTAACCAATGTACTGTATACTTGAAACTAATTAAAATAAATAAATAAATTTTAAATGAAAAAAACGACAAAAAATAAAAGATGGCTGTAACTTGAAATAAGCTTTAACTTAAGGAACTCTTGGATTGATCTATGGGGATGGATAAAAGGCCCCAAGGCAATCCTAATGTGCAGAGAAGGTTGAGATGTCTTGCTTTGGGTTCTTCAATTTATTGTCCTCAAACTTGTTTATTTCATTTTAAAAATAAATTTCTTTGACATTCATTTTCCATGTACTGCGTCTTCTAGAGTATTTAAGTTAAAGTCACAATTTCCTACTTCTTACTGGAAGGTTAAGGTTAAAGTGCTTTCTCTCAGTGGACTGTCTTCTTCAGGCCCTTTGTATTTGAAGGTTCCTCGTAGTGCAGAGAAGTACGAGGGGCTCCCCTGTCCAGGCAGGCACTGCATGCTGGGATCATGGTGAATATCTTTCTTTTACTCCACAAAGGTGATGTGCTCTCCTACAAAGGCAAAATTTTCACTAATAAACTGAAAACAGAGGGAAAATTGAGATCCCAAAATACGTATCTGTTTTTTCTATATCATCTTTAGTCAAATGCTCACCATGTTCTGATTCTTCATCTTTCCCGTGGTCTTTTTGTATCCACTCCCCTCCTCCTGATCTTTATATCAGTCTGTTTGGAATCATTAGTGTCCTCAGCTTGATCCCCGGTTCCAGACTTTTGCACATGCCAAGATATGCTGCTTCTCCGACTCTCCCTACTTCTTCCTTGACTTTCATATGAGCCCCATCTGTTGGGTTCTTTGACGCAATCTGGCTACTTTGTTGTTAACCACATCCAATGCGTCGATCTTTGGTCTCAGTAACTGAAGACCTTCTCCAATGGAGGCTGAAGTGATGCATGGTAATGGCAACCACAATGACGGTGGCTGTTCCAATGGGGCAAGAAAAGGGCAGTCAAGGGAGTGGCAATCCAGACTCTGGGTGATGGTGGTGAGAATCGCTTTGAAAAATGATGAAAATTAATTATGACAGGATTTACATTGCTGCAATTCTTTTAGGTGTACACGTGTATTTATGGAAAAACTGAAAAGCCCACTAGTTTATCAAGTTTTTTTTTACTACCAAGCTACACCTTCGCATATACCCATATATTTTCTTTGACTCTCACTTGGACAATGCATCAAATAGGAAAGATCAACAAGACTGAACCAGAGACAAATATATTCTGGACTGACGTATCCCTACAATGTGTATATTCCTAAATTAAGGCGAACATAAATTATTTAACCAACAATCAGTTTTAACCACTAAAAAAACCTGTCAGGTAAATTATGATTTTTTTCCTTCACCATGATTCTAAGTATTTAAACTGTGAGTATACAACTACATTTTAAAATTTACCATATTTACTAAAATTTTGATGTTGCATCATCCAAAAAAAAAAAAAGAGCTAAATAATGATCCAGGAAAACTTCATATATTAAGCTACTCTAATTCTAAGAATGACTTCATTAGTACAATAAGATACTGAAAACTGTTGTGAACATTTTTCATACAGCAGTTGTAAGGGATTAAAAGAGCTTTATAAAGGACTGTATATATTTGATAATTATTAATGATAAACCTTGCTATCACTATATGGTTATCACCCTCAGACTGTGTTCGAAAAGAAGTTAAACACTTCGTCTCTACCTGGCTGTATAAAAAGGAGAGAACTACTCTTTATTAAGTGTTGCATTCATTTTCTAAGCCTATGGAACTTTAAATAACCACAGATTTAGTGGTTTGAAAAAATGTGCATTTACTACATCAGGGTTCTGTAGTTCAGAAGTCTGAGTGGGCACCACTGGGTCCTTTGTTTAGTGTCATGCAAACTAAAGACTTTAGGGGAAGAACCCACTTCTAAAGCTCAATTAGGTTGTTAGCCAAGTTCTGTTCTCGAGATTTCAGGACGGATATCCCTACTTCCCTGGTAATTGTCAACTGGGAACCACTTCTCTCTGGAGCCTCCTGATTCCTTGTTCTGTGGCCCCCTCCATCTTTAAGGCAATGAGGGTGCATCAAATTCCTCCTGTACTTTGAATCTCTGATGTTCTCTTTTGCTACCAGCTGGAGCAATTTCTGGTTTTAAAAGAGTTCACCTACTTGAGTCAGGCCCACCCAGATAATCTGAGTATTAGTAGGTCAACTAAATTTGATCTTCATTTAAATTTGTAAAATTCTTTTATAGCTTTGCCTAGTTTCATGTTTGATTGAATAAACCATAGTCAAGAATCATGAGGTGGGCCTCATCTTTAGAATTTGGCCTTCCCTAAATATTTACTATTTGTAAGACTATTAAATAAATATCACAACATCTAATAATAAAGAACATGTCAAAATAAGTGTCAGCAATCCCTCTAGTATATGAGAAAATAGAGGCTTATTGATTATTTTATTGTATTATATATAGATGTATTTTATGATATATATTTACACATGTAAATATATAAATATATTTCTATAATTTATATAATTTATAAATTTAATATATAATATATAAAATAAATATATATATATTTACCTCAGATTAGTCCATTTAACTAGATCTGAATTTAATCTCAGGCATGTCTGATTATACAACTCAAGTATCACAAGGCTCCAAGTTAAATCAAAACAGAGGTACTGGTAAATAAACATAGGTATTTAAGAAGAAATAAACGTCGATACTAGAAAACTAAAAAAAAAAAAAAATTACTAAGCTGTAGAGTATGTCTATATTAAAAATGATTAATTCTAATAATTTTAATAGAATATTGAATAAACCCAAGAGTTCAGTGCTTTCCATTGTCTGCCAATTTTTTAACCTGATAGTATTTGTTCAAATGCTTAAGCTTTGCTTCTAAATCTTTTACTTTCTTAATTGTGATTCCTCTCTATGGGTTTTATGTTATACAGGACTAGTTTCAATTTACTGGTTTGTGGCATTTTCACATTTCAAGCACTCAGTCGGTTTTAAAGGATTAGAAATTTAAGCTTCTTAATATGTTTCCTGAAAAAGGTTTTATTAGAAAGAAGCTGGAAAAAATAACTTCGAATTATTTTTTAAAGTATAGACCTTTAGATTCCTCTAATGTGTATCAATAGATTTTAATTTTCTTATCTAAATTTTTGATATCTGTTCTTTAAAATCTTTTAAAATATTTAAAAAATCACTTAAAATATTTTGATTTGTCCTTCTTATTTATACCACATTTAATTGAAGAATTCATATAAATATATGATCTAGAAAGGGAGGCAGGAAAGGTGAATTACTAACCCTAATTAAATTTTTCTAAATTTAGTGTTAAGTAGGTTTTATTGACTAATTTGATCCAAAGATTATCTTGTCTTGTATGTGATGAATTATTATTTTTTATTTTTTTGTGTATATGTGTGACTTGTTTTTTTAGTTGTCATATCTTTATCGAGGAATAAAAATGCACACATATCATAAAAGTTATCAATTGTAACTCTGTAATTCTATCAATTTTGTTGAATATATATTGTTTGTAACCATCAACACAATCTGGTTTAGAATATATGCATTACCTTAAAATATTCTGAATTTTCTTTTGGCAGTCAACCACAGCTCCTATATTCAATGCCAAACAACTATTGGTTATATTTATAAATATATATATATATATATATATATATATATGAATAAATGTGTATATGTGAATGTATATTATATGTGAATGAATGTGTATATGTGAATGTATATTAAATATATATAAATATATATATATGAATGAATGTGTATATGTGAATGTATATTATACATACACACACTTTTTTTTCTAGAAAATTTATTCAAATGGAATAATGCAATATATAGTCTTTTCAGTTTGGGTTTTTAGCATGTTTTTGAGATTTATCTATGTTGTTAGATTTATCTGTGGTTTGTTCCTTTTTATTGCTGAGTAGTATACCACTGTATAGATATATTATATTTTGTTTATCCATTTACCAGTTAATGACTATTTATATGTATCCAGATTGTTTCTCTGAGCATTTGTTACTAGTCTTTGTGTGAATATATGTCTTAATTTTGCCTGGGTAGATACCTAGGAGTAAAATCCTAGATCATATACAAGTATATGTTTAACTTTAGAAAAATGTTAAACTGTTTTCTATGGGGACTGTGCATTTTATGTTTCTACCAGCAACGTATGGGGGTTTTCGTTTCTTTACTTTCTTACCAACACTTGGGATTAACAGTGTTTTGAATTATAGTCTTTCTTGTCAATGGGTTGTGCTATCTCATTTTGGTTTTAATTTTTATTTTCCTAATGAGTAATAGTGTTGAACATCTGTTTATGCAGATAGACATCTGTGTATTTTCTTTGGTAAAATGTCTACATGAATCTTTGTCCAGTTTTCATTTGGTTTGTTTTTAACTTGTTTCCAGATAGGTCCAATGTAATCACAAGGGTTCTTATCAGAGAGAGAGAGGAAAGCCAGGGAGGGAAGATGTGATGAAGGAAGCAATGGTGTGAGTGATTTCACTGCTGGAAGAGACTGAGAACCAAAGAATGTGAAGTGCCTCTAAAAGCTGTTTTTTTTTCCCATATCATTGTTTCCAAAACAGAGGCCACTGACTCTTGCACCAACATCATCCTTAATAATTATTAGTATGTTTCAGATGAACTCAGATTCCGCCTGTAAGCTTCAGCAATAGGTTTAGATAAGGATTTCAAATTCTATTTTTTTTTAAAGCAGCCCAGGTGATTTTCATGCACACTTAAGCTTATATCCATTCTTCTATAGAAAGCTGTCTTAATACTCAACATTCAACACAGACTTTAACTTCCAGTCTTGTTTGTACCATTATACTGGTTAGAAAGTCCAGCAATAGAATGTCATCCTTGGCTATTCTCTCTCAGATTTTAAACATTCTACTTTATACCTTCTTGTTGTTGTTGCTGTTGTTGCTGTTGTTGGTTTTTCTTTGTTTTGTTTTTGTTTTAGGTTAACCTGACTTTGTCATTTCTGATGTTGGCACCTAAATTCAGGCTTTCATTGTGAACACTGACTATTGAGAATTTCAAGGAGGAAAGAGAAAAGTATGAACATTTACCTCAGAGTAACTGTTTCCTACTATTGGACTGTGGAGACTTAGCTTCACAGTTCATGACATTCTGAAATATTCTTCTCAACCATAGCAGCAGATGCAATTCTGTTTCACTTTCAAGCCTTATCATGTGTTGGGTTCTTTTTCCTAAGGCACTGACCCTAAGTTTTCTGACTGAGAATCTCAGTGACCATTCATTGAATGGAATATTCAGAAAAGTGAAAGCATACCGGTCTTATTCACATTAAGTCCATAAATAGGAATAACAATAGAAGAGGTGATTTATTATTCTGTCCATTAAAAACTATTATTCTGATAATACATAGATAAATGTAATCAGTGAGCAGGGCATGATCATACGCAATTCTGCATTGCTTAGGATTAAGTTTACCTGTGTGTGATCATCAAAATATCCACAGGTTAAACAACATAGAAGATAGTTCTGTCACACAAAACTATCTGAAAGCAGATGGTCTAGGAAAGATGGGGTATGGCCTTTTGTTGTTATCACTCATTCCTACATAGAGCTTTTCCATTAGGAGTTCCAGAAAAGCTTTTCTGAGCATCCACAATTAAGTCTACCTTTGGGCTAGCAGGAGGAAAAAGACGTAAAGAAACTCATTTCTCTTCCATTTGAGAACATGTTTTACTCACAGCTTCCATTTAGTTTTCTTTGACCAGAACTGAAATGCATGGTCGAATGTGAAATATGTGGGCTCCCTCCACCTCAATATGCAGCCATTTATCCACAAAATAATGAAATATTGTAAAGGAAGAAAGAAAAAGAAGATTAGGATATATCTATAAATTTTTGTGCAAACTGTAGTCATAGTCTTTACTATCTAAACTTTCTCTTCTATTGTCATTCGATTTATCTAAATTAATAAATACATATTATATATGAATTATATAATATATAAATTATATATATATATATATAGAGAGAGAGAGAGAGAGAGAGAGAGAATTAATTTGCAATATGTAAAAACATTCGAACATTAGTTGTGTACTTTTACCTTTGGCTTTTATTATTTAACTTTCAATCCAGGACAGACACAATTTTATATATCTTACTTTTAAATGTAACATAGATGTGGTTATAAAATTCTAACAAGAGTAAATTGGTTTCCATTTCAACCTGTATTGCTAACTCAGTCAGATAAAATGTTTTTAAAATACCAATTATTTCCTGTATGAAGTAGTTACTTCCCACTGGTTCTAGTAGTTATCTTCATAAAAATCAAGAAAGTTTGCATTCTTTGAATTAGAGTCACTCCTTCAGCCTACGTGCTCTAGAATCCCTAAGGCAATCATCTTCAAAGTCTTTTCTCAGCTGGATGGATTGTCTGCACAGCATTTCAGAGAGCCTGTG
The DNA here is from genome assembly GCF_902729225.1 of Pteropus medius. NCBI lineage: Eukaryota > Metazoa > Chordata > Mammalia > Chiroptera > Pteropodidae > Pteropus > Pteropus medius. The sequence goes on along the minus strand of NW_024351073.1, from coordinate 13,419,989 downwards.
CTCATTCATTCCACATGGACCTAACAAAGTTCTTTCTGCAATTACCCTGTGGATAGCCTGCAGTCAGGTAGTGGCTTTCTATTTTAAACCTACTGGAAGTTAAATTTTCATTTAACAACACATCACATAGCTGCGACTTAATCTGAAACCGACAATACTATAATCAAAAGAAAGAAAATGAATCACCTTCCAAAGAAATTGTCAGAACAAAGATTCTATTTCTAACATGATAGAGTGATCATAATAATCACTAAGTCCAAAAATTATAATAAAATATAAATCTTATGTGTTTTTCCTGGCTTTTGTTGAAAGAATTTCTAATCTTTGACCAATTTCTTAGTAAAGCCACCTGCATTACTTCATTGATAATAAAAGGGTGTTCAATCAAGTTCTGTTCTTATGTTCTTAATACAAAGCTCTAAAAGTAGAAAAAAAAATTAAATGAATAGTTTTGATGCAAAAAGATGTCTTTAACTTAAAAATATTCATCTAATTTTAAAAAAACACTAATTCAATTTGTTTCTTAAGGTGGCAAATACAGGGACCACTCTTATGTATATCCTACATATTAAATGGTCAATAAGTGGTTCCTAAATAAAAAACAAATTGAGTAGCATATTCAAATTCATAATTTTCACATAAGATAGCCTCTAAAGTGATAACTGAATTTTAATCTAAACACATTATTTCATATTTAATCTTAGCAAAAATTAAAGTTCTGCTTGATTTCTATCAATTATGATGCATATTAATTTCACTTAATTTAAATAATTTATTTTTTTAATATACAATGTGAATTCTTTAAGTAGTCACAAACATTTTTGTTTACATATATATATTTCTATAGTGTTTTTTATATTACCTCAGTTTTAGGAAATATAATGAAAAATGAATATATGACAGAGGATATTTTATCTTTCCTTTGTCTTCTTTGATAACTTGAACTATACTGAATAATTAGATGGAGACTCAGTGGATCTGAATAGATCCTAAGCGGTAATGGTGCGTAGAGATTATTACTCTTCCAGAGGAAGATTGTGATGGAGACAGTTATAATCACAGCACTGCAGCTGTAAGAGAAACATAAGTATCAGGAGGAGATGATCCAACTAAAAAGTTGGGATTATGCTCTTATGTGTAATTTTATCACTCTGGTCCCTTCAGGAAATTTCTTGTACAATGTATTATAGGTAGAAACCCATGGAGGGCACTTTATACATTTGAATTACACAGCATTAATTCTCACTGAATTTTTTTCCAGAGGGAGACAATCTCTAGCTTGTCCCAGGCTGCCCAGGCACTGAGGACACCCAGAAAAGGGTCCAGAAACCAGCCACAGCACGGGAGGTAGCCCTGGGTTGGATCCCCCAAGATTTTCGAGGTGGAGATAGAGCATATTTCAGAAAACAAAATGAATAAATTCTGGACTTAGAGTACTAGGGATGTTATACTAGTCTCTGCCTGGGAAAATGAGCAAAGCAAGATATTAGAAAAGGTCTATGGTTTTTGTTTGAAGAGAAAATTGCAGAAGAGAAGGATAATGGAGAGAGGGGAACTAGGCACAAATCAAACCATGCAAGCGATAGGGAAATTGAGAGAGAGAAGGCAACTCATAATTACTAGCAAAAATTTGTGAAGAAGGTGAACAATGGCAGATGAAAGCAATAAAATTAATAGCCATCTATGACAGGTAAACCTGTTAGAATTAGAACTCAGTGGTCTGAGAGTATTATGTTTAGCAATACTTATGACACTCCATCAAATCTTGCATGTTCCAAGGAAGACTATGGACCTTTGAAAAAAATGGTAAACTTTATAACAATGGAATGCTTAGACATGGTTGACTGACGATATAGGTCATCTCTTCTTAACAGATTTTATCCCCTGCCAGACCTTAACCCTATATTCTCTATACCAGTGGAATCAAGTTCTCCATACATGCTCTGTGCTGATAAATAACATCTCAATCCAGAGGAAGTAGCTTCCAACTTTCTTCTGCCACTTGAGAATGAGAAAGGAGGGGACAATTAAATTAATATAGCCGGCTTTGATTTAGAGATCCTAGGCAAGACCACAAAAGATTGGAAAACACAGTTGAGAATGCATCCAGTTGGAAGCTGTGCTCTCTTTTTTCATAAACAGGATAGGAAGTTTTAAATGGGAGCAGCACCTAACAGAATTATAAGATTCTTAATAATTTTATGTTTTGGATTGCCCTTAGGGAGATCATTGATTAAAGGCACTACATTTATGAGTTTTAAATGAATGACATTTGTTCATATAAATGTACAATCAATATTTTATATATAAAAAAATGGCAATAAACATGCATTGAGGATGAGTCACTCCACATCCTCAGGACTCTAATCCCGATGTCTCCTTGCATCTTCTTTTCCCTAACCCCATATCCCACATTTATTAATTCCTGAGAGTCTTCTACTCGACTTTCTTTAATTCATTGTTACTCATCTGTAAAACCCTCAAGATCTCTGTCTTAATTTCATACTGTTAACAGTCCCTTCAAATTGTCCAATAAAACTCTGCTCTCTCCTTAGGAACCTGCCAACTCCACTGGCCTCTTGAGTGGTGGCTGTATTTTGATCTCACACTTTTCTTTTATCTATGCCAGGAGAGGGGGTAGGTGTCCTTTTTCCTCAATGTTGTTGCTTTTATCCAATTCCCCCTGCCTACCCCCATCTCACCCTCTTGGTTTTTATTCTCCACTGTCTCATCTACTCACTCATACTGTCCTAGATTCACTCATTACTAATCACAGCAATCCCAAAGCAATTTCAGTTCCAAGGATCTCCTCTGACATAATCTCCTTTCATGAAAAGTTGCATAATGTGTGTTAAAGAAGAAAGCATAGCACAATTCAACACAAAGCAAAACTTCTTCTAGGTGTAAACTCTGAGAAATTCTCTAAAAGTCCACTTTAACTTAAGAACATTTAGAAATTATGCAATGTCCTCATCAACAATCTCATTTCAAATTTAGTGACAAGCTTTATGTGGAAGCTTCTAATGAAATCAGTTCATTAAAGACAAGATTATATGTCCTAACACACTGCCGCCTATTGGTCTTATATAATCCCAGGATAGAATTTAGAGTATCTAGTAAATGGGATGTAAAATCACTTCAGCAAATTTTCATATCTTTTTGAATTTGTATTTAAATAGTCAGTGATAAATTCACACTGGTAATTGGATTTGAAGCAACAGGTTTAGCATTATAGATGCTCTCTGTCCACTGTAAATACACAGAAGCATAATGTGAAGTGAACCAATGAGGCACATTTTTTCTTCACAGTTTTATTGAGATACATTTCACATATCATAAAATTTTCACTTGTTTTAATGTACAATTTAATGAATTATAGACAATAACATATTGCAGTATGTGTCATTAAACTTTTAGAGAATGGCTTAACATAATGTGATTATTTACAGGAAAAGTAGACCAATAATTAACTGTGGATGTAAAATTTTCTTTCTCTTTTCTAAAATAAAGACAGCAACCATCCTGATGCATTTTATAACTTGACACAATAGTTTTTTTGTTATTTAACAAAGCATCAAGAGAATCTTAAATTGTTTTCTCCACAGGTTGGCTGTGCAACAGTTCATAATTTTATTCTCTCATTGGGGGCCTGGTATACTGTTATTGCTTATTGTATGTTGAGTGCAGAACCGTCTGTTAAACACCAGGAAAATAAATATAAAATTTAAAATTTTATTACAAAACTGGAAAAGCTGAAAAAGAATTCTTGCTTAGATAAAAATTATCCCACCAGAAAATGATGACGGGGAGATTTAAGGAAAGTCTGTGATAATTTCACTCACTAAAAATTTATATAAATAACAATTTTAAAATAAAATTTAAGCTACATATTCTGTAGTGAAATGTTATATTTGGATTAGTTTGTTTATGTGTATGTGTCTATCTTCCAAGAAAGGATGAATAAATGAACTATTCTTGCATCAAAGCTAGGTGGGAATGTATGTAAATGATAGAATTTAGTTAATCCATGCTCTCTAAAATTTAAAATAGAATGTGTATATTAAATAATATATATTTGAGATTAATCTGAATCTTAAATATATATATACGATTGGAATTCACTCTGAGGTTTAACATTACACATTTCCAAATCCCAAAACAGTGTGTCTTAGTGAAAAAAAAAAAAAACACATAAGAAGACTCAAAAGATCAGTTAAGTTTACTCATAAGTTCTCAATTTTTGTAGTAATATGACCATGTTTCTTCAGAATACAATCATTGATCTTCAAAAGTTTATAAAACATAGCATATTTTTCAAATTCAATAATTTACTTCAAAATACCATTTAGAATCTTTTTATGAATAAATCACAAGGATTATCACAGTTTGTTGTTTTGGTAATAAAAAAAATTAATTTATTTTAATTAGTATAATATGATATAGACCAAGCTTTTCGTAGACTTAAATCTAGTTGGATATATATATATATATATATATATATATATATATATATATATATTATATTTTTTTTATAAAGACACTTTTTTGTATTAGCAGGCATTTGGTCCTATATGAAACACCCATGGAGACATTTGGTCCATGCCAAAGGGTCCTTGAAATTTGGTCTTGTCTAAAATGTCCACGGAAGCATTTGGTCCACACTGACCCATCTTTTTAACTCCATGTGCCAGGATTAGCTAGTCTACCAAGGTGGGAAGTGTTATTATTGGCAATACAGCCAGAACACAGTTATTGGACCAGTGAAACATGATAATATTTTTTTATGTATCCATTTTTATGTTTAGAGGTTTAATTTTATAAACCAAAATTGTAAATAAATGTTATAGGTTATTTGAACCAAGGGACTGTTTTTTAAGTATGAATGTTTTTGATAAGACCAAATATCAAGACCTTTTGGTGTTGTCTCTGTGGACATTTTGGATAGGACCAAATATCAAGAACATTTTGGTGTGAAACAAATGTCTCCATGAATGTTTTCAACAGGATCAAATGTCATGCAAAGCTTATTTGTATTATAAAAAAATAGCTTGGATGTTTTTTATTATCCTAATTCAAAATAACTATGTAAATTGATTTTGTATTTGTATGCTAAAAATATATACCTCAATTACTCCTGAACATATATTTAAAATATATTTCTCTGTTTTTTATTATCACTGCAAGAGTAGGGATGGCAACTGAATTTTATATACTCTATTCTATTTTCATCTAGTTTCTATTCAACATCTTTAAGAAGTATAATTCTGAAAAAACTAAAATCAGTCCAAATATTTTATCAATAATTTTAGAATGAACTCAAAATTTTTGAATTAAATATTAATTTCTGAAATATGCATTAAGAATAAATGATTAAAAATTGGCTTAGAGGTTCCATGATCATCTATCAGTTTGATAATTTGCTGGAAGGACTAACACAAGAGAACATAGAGTTATACTCACAGGTAAGATTTATTACAACAAGTTTTATAGCACCAACACAGTACGACAAAGACATACATAGGCTACGGCCGAAGAGGTCAAATGCAGGCTTTACTGTTCTCATTTTGCGAGAATTGCAAGAATGCATCTCCCTCTTTAGCTCCAAACCACAGTGACACATGTGAGAAGAGCCTGCCAAGAATACACTATTTGAGTTTTAAAATCCAAAGCTTATAAAGAGAGCTGGGTCACACACTTGCCACATGACTAATTATGGTATGGACCCCAAACTAGTCACCAGGCTCCATGAGTTCTCATACTTAACTTTAAACATTCTAACAACCTGGTTCATTCTGACCCATTGCCTCAGGAGCACAAGACTGCATCATTACCAGGTAATTCTCTGAACAGTCTAGTAACTTAGTGCTCAGATTTTTACCAAGGGTTATCAATGGCTTTAGAGGAAAGACAAACTGAGTGAAACAAACTTGCTACGTTAACTCTTTCCACAAATATTTTGGAGGTGTTTCCCATGTAAATTAGCATTATACAGTATATTCAGTAATACTCAGAATATTAAATATTACATGAATAATATAAGGATTTATGTTACTCTGAGAGAGCAAGTGGAGATCATTCAGGGCTGCGCTATGAACACAATATTTAAGTTAATCAGCAAATGAATGGCGATAATTCTATACAAAACTACGAAGCATCTCAAATGAAAGTTTTAATTCCTCCAAAAAAAGGGAAATGACCTTAGACTGTGGTTTTAGCTTTAAAGTTAGATAGAAATTTTTATGTGTTCTTTTAATATATTTATTTTTCTAGAATAAAACTACCCATTGAAAATATCTTATTTCTTTTCATTAAAGTGTTTAGTTACTTTTTAAATTTAGTTTTCTTTAATTTTATGTCTTGGACACTGCTGTCCAATAGAATTTCCTTCGATAATGAAAATGGTCTTAGCATTATCCAATACTTCAAGGCATACATGACTGGTAAGCACTTGAATAGTGACTAGTGTTACAGCAGAAAACTGATTTTTTAAAATTTTATTTATTTTTAATAAATTTTAATTCATGAATATACATGAAGCTAGTGATGTGGACAGTACAGATCTAAAATAATAAGTTTAGATATTCTCTCCAGGAATCTGTGGCAGATGCTATCAATGACCATACATATGCCCTTGACACTATACTTTTCCTGTATTTTCTTGATCTTGGCCTGCGCATAGACCAGAAGTTCAGAGAAATGAATTTCCATGGGGAGCAACCATCAGTGACAATAATGGATTGATGGAAAAAGACTCTCTCATTCTCATCCTCTGGTGTAAAAATTCTGAGACAGATATTATGCATGGGTCCAAAGGATCTCAGTGGGATTGAGTTCTACTTGCCCATGATAGCTTACTTATTAACATACCTTGTTGGCTTTCTTCTTTTTCTTGAATCAATTCATCACCACTGTACAAGTTGTTTCTGAAATCACTTCCTAAATAAATCCTTAATTGGCGTTAGCCTTCTAACTTACTGAAGACTGAGTTACCTGACCATTTTTGTGTCTCTGTGCACCAATGATAGTCCTTCCTTATCCCTCACTAACAGATTTGTGAGCCACGTCAGTATTTTCTTCACCATTGAATTCTCACAGTTAGGTGTAATGTCTGGCAAATAATATCAGTCGATAAAAATTTGATAAATGACTGGACAAGTAAATGAGTAAATAAATGTGTGGATGATCATTAAAAAATAAGGCATAAAGTCTGTCCCAGAAAACATGATAGTGTTTACTCAAGTTCTAGCTGCATCTAAACTGGTGGCTGTTTTGCTTAATTCTTCCACTTTATGAATTTCATTTTTATCTTCTTTTCATATCATTGGTCTTTGATGTTTAGATTATTTTCCATTTTCTTACTCTGTTCTCCTGTAAGGACTTATGCATATATTTGCTTTGCTAGATTGTTCTACTTTATCTAGTTCTGTTAAGATGTTTTCCCCAAATTTTATCCTTAGAAACCACCCTCTGTGTGTAGCTTTCTGATGAGTTCTTTATCCAAGATTTGCTGGTTTTCTGGAGGTTGAGATTCCATAGGAACCATGTATTTCATTACTTTCCTCCACACGACACCTTTATCTATGCAGAATTCTTAACAAGTAGTGAATATAGGAGTGATGCGTCCTTCATTTTGAATTTAATTTGAAGTAAAATAATACAACTAAAAAGAAAAAAAATCAGTTTTATTTAATGTATCAAAATCCCAATCGGAGAGAGATGACACATTATAGTTTAAATAATATGTGAAAGATTTATTTCCAAAGGAACTGATTACTTACAAAGTCAGTTGACTGTAGGAGAACTTCAAGGAATAGTGCAGGAACTTAGAACTAGCAACAGTGGCTATCAGTAATCCTAACCTCAGTGAGTCAGAACTGGAAAGGAGAAAGAGTCCTGTAAGGTCAGCTTCACCGAGAGAAGGAGAGATCTTCTACAGAAGAAACTGAGTTTTATCCTGGAGTCATCTCTCAGAGGGAACAAAACAGAACAAAACAAGATATAAATATTCTCTCTTCTCATTTCTTTGGCTTCTTTCTCAGGCTTCTCAATGGCCAATCCATTAGAAGCCAGAAGACACAAGAGCCTATCAATACAACCTCCACAGATATCTCACGACAGTGAATAGGGTAGGTTTTTCCCCAGCAAGTTTAACTATCACCAACCAGCAGATGTTTTAAGAAGTCAAAGTGACTTGACTGAAAATGGAGGACACTTTCTGGTAGGACAGGTAATCGTAATCTTGGGCAATGTAATGATTTCTTCTGTTCTTAGTTTACAGTATTAGCGACTGCTTTCTCAAGAGAGAACTTGATCACACTTTCATTCTTTTTAGTCCTTTCTCCTCGTTATTTCACCCAAAAAAACATGATAAGTAGGGTTTGAGTTAATTAGCAATGATGACAATGATAGCAACAACAAAGAAACAAATTCTCTCTTTAAGAAGAAAAAGTATAATTCAGAAATACTAGTATCCCTTTCAGAAGAGATTCACCTCTAATTAAAGAAAACTATTAATTAGTATTTTGTTTAGTATTAATTAATGTTAATAATAATATATTATGTAGTATAATATAATATGTTATTATGTAGGATGCATTAATTGATTATATACTATGTCGATTATAGTATACATTTATATAGTATATTAATATAAATACATATATTGCTTATTCGGGTCCTGCATTATAAGTTTGTCATATATGTTGATAAAAAGCTAAAATTAAACACTTGAATCCAACAAAGATCATAGTTGGCTGTTTAATCAGACTAATGCAAAAATTATCCATGCTTTCAATTTTCAATTTTTGTTAATAGATTTCAAACATTCAACTTTTGTTAGATTTTTTTCCCTTTAATGTGAAAGGATAAGCATAACCTTGCTAGCAAATTGTTTTATTATAAGATCCTGTCTCTCTTCAACTGAAATTTAGTACTGCTATTCATTTAAAATATTTTACTAAGTATGGAAGTAATAAGAAATGATAATTCTTAAATTAGAACTATCCCCAAATAAAATCATCTGGAAGAGACTAATATTTTCTAATCATACATTACATAAATTGTTATTTAAGTTAACCAAATAAAACATACTTTGCAAAAAACTTTATGAAATTTATTATTATTTAAAAAATTCTTGAACATCTGAGTTTCTCTTTTCCAAAATATATATCATAATAAATGTAAAAGTCCTAAATATTTAAATAGAATAAAAGTGCTTTAAACAGTTTTGATAACTAAACATAGCATAGAGCTTTGTCCATTCTTGAATCATGCCAGCCTGGTACTATGCTATACCTTATTTAAAAATGCAATGAGAAAGAGTCATAAGCAATCAAAATTTTCACCTATTGCAGTTCAATTTGATCTTGTTTTATGTGTTGTTTGCTACAGGAAATGATGATAAATTATATGTTTTACACTTTGATTGAAGGCAGGAGCTATGATATTTATACCATCTATAAATCTATAAAATCATGCCTTGGTCATTAAACACATTTAATAAATATTCTAATTATATTTTGTAAAGCAGGATTTTCTTTTTTTAGTAATTAATAGGTGATGACAAACAGAAGTCATCCAGAAAGTTGAAGTCATTTAAGTTAGTCTGTGATGATTGAATTAGTCCTTCAAATTATTTTAATCCCACTCTTCCTGCAATGAAGGAAAAAAAATACCCTTGACTTTTTCTCTTCTAGTGGAAATCAGGCTTTATTTTAAAAATGCTCCATATATCAGTACATCCAAAATTTGTTTTGAAGTTGCTACTACAAATGATGTCTTGTATAAATAGATTACTTATTCTTAAGTATGCATTTATTTTATAGCAGTGTTTTCAAGAATCATGGTGTCATGAATTATTTTTAGAATATTAAGTGCGCGATGAGCCTATGGTCTCTGCTTTGGGGGAAGTTTTTGCTGGTCACTCTGGCTCAGAGATTGCCAGAGAATAATAGTCTTCGTTCCTCAGGCCTGCTCTGCCTGAAATCTCTATGACATGTGAACAGGCTCTGGAACTTTCCTGTCTAGCACCATGACGCTCGTAAATAATCTGAGCACATATCTAATGGGGGCATAAATAGATCATTATTGAAAGGTTAAAGCCAAATATTATGATGTATGAGGATAGGAATTAAGATACTATATAACAATAACTGTTGAAGCATAAGGGAAAAAGAAAGTCGGCCTCTCAATTTGCCTTTCATGATCATTCATTTGCATACTTTCTAACATTCTGTCTTTCTCAATATTTCCAATATTTCAATTTGCTTCTTTCTCAAAGTTGTACTTCAAACTTTGCCTCTTCACTTTCCTTACCTTCTTCCTCAGGAACCTCCAATTTATTCATTTCCACTAAAGAGGGAATCAGTTCTCAGTTCCTCCTTGGTATCTTGCAAATTCCAGCTTTTCTTAAGCAGTGTACTGATGGAAGCTTTCTTCACCCCATATAGACTTCAAAAGGAAAAAGAAGTTCATCTTCCCAGAATTCAGCCACTGTTTGCCTTTTATTTCTTACAACTTGATTTTTGATGTAATTTAAAAGCAGTCAAAGAACAATTTTGCTCCTGGATTATGAATTCAATAATTGATGATGCTTGATTTTTAAGAATTTTAATACTTTACAAGTCCATGATGGCAATCAAGCACATCAACAACTCTATCAATTCAATTTCCTTGCAGAATTAATTTCACAAAATTTTACTAATTAATTTTGCAAATGCTATTTCTCTGGATATTTACATTTTGTGCCATATTATATTACATAATATTGAAACATTGTTATATAACTAGATTTTCTAATACCAAAAGGCATTCTTTTCATTTTTTTATTCTGTAGAGAAAACACCTATTTATATCGTTTTTTTCCCTAAAATAAATGATGATATATTCAAAAACATACAAAATAAGTAATTTACAATTAAATACAGGACAAGAGGCATCTTATACAAGAGTGAAAATGGAACATTTAACACTTATTCTATTATCTTCCCATACTATATTCAAAATTGTTATTAAATTAATTTAGAATAATGGACATGCCACTTTGGTAATTGCCTCTTAATATTCTGCCTCACTTTAGCAACGTAAAAATGTTAGAGATTCAGATTCAGAGTACTGCTTTGACTAGAAAGAGATGGTCATATCCTAAATGATTTTATACTTTTTACTATCTTATGTATATTCAGGAAATATATCTAGGGAGGTAACATTTCTCTTCAGCTGTACATTCTATAAAGTTATTTGAATATCACTAAATAAGAGTTACTTCTACATAAGACAGCTAGTGGTATCAAGTTGAGACTGGTGAAATATAGATTTTATAGATATACCTCTGTATAAGAATCATGCTGTGCATGCTGTTGAATGTTGTATTTGTATTTTTTTATGTGTTAAATGTTTCTAAGAATGTTGGAATTTCTGAAAATGTCCATGTACTGAATAAGTTGGGAGAATTTAGCCCTAGAAAAGCAAAACTGGTTTAAGTTCTGAAGTCAATTAGTGTGATATCACATGGTAAAAGGATAAAAGACAAAGTAATACATGATTATTTACGATGAAAATTCTCAACAAATACTTTCAAAATGCCAAGGAAAGTGTGATATGACATTTTATAAGGGAATATGCTCAAGAAAGCTACTTATTAACTATTTGGAAAGATTCACTATTAATGACAAATCTTTATGTCACAATTTGTTCAATAACAATCTCTGATAGAATGGTTGCCCTTCCTTAAAAAAGCAAGGTCCAGATCTAAGGTCAATATAAATGTCATCAGAGACAAGCCCAGACATCTTTATATGGTGTCCAGTTCTGAAACACAACAAGAAAAAAAGAACATGTGTCAATGTGCAAACACTTTTCAAGCTTCAGCTTACATCACATTTTCAAACACCAAAATGACAGAATCGTGTAACATAACGAGACCCACAAAGTCCAGAGTGTGAATCTAGGGATGCACACATCATTGTAACATGCATTCCTGTTACAATTCCTCAGATTCGTATAATTCTCCATTATAAAAAATTTATGCAGAGTCAGCACAAAGTGCTTTTTCTTATCTATCAGGGATCCTGGAAAATTATTTCTTGTTATTACAGAAAAGATTTTCAGTCCTTCTAAATATGCAGCATACTGGTTTCTACAACTCCATAACTGAATAAAATATATTTCATCAAAAATATGAGCTCTATAAAAGAGTTTCTCAGACAATTTTCTTGACACTCAAGGAAAGAGAAACTATTATATAGACACAATATAAGTGGACAACAGTAAAAGGTTGGGATGCTATCAGATATCATGCTCTTTTTGTAGGCTAGCAAAGTAATTATTGTCTGAATATACTTGGAAAATTCACCATTTCATTTATTATTTTTCCAACCTATTAAAGTTTTGATCTAAGCAGAGACAACAATCAAGAGTTTGTTGTTATATTTATTTTTTGAAAATCTTTCTTTTGTTTTTTAAGGGCTATAATACTGAGATGATACTGTTTATATCATACCAAAAACTGCATATATTAAGTTTAAAAAAATGGTGTAGGGTTAAAAACTGAGTGACAGTTGAACCTCCACTAATTGTACAATTATATAATTCATAATTTTTGTGCTATATGATGCTTATAATTTTTTTTCTAAGATATACTATGCACAGGAGAAATCATGCAATTGTCTAATCTATTACAAGACTAAACCATAGATAGGCTATCTAGCTCCCTGAAGAATCCAGACTTAGAAGAGTATCAGTTTTGTTATTTGACAAAAATCCCATAAAGATTGATAGATAGATAGATAGATAGATAGATAGATAGATAGATAGATAAAGATACACACATATAGATGTATATATTTGATTTAACTTCTCAGAAATCAAGAAATGTGAATGTTTTGATAAACTTTATTTCTCCAATGTATAACATGAGGTCTAGCCAGAGGAGGTCATCAATAAATATTTGTTGTAAGAATAATGCGTATTGAACAATAACAAAAAATAAAGATGTCAGCAAACTTAATAAAATGTTGAAAAGTGTAAAACATAAAGTAATTAAATTGATATATTATTACATTACTGTAGATGATTTTAAAAATAAATTTGGCATATGTCAGATATATAAGCTCATTGTTTTATATAACTATTATAGAAACAGTCAATTTACTGATGCAAACTATAACAATTGATTATGAATTCTAGAATGAAATTATTTTCAATGCTCTAACAACATTTATTAAGAAATCATAGTGACCAGATTCTGCTAGCTTGGGAAAAAATGGGGGTTACATTAAAGTATGCTTTAATCTCTCATTTTTACCTTTGTAGTAATTCAAAGAAAGAACAATGAGATATATATTGTTTTGATAAACTATATTAAATATGGTGTGTACGAAGGTGGGTTGTGTGTGGGTACTTCTAAAATTATAGTCAAAAGTCTTTTTTTTTGAAATTCATTTTAGTCTATCCTTGTCCATATAAAAACAGAATATAAGTAAACATTTCTCCCATGAAGCTTCTTTACTGAATGGTGCAAATTAGACCCACAATTAAGAATATTTCTTAAAAGAATGAATGAATGACAAATAAGCTACTCAAGAGAATATAAACATGCATTATTAGTGCTTAGTGTGACTTAAAAATCTTGACAACTTGATAATAAACAAAAGAAAATTAAAGATAAATAACTTTATAAAGAAAAATTATAAAAGTATAGTGACCGGAAAAATATAATCTTTGGAGCCTAATTCTTCAAATTCCAAAACACTGTGGGTTGCAAATATTATACACCAGTGGAAAGCACTGTGGTGTTGACACTCCTGAAAACTATGTAAATATTTCTGCCAAGATAATGACAAAAGAAGAATGAATGAAAATCTGTGGAACAAAGGAAATTAAGTTACTCTTTAAAGTTAGAATCTTGATATTTTGCTGAGATATGTAGGTTGAAGGAGACATGTGGCAATGATTGGAAATAAATCTAGCAGCTAATTTTAAAATTACTTCTCTATGGAATGGAAAATGAAATAGGCTAGAGATAAGTAAAAGATTATCAAGTTTAGGTATGTCAAAGGGAGACAGAAAAATGATATGGAAAGAGCTTAACCATTGAAATCAGTCTAACAAATGGCCATATCAGGGTTCTGAAAATTATTAGTTTTGAGACCATGGGAAATTACATAGCTTCTTTGTGCCTCAGTTTTCTCATTTAAAAATAATAATAATAAAGATTCAAATGTTATAACTAAGAAATTAATGAAAATGCATTTTCCTTCTGAGTGAACTGCAAGGTCAAACATGACATGTGTGTTGCAATAAGAAAGAGTTTTGCTTTTCTAATGTACTGATTTTCTTCAAGGTTAGAATTCTTTAGACAGAATGGTTCACTTTAGAAGTCAGGCATCTTTGATACTGAAATGAACAGATATGAGAGCACATGCATTTCTTTAAATTTATGTAGAAATAGTCCTTTGCAAGGTAGGAGACTGGAGGTTTTTGGAACTATCGTTGATTTTGTTGCTGTTTTTGTTTAATTTTATTTTTCTTCTCAGAACTGTTACCTGCGTGTGATGTGACTGTTAGTGTGTTATTTAATCAATTTGAGAATTTCTATTTGCATTATGAGATGAGGAGTATTGATTTCATGGAGAGTATATGAATAAAATGGAAGATATGAAAGCATACAACTGTGAATTAATACACTATGTTATCGTTAAAGGCTATATTTTCTTAAAATAAGAATTGCACTAATCTCTAAATATTTTTCCTAATTTAAGAACTGTACTAGTGTCTCTATTGTAACTTTCCTCAAGCTTTGTAAATTACTCATATACTTGCATGTATGCAAAGAAATATTCCTGAGAGCAAATGCCCTGAGACAAAATGTCACATCCTTAAACGAACAAAAGATTAGAAAGCATATCTGTAATATGCTTTCTAAATCTGACTTTATCTTATCTAACTAGTTTACATATGCCATCAGGAGCCTGGATATTTAAGGGTAATTATTTCTGATTCCTCTCCATTTCTGTATCTTCAGCTGGAACATTCATATGCTGGGCATCTAAGGTATTTTTATCATTTTGTTTTGCATATGACCTTTTCACTGTTTCAAAAATTTAAGAGATGTTATAATAAATGCTCTTTGTAAACTATAATGAGGAAAGGCTGGAATTTTGCTGTGCTCATTCTTTGTGTCCATCAGCTTAACGACTTGTTAAAAACAATGACTTTTTTCGCATTACTCGCCTAAATAGTAACTTGGTTTGCTTATATTGTTATAGTTGGACAAATATGCATATAGCAGTTGCAAAACATCAAACCCTACCTTCATTTAATAACGTTGTTGAATTAAAGAAATGAAAGATTCACCATATTTAATACTTCTAGTGATATATTATATAAGTAAGTATATACACACACACAGACACAAAGAAGCAATCACATTTAAAAATTCATGCAGAGAGAATACTGTCCTCATAAATCTTATAAGTTAGATGCAACGAATCAATTCCTTGAAGAAATAAACTACCAATACTCACACAAGGAGAAATAAATAACCTGGATAACCCTGTATCCATTAAATTATTTAAATTAATAAGCTTCCAAAAAATAAAGTACCAGACCCGATAATATCATTGGGGAATTCTACCAAATAGTTAAAAAGAAATAATACCTATAGTCCACAATATTTTTCAAAATATACGAAAAGAAATAATAATACTTAATTCATTTTCTTATCCTAATATCAAAATCAGAAACATATACAGGAAAAATAGAAACTAATATATATTATATATAGTTGCATTTGATATGCTAATATTAGTTGAGGATTTTTTTATTTTTTCTTTCTTTCAATGACATTTAGATTTGATATTAGATTGAGATATATATATATATATATATATATATATATATATATATATATATATATATATACCACAAACAACTGTGCTTCATTCTAGGTTCAAGACTGTTTCAACATGCAAAAATAATCAGTGTAATCCACTTTATCAATAGGCTGACAGAGAAAAATCTTTTGATCATAGTATTTAATATAGAAAAATATCTGGCAAAATCCAATAACTGTTTATTATCTTAAAAATCTCAGCAAATTGGGGGAAAAAATAGAATGTTCTCAACTTGACTTAAATTTAAAAAAAAAAAATCTAACACAACAATAAGGGGCTCTACACCACTCTTAAGTTTGAAAGATGACAAAGAGGTCTGCTATCAGTATTGCTACTCAAAATTATAGTATAATAAGCACATTTTTACATAGCACAATAAGAGAGAAAAAGAAATTAAAAAATATATTAAGTAGAAAGCAAGAAATTAAAAAAACTTTATGTAAATACGATATGAAGGTTTATGTATAAAAATCTATATCATCTACTAAAAATCCCCTGAAATAATAAGCAAATATAGCAAGATTACAGCAAACAAGTTCAATTTAAACAAAATTCAATTGGTTTTCTCTTATTAACAATAACAATGATAATTAAATTTAAATAAACATTTATAACATTCACCAAAAATAAATATTTAGGTGTAAATTTAATAAATTATGTACAAGTTTTGCATGCAGAAATTGCAAAAATTATAAGAGAAATCAAATAACATCTAAATTAAAAGAGAGAGAGAGAGTCTGGATTGGAAAACTGAATATTGTTAAGATGTTAGTTCTTCCAATATGATCTATGGATTTTATCAAATGCAATTTCTATCAAACTCTCAGCAAGCACCTTGTAGATATAAGCAAATTGGCTCTAAAGTTTATACATATGGAAAGTCAAAACCCCAGAATAGCCAACCTAACACTAAAGAACAAAGCTGGATTACTCACACTTTGAGATTCCAAGATTTACTTAAAAGCAATTAAGTAAAAAAAAAAAAAAAAAAAAAAAAACAATACCAATTGTCTACGATACTGTTATTAAGATAGTGTGGTTTTGCAAAATAATAGACACAGAAGGTATATACAGGAAACTGAATAAAGAGTGCAGAAATACATCCACACAAATATAAAAAGTCAAAGGAAATTCAATAGATAATGGGGATTATCGTTTCAACAGTGTGCTAAAACAATTGAATGTTCGTGGGCAAAAAAAGTGCTTAACACACAATATGATTTTCATAAAAATTAGCTCCAAATGGATTTGTATTCATACAGTGACATGATATTCAGCAATAAAAAGCAATGAGCTGTTAATGATTGAAACTAGAAATGAGTTATTATTACTGATCTACACAAAGACATGAATGAGTCTTAAATTTATATTGATAAATGAAAAAGCCAATGTAAAAAGGCTACATATAAATTTACATGATTCCATTTATATGACAGTCTAGAAAAGGCAAAACTAGAAAGACACTATACATACCAGTGGTTTCCAGGAGTTGGAGAAGGAGATCCTGAATATGTGACACACGGAGAATATTTTTAAAGCAATGAAACTATTTTATATGGGATGGTGACGGTGGATGCATGACACTATACATTTGTCAAAATCGATAGAACTTTAGAGCACAAATAATAAACTTAATGTGTGCAAATTTAAATATATAAATATAAATAGCAGTGAGAAGATCCAATGATTGAATAAAGAGTATGACAAAATAATCTGTTTAACGAAAGAATACAACTGTGTGGAAGCAGGTTGTCACCTGAGCCACTGGAAATAAATAGAGTCTATAAGACTAAAGAAAAACAACTCTGATAAAGTTGTTTTGCAGGACGGTCTAGATTGCAATGCTGACATGCTATACATATATACTAGAATTGATCGATTAAGGAAATGAATAGGAGATATTGAAAAGCAGATTTCTCAGTTTTGGAGTACGAGTTTACATGTAAGTGAGAGAAAATGCTATATATATAATGATCCAGGTGGTAATGCATTAGAATCTGAGACATCAGTATGAACTAATTTTTAGTTTAATAAAGGTACTAATAATTTTAATGAAAAACTGTAATAAAAAAGCTGTATGTGGTTATATATAGAAGCATTTATATGTGTATTTGTATATGCAAATGTTAGTATAAAAACTTCTAAATTCTTGCTCTGTTATCTGAAAGAATCTGCAAACACAAACATCTCAGTAAGCAAGGAACGCACTTAACATCCAGATCTTTTTCTGTAATACAATTTTTCAATAGAAGGTAGCAAGGACTTCACGAGGAATGACAGATTCTACAAGTGGGGCAGGAAGTGTGCAAGTTGAGCCTGGCGCTTGTAATGGCAGAAAGTAAGAAAGTGCTCAAGACACATTAACAAAGAAACAAAAACTAAGCAGTGATGGGGATATGTAAAAGTCACAGGCATCAACTAAAATCACTTTCTAAAGTAGTATTGGTTTATAAACAAAAATGTCAAATAAATATGAGTCCCGATTCAAGTAAATAAATGACTGAATAAATTAGAGGAAAATAAATAAATCTCCCATGCAGTACACCAAATATTTTATGCAGATATTCTGCCCTTGAGGGATAGAGGCTAACTTAAGAGTGGGCACTTTTAAGAGTGGGCTGTGTAGAGTGACCTTCTTCCAAGAAGTAAATTATGTAATTAGGGGAAAACAAATAATTTACAGTGAAGAAACATGGCAAATTATCTCAGCCAGATAATCAAGGTTAGCATCAATAATAATATATTATTGTGATAGTATATTCCTTTGATGTTATGTGATGAGAGTGGCACTTTACCCTCCTAAAACCCATATAACTAGTCTAATCTTAAGAGAAAAAATATTAGACAAATACCAATTGAGGGCCATTTTACAAAATACTTAACCAGTAATTCTCAAAACTATCAAAGTCATTATAAACAAAGAAAGTCTGAGAAACTATCACAGACATGACAAACCTAAGGTGACCTAAATGTCCAATAAAGTATGGGATCCTGGAACTTAAAACGTATATTAGGTAAAACTAAATTAAACCTAAATAAAATGCGGACTTAAATTGCTAAAAAAGGTTCAAAGATTGGCTTATTAATTGTGACAGATGCACCATACTATATAAGATATATTAGTATTGAGTATTGGGAAACTGGGTACAGAATGCATGGAAACTTTCTGTACTGTTGGTAATTTTAAAAGCTTATTTTTAAAAAGCACTTCAATAATAAAATAACGATGAAATAAGAGAGTCTATCAGGAAGAGGACGATAGTCCTGGAAATGAAAATCATGAATATTTCTGGGGAAATAGATAGATATAATAGAGCAAATTATCTATCATCTATCTATCTATCTATTATCTATCTATCTATCTATCTATCTATCTATCTATCTATCTATCATCTATTTATCATCATCTATTTACCTATATATATATGTCTGTCTTTTTCTATCTAGACAGAACACACACAGCAGGACCCAGGTTCAGAGTTTAAGTAACAACAAAAGTACTAAATTCTGAAAGATGAAGATACAGACTTGGATCCAATAAATTTGAAGCCAATGGATTAACCAGGTATATGTCTACAGAAAGTCGCAAATATCTTGCTAAAAGAGAAATGCATAAATTAAAAAATTAAGGATTTATAAATATTATTTATACAAAGAGTAAAATCACTTATAAAAGATATCTTCAAATGTCAATGATTTAAAAAAGAAATGAGAACAGATGGAAAGATCCTGTGCAATTATTTATGTAGGCTGTGAAAGGTGTCCAAAGCATTAAAAGAGAAAGAAAGTGAACCAGAAGATGGAAAAAGAAATTTGAAGATTAGATATGAAGATGTGCCAAATTCTATGAATGTTGCGGAAAGGTGAAAAGAAAGATCTTTGGGGTAATTTAATTATGAAATTACTAATGAACTCCAGAGAGCATAGGTGGAGCAGAGACCAAATTTCAGTTTGTTTAATGGTCTGTTACAAGTGAATGAAATGGAAGAGCAGTATACTGTATCTCATGAATAAAGGGGTGGAGTGTGCATATCATGATTGTATTAGGGTCCTGTCTCTGCCACTTGCTAAAGGTGCCTAAATAGACAAGTCACATGTCTAAACCTAGTTTAGTCATGTGTAAAATAAAGATAATAATATAATAACTCATTAAGTTACTGTGAACTCTAAATGCTTGTAGCATAATTTTTGGCTAAATATATGTTCAATGATTAGTAGCTATTTTATTATTGTTATCGCATTAAAAAAATGTTGGTGAAACAAGAGGAGAGAGGAAGAATTGCTGATTGTCTCAGATAATTTTCAGTGATAACACATTAGAATTTTCATTTATGCTAAATGCCATATTGGGTGAATGATGGATTGAGACAGGCATAAGATAAGTAAATTGGATTTAGAAATTGCAATTATAAGTGATAATAAAGGCTAAGGTATAGCTGTACCCATGGGAAGTTGAAAAGAAGGAAAAATAGATGTAATTGGATTGAAAAGTTTAGGAGAGTTAAGGCCAGGATAGTATATATAGATAAATAATGTAGATGTTCGAAGGAGGTGCAAATTGATCAAGTTTCAAATATATTGATTCTCAGTAATATAGAGATCAATATTTTCAATTGTATAATAGAATTTTTATCTGTAATGTAGGAAATCCTGGTTCTTGGGTAAGTTATTGATATCAGAATCAGTGAAGTCCAGGTTCTTTCTTCTTTATAAGGACGTGCAATGACATTTGGTAATATGACCCAGAAGTCCCAGAAGTTCATGTTAATTACACTGTCATTGCAATGCAATATATAACAGCATAGAAGTTAAAAAAATAGTGGAAAGAGCCTCAGAATTGAAGTTAACATTAGATTTAATTAAACTCTTTTACCTATTTGTTTGTGATTTTTTGGTTTGGCACAAGTCGTTTAGACATTCTTAGCTTTTATTTTTTTAAAATGTGGTAATAAGACCAACATACAATTAAACGCCTAATAAAGTTTAAGACCTTTTAAGATATTCAATGAATCTGACTGCTGTGCAAATCTATTACACTAAGAAACATAAGGAACTCGAATAAAGGAATTAAGTAGCAGTCCGAGCTTATTGCAAACTAAAATTATCAAACATTTAATTACACAAATGTGTGTGTACATATATAACAATGGTATAGGAGAAAAAATTATCACTTTTATTTTCCAGATTTGGGGTCATTGTGATTGTTTATATTTGTATAGTATGTCCCTATTATGCTAGGTTAAAGTTACAGTGATAATGAAACTTAATGATAAGGAGGTAATATTCATAAATAATATGTATCTACAATGTAATATGCAAATACGATATGTAATATTTATTTCTCTATAAAGAAATAATATTTATTTCTATATTATACATATTGCATATGTATGGATTTGTGTGTGTGTGTGTGTAGACTCCCACAACAATACTGATAATGGCACATTGCCCATTAGCAAACAAGCACATTAGGTAAATTATTGAAGGCTAATGAAACCGAGATGAATGAAGCTGGGCATAAAATTGCAGGATAGAGAACCAGTGTTGCAGCGTAGTAAAGAACTTGTCTTCGCACCACAATCCTGGAATGTATCAGGATTTGGACATATCAAATATGACAGAGAACTGAGAAAAACATGAACTGAAATAGAATAAATTAAAATAATCATTTTTACCTCTCTTTTCTTATACTGTGTTTGAAACACAGAATTCAGAGAAAAAGATCCTAGAAAAAAAATTTAAAAGTGCTTCAATTAACATCATCAGAGATAGTAAAGAAACAAATCATCAGAAAACAAGAGTAACCAGATGGGGGCAGGGGAGAGGGGTAAGAGGGATCAAATATGTGGTGACAGAAAGAAATCTAACTATGCGTGGTGAACACACTGTATAAATATATATATGCTTTATTGTTAAAGTGTACAGCTGAAACTTATTAGATTTCATTAACCAATGTCACCATAACAAAAATAAATAAATAAATATAAATAAATAAAGAAGAAAAGAGTAAAATAATAAGAAAAACACAGCAAAATAACACAACAATATTCCTGAAATTAAAAAAATATATATATTACTACAAAGTAAGTCATTAGAACTGGAAGACAAAGATGAAAAGGTAATCATAAAAATAGGATAAGAGATGGAAAGTGATAGTTAAACATAATACAATTAACTCTTAAAATCATGACATTCAAAAACCAAATATTAAAAATTCCACAAGGATTCAACAGAAAAGGGAAAAAAGATAGGAACCCATCAAAGACTAAATACAAAGAAATCTCCTCAAACTGAAGAAACTGAGGTTCTATATTAAATGCGGCCCCTGAATGTCTAATCCTAAAAATGATAAAAGACTCAACTTGATCTGTTAGTGTGGAATTTCATAACACCAAGAAAATGAAAAAATTTGAATATCATGAAAAATGTTATATCAGATCTAAAGGAAGAAGTGATATGCACATCCTTCTATTTCACCAGCTGGGTTGGATGCTAGAATATGCTAAAAAACACTTTCAAAATATTAAGGAAATAATAATTTTAAATGAACACTGTGTACCTAGATAAACTATATATTAGATGAGGAGGCAAAAGAGATTTATAAGATTTTCTCCCTGCCACTTTTTTTTTTTTTTAAAGCAAACTAATATTATTTACAGACATTTTATTAATTCATTCAGACTTAGTTTGGGGCCTACTTCAAATTTAATGCCGGCATATTCACATCTGCTTTTGGGAATTCTCATTTTAATACAATAATTACTGAAACTTTTAAAAAGAATTCTTATATGGTCTTCTCTTTAAGACAAGGAATAACATATCTCATCTAATCTTTTCTTCTTGTCACTTTTTTTTTTTCCTTTTTGGCTTAAAACTTGAATTCTAGCTATTTTAACACTTCATTTTCTCACTCTTCACATTCACATCTCTATCATTTGATCTTGCTGAAATATTTTGACAGTTATTACTTAAGAAATAGTTGTCTGGCTCTCCCGATGTGATACGTGCTGAGTGATAATGCATAATTAATTAAATCTATACTTGAAAGATTTTTGTTGTTTTAAAGATCTCTATGATTATAATTTTATGTAATTAATATATAAATGATTTAATGGACTTCATGTAATTGTAACTAGAATTTAAGAGTCAAGAAATTTTAGAGGAAATTTGGATAATACCAAGAGCACCAAGTAATTTTACCCAAGAGAATAGAACACAGGGAGGCTGAGGTGTTGCCCCAGAAGACATTTCTAGTGAGTGATAGAATTTGGTACAAAAGCAATTTTAGATTATTTCTAGTACATCACACTGTTACACTCTTATGTGTTGATTGAACACTTCTTTGAGCATGATTAAAGATTACATTTTTAAAATATATATGTAACATACATGTGTTACATATAATATATACATATATATTTCTGTGAAAGTAAACATGCAATGTAATAAAAAGTTTATGGTATAATTATTATTAACGTCCAAAATTCTCCATGTAAATTCTAAACATTTTTATACTGTATAATGCGTGAAAGAAAACCAGTGACTGTGTTATTAAAAATAAAAAAAAAGAATTCCATGATATTGCAAATATTGAAATCTTAGATTTTGTTTTTTCTGTAATGTAAAAGATATCCCGTAATACTTCCCAGTGACAAACAACAAAAGACTTCTTCTCACCATATCACTCCACTGGTTTCTCACTGTGCCAGAAATTATTTCCATTCAAGGTTGTGTTTTACTTGTTTTGTTTTTTCACAAGTTTAATTGTTTGCTTGTTTGTTGTAAACTAAATACTTTTAAAAACTGCTGTTAACATCCATGTGGTTGTTATGGGCTGAACCATGTCCCCCTAAAATTCATATTTTGAAGTCCTAACCACCAGTACCTCAGAAGTGACAGTATTTAGAGATAAGACCTTTTAAGAGTTAATTAAAGTAAAACAGGGGTTATGTAAGTAGGCTCAGTATGACTGGTATTCTTAAAAGAAGAGTAATTAGCACAGGAATACCATGAAAAGATGCAAAGAAAGCCAATGAGAGCAGTTGGGAAAAACCAACTCTGTTGACACCTTGATCTTGGACTTCTCCCCTCCAGAACTGTGAGGAAATAAAGTTCTGCTGTTTAAGCTACTCAGTGTGTGGCATTTTGTTATGGTGGCCTAAGCAAACTAATTCAGCGGTGTAGCAAAAATAAAAAGATGGAGGTTCTGAAAAAAACGCTTATTATTGGATGAAAATAAGACTTACCAATTTTATATTTTTGCTTAGTTTCTCAGTTTTGTGGTTTAAAATGACCGCCCCTTCCAGGTTTTCTTCATGCCAGCATTTTTTTTTTTTTGGCAATATGACTGTATGTAGCAGTCGTTAAATTCTCTAGCAAGATGCCAAATGTGGTGATTCCTGAAAAGAATTAGTCAGCCCAGAATGGTCTTGCCTATTAATCTTCTGGAAAGGGTCATGCGTCATTGCAGAGCAAATCACATTGCTAGAGAAAACCCAAGAGTTGCCTTTTCTCCAGTGTGGCGACATCACCAGCATTTCAAAAAAATTGTATAACTATTTCCTAAAGTATATTATGGGGTGACACAAAGGTAATACTGAAGTGGTGGGAGAAAAAATACAAATTTAACAATTGTCCCTGACAGAGACAGCAAGGAGAGGGTTAGACACCAAGAAAGGAGTGGGAAATGCAGATATAAATGGCCAAATTGCCACACCATAATTATTAGTTATATATTTTCAAAGTATTTAATAAAGAATGGGACTGAACATAAGTTGTCTCTATTATCCATATTTCTACTCGTTTCTTCTAGGTGCAAATATTTATTTTCACAGCCTTGCAAATATACTAATAAATATTTCATAAATATACTCAGCTGTTATGGATGGATCTATAAGCAACTTTTTTCCTACATCTAAATTTAACTTATAATATTAAGACAATACACTATTACTTTATAGTTATCTGTCATTAAGTATATTTCTATACAGCATATACTTGAAAGTAATGTACTTGAGTGTAGTTTACCTGTATGCTTTAAAATCTAATTTTACTTAGAAATCTGCATCAAATTAAAAAGTAAAAGTTCTTTGCAGAAGATGTGTAGGAATCATTTATATTAGAATTATTGTAGATGACAGTGTGATGAAGCAACTCTGAACTCTTATATGATGACACTGTTGAAATCATATTAACAAAATAACTAAATCAACTGCCTGACTTTGCATTTGTGTTCGTTTTAGGAGTTATTGGTTTCAATTTTTTGAACTCCCTGATTTTTTATTTGTTCAGTAATGTATAACGACTAATTTTTAGATATGCTATAAACCCATCCTGTATTATTGGATATGTACTTTATTTTCTTTGGTCACCAAACAATCATCAGATTTTAAGAAACTCTGAGAAGCTGGATAATGAATTTCTTTTACCACATTTAAATTAATGACCTCCCCCCCGCCCCCTCCCCAAAAAGTTTCATAATACACAACTTAAAATTTTATTTATGAATGAAGACTTCAATGATCTGGTCACCTGTTAAAACCAACCTTCCACACACCAGCACAGTATTAAAACAAAACCAATATTTATTTTAACGTGGAATTTCAGCCCTGAGGCCTCTCTTTATAAAGAGGGATTTAAAATTTTTCCTTTTTTTAAAATTTTATTTTTTTGGAAAAAAGTAACATGTTAATGAATACCTTTCATATGAACCAAAGATAAGATCAAACATTGCTTTTAAAATTCAAGACTTACATACTGAATTTGTTATTATCGCATTTATTTCAGTTTTCTGAAAGGGTAGGAAAAACAAAAGTGTTTTGGCATACAGTTTAAAAAAGAAAAAAAAATGAGTTATAAGAAGATGGAGTTCAGAAAGTATTCTTCTTTTTTCCTCAAAGAGAATTAGAAGTCAGCACGTTGCTATTGCTCCTGGACATAAAGACAGCATCTTTGTTTTATGTCCTCTGTGTCTCCGAATCCTTTAGTGCCATCACAGCAGAGTGTACTGTACACCACTTTAAATGATAAGAGTTTCTATAGGCACTTTAGTGGAATTAAGAAAAATCTAACACTCTTCCACCGTGATGCCACATAGCTATCTTCGTTCTAGGTTGTCATGTCAGTAAATTGTATTTAATAGGCCTGAGCTTGTCTCAGTATATTTCCAAAATAACAAAACAAAACCAAGCAAGTACATATATTAGGATTTATCTTGTGTTGGCAGAATAAACCAAAACTGACAATATGATAAATATAGCGACTTGCTAGAAACCAGATAATCAAAGAAACCTTGTCCTATAAAGTCCGTGGAGGAGGTGTGTGTGTGTGTGTGTGTGTGTGTGTGTGCAAGTAAAGGTGTGTGTGTGTGTGTGTGTGGTGATTTTCTCAGGTTTCTTTGTCTTCAGTTTCTCCTGTTCATTGTGTTGTAGTCTTTGCTTCTCCCCTAAGTGACTTTATCAGGGTTGTAACTCTCCTCTTCGCCAAACATGTCTGCCAAGACTTTGAAGCGGGGTCCCCAGTCTGTCAGATAGTCGTAATCCTGGTCCGCTTCCGTGGCGAGAGAGTCTATGGAGCTAAGGGAGTCTGCTACTGACCCGTTCCCTTCATAGGCATATGTGGCCAATGAGTCGTATGGCGGGGCGGCTGGGTCCACATCATTTTCCTGCAGCCTTTGGTTAATAAAATCCCTTATGTCTGTGTTATCTTCCACTGGTGGTCTCTGACGAGGTAAACAGAGAGAGTCTGGTTTTATATCCCTGCGAATTTTGTTATCTTCAATCACTTTTGGATTTCTCAGAGCACCAATGTCGAAAGCCTGGGTGTCTTCCTCCCCGCCTCCTTCATCGTCGTAATGGATAACGTTGTCTCTGACGTCCTCTTTAGAGGTCATCAGGGTGTCTTTCTTCTTCTGCCTTCGCAGAGCTACATACAGCACGACTATGGCTAGAACAAGACAAAAATTGCAATTTAAGAATATGTCAGTTCATCTCTTTGCAAAAAATAAAATTGATCAGGGCTGGCTGAGTTTCTTTAATGCCATCCTATTATTTTCAAAGTAAACATACTGTAATCAATAAGGATCATATCTATGTTTATATTTTTAATTGTCTACATTTAAGATCATTTTAAAATTTTAACTAAGAAGAAATCATAGCTAAATTATCCAAAAAATTAAACAGTTGGAGCCTTATGTTTAACATGAATTATATTTAAATATTTTGGTTCTGGTAGAAAGTGTGTTATATAGCTTAAAGAAATAATAATGGTTTTCTAAGCATACTGAGAGCTGTATAGCATTGATATATTATATCAATATGTCATTCAAATATTATAGCCCATAAGTAACACTTAGATATTATTCATACCAAGATTTCTCAATTGTAATGTTATCATGTTTCTAATAAAATAAACACAAATCTTCACGTGACAGTCACTTTTAAAAGCAATATAAGAAAAAAGAAAAGAAAGAATATAGCATATAAGGGCCTTAGTTTTACTAATCATATCATTTATATTCTGTGTCCTGCCATATTGAGACATTTCTGAAACAAATGCCAAGCATTTAGGTTACATTCATGAAGTATGATAATATTTTGAAATAGTTAATTTATATATTCTTATTATTGAATATCTTTGTTTCTAGTTGACTCATGGCTGTCACTAAATTGATAGTGTCTATTTCTTGTCAAATGAACAGGCACAGATTCAAACCATGAAGTCGGTGCTCAATTTTGCTTGTCATAATACCCCCATAGCAATGGCAATAGGTTTAAAGACAAAATGTGTTTGATTTACCAGAGCAGAGTCTGGAAGACTGCTGCCATAGAATTAGAAAGTTAGAGGACACCGCAAGATGATGAAAGCCTATTTATTCCCTCTTCTTTCAAAATAGAGTTGGCAAGTTGAAAACAGGGAGGAGATATAGGTAGAGCTCTATACGGTGGGCCTTGGGTTTAGGCAAATTTCAAAACTAAAATCCTCCCAAGGTTTAGAACTAAATTTCAGAACTAAAGAGACTATTGCTTATTTATTCTGGGAGTACATGAGACACTGCAAATGTCACAGAGAAGCCTTGCATATAAAATGGCATTAGAGTTGTCATGACTGAGAAAGGGACTCTTTAGATGTGCTTGAGGGCCACCTAAGTTATCCAAGCACCACAAATCTCTCGTATTTTCCCTTACTCCAGCAAGGATATAAAAATGCTTATAAAAGGAGTCTGAGATTGGTTAAAGAGGTCAAAAAATAGATGAACTTTTAAGCAGACACCATGGCAAGACAAAGAGCTACATACCAGCAAATTTGTAATACTGGAACAATGCAGATGCACCGTGGACACTCAATAAATATTTATTTGGATGAATAATTGGCAGATGTCAGTGCATGATGAGGTTGACCTGAGCAAGATTAATTGCTACACCTAATGGGACCAGCGACCAAAGGCAAATATCCGGAATATGCCAAGTCATGCTACGTTGATATGCAAATATTCTGGGACTCAGATAGCTTAGAGAGAAAAGAGGAGTCTATGAGAGGAATGGTTGGCTTGAAGTCAAACGCCTAACTGATCATGTTCAATTTCAGATTCGAGAATGTTATTTCGAATCTGCCCTTTGAAGGTTTATATCACCAGCACAAACAGGTGCCAGCCAGATATAATTTACTATAATTTATAGTTATATAAAAAAATACGTTCTTCTACACACCACGGCCACTTGTGTGGAATTAATATCTACATCATGCAAATGGACAAGAATTTTACCCTCCAAGCCAACACGAGTTTATGACTCAGAAAATGTTCTTCACAAGCTATTGTATAAAACTTTACTACCTGCCTTACAACCTAGTAAGTTTTTTAAATTTTTATTTTCTATCTTAGAAATAAAGGAAAATATCTACATTTGTCAGAATTTTTTGCTTAAATAATAAACATGCATATATAAACTTATTCCATAGTGTCCCAATGTGCATCTGTTGCCATTTCAACTTTTACAAAATGACCAGAAATTAAAAAAAAAAAAAATCTCTCTTTACTTTTGTGATTCTGGCAGTGAATTAATAAGTGAAAGGGAGTCAGCTGAACAGAGTTGATAAAAGAGGGAAACCTATATAAAGTAGGTTTATATTTATTCACACAGAGATACTACAGAATATATTTCTTCAATCCTTTTCATTTGTGGTGCTTG
The DNA here is from genome assembly GCF_902729225.1 of Pteropus medius. Classification (NCBI taxonomy): domain Eukaryota; kingdom Metazoa; phylum Chordata; class Mammalia; order Chiroptera; family Pteropodidae; genus Pteropus; species Pteropus medius. The sequence continues at coordinate 13,390,909 of NW_024351073.1, read as the reverse complement.
TAGCTATTTAAGTGTGGTCTGCTCTGTTCTAGTGGAAGTGGTTAAGATTTTGATGTAAGGAGATGTGGAAAAAGGGAAATAAAAATTGCTTCTGGCTACCAGTTTAAACAGAAAAAAAATTAGAGATCCCTTTATTGTCTATTTCTTCCCTTTATTTTCCATTTCTTCTCAGTCCTTTCTCTTTTCTTACTTTATTTATTAAACTGGAATTTGAGAAATGCTGTTCATATAGTATATTTAAAAATGTTATAGAATATCTTAGGCAGTAATAATTACTAGGATGCAAAATGAATTGAGAAGCCATTGCTGTAAGATATTTATTATAGAAAATCTCATTGCAGAAAGTTCCACAAATTATTACTTGAAAATCCCCTTAGGCTTAAAGAAACTTTCATATTTTTGATGTTATTTTTTTATGCCTAATGGTAATATCCATAAGGTATGAAACAGAAAATTAACTTTAGTAAAAATATAATTTAATATAGATAGACAATCTTTCTTCTATCCAAATATGGCAGCTCAGTGAAGAAATATTGATTTACACAGTTAATTGAGGAGAGGGATAGGCATAGAGACAATGATGATAGATAGATAGATAAATAGATAGATAGATAGATAGATAGATAGATAGATAGGTAGATAGTTAGATAGATAGGTGATAGATGATAGACAGACAGACCAGGAAATGATTAATATTGAAACCAACCTAAGAGTATAACAATGCACAGTAAGATTGCAATCAAAGCTCCAGTGCTGAGTCCTACAGGTAGAAAAATTGCTTCCACATTACAAGACAGGATGGTACCATCAGAGTCACATCTACAAACTCGAATAGTCATTGTGTTTGTGCTACTCTGGACAGGATAGCTGCTATCTTCTATTACAACAGGAAGAAAATACAATTCTTGCTGTCTGCGGCTGTATCCATTTCTTCTGGTTTCAATTCCAGCTGTGTTGTCTACGAAACATGACATTTATTTTAAAATGGTTACTATAAGCTTCACTTCAAATAAGAAAGTTCGGTATCAATTAAACAATAGGAAGCTCTTCTTGAATCAGTAAAATACATCCATATTTTAATTCTTTGTTTTTTATCATTATGAAGGCTGTCAAAATGTAATCGAATGTAGTCAAAATAATTCATAGGGAAAGAAGAAACGTAATCTTCTCTGGTGTAAGACTTAAATATGTCATTTAGAAAGAATGTAGAATGGCTTACACAACAAAAGGTATGTGTGTTTACTCATTTTTTCTGACATCAAAATCTCATTGAGAAAAAAATACCTCTGAATATTTTTTTACATGCTAGAACAAATTATTACAAAGTATGAATCTGCAAAGAATCTTACTTAAGAATCTATATTTTAAAATACAACAAATATTAATTTACTATTTCAGATTAAAACTTATTTTTTCCTCCAAATCTGTATCTATATTTATACACTTTAATTTTTGCACATCAGGTAAGAAACATGGAAAGGAAAATACAGTATGTTAATGTCAAGATTCATTAAATTTTCAGCATCATGAATTATATTAATCACCACTTTAATTATAAAAGTAATGCATTTTAGTTTTGATAAAATCAATAATAGCAATATTTACTTAGAATAATAGGAGGCAATAATGATTATTATTTTATTATTTTTATATAAATGCAATTAATATTCCTATTGAAAGCATCGTTTTGCATGCATTCGTTCTTCTACATATAGAAGTAAAATTTTGTTTTATTTCTACACATAGGAATAAAATTTTGTTTTATTCATAACACTATTTTATTTTTATGTTTATTAAAATAACTCCTAGATACATTTTTTTATTTTTAGAAATATGTTAATATTCAGTTTATTAGAGTCGTATGTAATACATACTTTGAAATCAGGTACAAAAGTCATAAAAATTTTACTATTTAAGTAATATTTTATTTGTCTATTTAAAGACACTACTTTCAACTAAATATTAAGCAGCTTATCTATATTAATTTTCATAAGAAGCACCAGGATGGGAAAACTACATGGTAAGATGGAGTTTGGTATGGGAAGAGTAATTTTTATTATAGAGAGAACATTATTAAATTGAGAAATAAAATATCAAGATGCCAAATATCTGTTATAATATTTCCAATGAAAATTAGTGGTGCCAGGTACTTGTCGTGATAGTGGATATGCAAAACTGAGAACTAGTTGAATTAACATGATATCTTCAGCAACTGACAGCTGAATGCTTGAGATTGGGGAAAAAGAACAGTCAAGGATTAAAGTTTGAAATCTGGGAGAAAAGGAATAATAGAAAAAAGTCAGAGAAACTGACATATCTGCATTTGGGGAGGTATAGATTTTTTTGAATGTATGTTATGTCAAAAGGCAGCCTACCCTTTTTATTGTTTATTTTCAATCTGTTATTATTGAGATATGACCATATAAAATTCATTGTGGTATTCATAGTAGAAATAAATTATTAAACTTTATTTCCACCATTAAAATTATTTCTATAAATGAATAAAAAATGTGATTATTATATATAGTGTATGTGTGTGTGTGTGTGTGTGTATATATATATATATGTATATATTACTTTGCCATAAAAAAATAAGGAAATGCTGTTATTTATGGTAATGTGGATGAACCTAGAAGACATTATGCTAAGTGAAATAAGCCAAAGAAAGGCAAATACTATATAATATCATTTATATGTAGAATCTAAAAAATAGGAAAAAAGTTGAACTTATAAAAGCAGCGAGTAGAAAGCAGTCGCCATGAGCTGGGGGCAGAGTAAAATGGGAAGAAGTAGAAACTCTCAGTTATAAGATGAATAAGTCTAAGGATCTAAAGTATAAAATGGTGACAATAGTTGATAACTTTATATTCTGTAATTAAATTTTTCTGAGTAGAATTTAAATATTCTTGTAAAACAAAAAGGTAAATATAAAATATGTGAAGCTAAAAATGTTTCTATTTACTTAAAAAATATACTTACAAGTATAACAATGTATAACAGGGACTATAGTAAATGGTATATAAGTGGTACATGTTCAAACCAGGAGAAAACACTGGGCTATGAGGCGGGGAGTTCTGCTTTATATTATCATAATTAATTAGCTATAGGTACTCCGGCAAGGATACAATGGTGGAAAATAGTTAATGATTACATTATTAAATGGTATGACAATCTACCTATTTGTCCAAGTCAATGATCTGGCAGTCTGATTGGTGTTCTTCATCATATTCACATATAAAACCTAGAAGATCTGTCTTTAAGTCCCTATTAATTCCATTTCTATCCATTTGTGTCTATCCTTATACCCATTATCTGAATCTAAAACTCTCTCTGCAATAGAATCAGAACCGGTTTTATATACCTCTAGTGACTTCCCCATACTGTATCCAAACTGATCTTCCTAAAATGCAAATCTGAACATGTTATCCTCTTGCTTAAACCTTTCAAAGCCCTCTCATGTCTTAAATTTAAGTTATAATCTCTTTAAATGGCTTAGAGATGTGGTGACCATATACCTGGTTTGTCTTAGACAGCTCTATTTTATGTACACTGTTCCAATTTAAAATTATTAATATCGCTCACTTCTACTCTACAAAGTACTCCAGTTTCATGATAAAATATGTGATCTCTCTACTTCTAAGGCCATACATATTTGGGACCTTTTTTTATTTATCTCCATCCCTCACATTTCACTATAAGATGAAAAATAAAATACTGGATTTCCTTCTGTAACAAAATGTGAGGACTCTTGAGTGAAACTTTTTACTCCCCAATATTACAAACTCAGGTTTTTAAATCCCCATTATTTAGAGTATGGAAACTTAGAGGAGATAAAATACCCAACATCACAGAACTAATAAAGTCAAAACCACTGAGTAGTACTTAACCTTACTATTTCTCATCCGGTGTCTTTTACATTTTCGAAGTGGTTGTAATCATAGCAGATATAACAGTATGGCTCGTAGTAATAGTGGTAGTAGTGACATTGGTAGTAGTGGTGGTAGAATATTAAGTGTACACATGATGGTGCATGTGGTAGCAAAAATGATCTCAAAGGTAATACCTTTAGGCATTGTGTTAAATGATGTACATACATTAATTTATTTAATATAAAAGGGGTCAAATGTAAGGTGATGGAAGAAAATTTAATTTTGGGTGGTAAACACACAAGGCAACATACATATGACGTGTTATTGAATGGTACACTTGAAAACTATATAATTTTATTAACCAATGTCACCTCAATAAATTTGATAAAAAAAAGAAATTTACAACACACAAAATAATATTAAAATAATATAAGTGCTATGAGGTTGATATTATTTAGAATAATTTAATGCATTAAGAGTCTGCATTTATGTAGTAATAGACTGGGAATGCAAACCTATATCATTCTAATTACGAAAACTATATTTTTAACCTGTGCTGTATCATGTGTCACTCAAATAAAACAGTTACTAAGAACCTATAAGTAATGTGCATGTGGAACAAATGACATATTTAAAACAGGGAAAGCATTCTCTATGCCAGATAGATTTTTTTTTAATAACTCATTCAGAAATTGTTCACATTCTAAATAAAAGTAATTTGTTTCATTATATAGTCTATATAGATTAAATATTTGTCACATAATAATTTATGATAATTATTTATTTAAATATCTATTTACTATTAACTATAGAATTTTACATTTCTCATATATGAATTTCAATATTTTATGAACTTGGGGGCCTTTAAAATAAGCATTGATTTCTACCTTTGTGTTTTATGAAGTTACATGACAAGAGGTAAATTCTTATGTGGTTAAACTTACTTCTGAAGTCATGGACTGTAAAATTTGGCTTGAAGGCAGCTTCAGGTGATAATCTGAAGGAGAATTGTTGCCCAGCAGGTGAGAGATCTCTGTCTGCAGCACTGACTATTTGAATGATCTGAAATAAAATTGAGATGAAACTTGAAGTCAGTCATCAGTTTCAAAGAGAATTTTACATACCGGGCTAATAATTGTACTCAATGAAGCAAGCAAAATTGACGGAAATGACACTTTGAGAGTTCATATCAGTGGCCCAATTATTTATACATACTTTTTATAAATAAATATCTGAACATTTATACTTAATAATGGAAGGTACAATTACAGAGTCCAGGTTAATTCCAAATCAATATCTGCATAACTCAAAAGCTTAACAGCATTGAACATTCTCACTAATAAGCAAAATAAAATTAAAATGTACTTGCTTGCATTTTAAATTAGATGAAATAAATGCTTTCTAACCTAAGTATGAAAATGTTTGCTAGAAATAAAATCTGAAATTATTTTAAAACCCTCGCATTAGCAAAATTTTAGCATAGCTACATTTGTGAGAATTTAATTTTCATAAATAAATAAAATGATGAGAAAAAGAGATACAAAGTACGTATATCTGCTTTTGTCCTTATGTTCGTTTATCCCAATGAGTAAAAATAAAAATTGTGTTTTCATAGAGTTTTTTAAAACTTTAGCAATCTTCATCTTGTTTCAAAATTGTTTCTAAATTGCTCTCATGCATTGTGTATACTGTGGTTAAAATTTTGATACTTAATAAAATGCCTTTAAAAATTTGGAGTTTAAAAATAACTTCTGAGAGTCCTGCTGTGAAATTAATAATTCACCATAGAAATAAGTAGATCAGAATGGTTTCCAGGCACTTATTTATTAACATATCCAATTGCTTTGCATCAGAAGAGATTTCAGAAAGTGTGTGTGTAAGTGGGTGAGAGCAGTGTGCTGATCAGGTGATCACTCTCTAACTATGTTTAGATTTGCCAGAGAGAAGACCTTAAGTTTCAACTATGACACCCTGGTCCCAGTGGGCAAAATATGCATCATATGACCTTAGATTGATGCCATTAAACATGCGATTTATCTACTACTTTTTAATTTGATTTCATGGTTAAAATCCCATCTTATGACCATGCTCAACTTTCTCATATACCTGTGTGTGCGTATACACACAGTGACACTCATACACACGCAGATACATAGCCATATATACTGGGACTTCGAGTGCCTGGTGCAATCTTAGTAATTTGTAATTTGACAAATTAATCCTCTAGTGAGAATTTCAAGTCTCTGATTCAGTGTGAATTGGTTGCACAGGATCTATTTACCATTTTTAATTTTCATGGTTGAGACTATTATTTGACACCAATGGAAAGATCGTGGAATATGGTAATTTAGTCAAACAATTACCATACAGACCCTGTATAACTTTAACTTCCTTTCACATAAACCCATATGCTCAGATCACTATATTTTACCCATAAAATTTCTGTAAGTTATTTGAGGATTGTTGCCTGTTTTATTTTGCTTTTTACTTCTTACAACTGCATAATCATTTATAAAATTAAGGGTATTTAACATCATGATATATCAAAAACATAATTTTAGAATAAAGATAAGTCCTTTAAAACACAAAGAAACATGAAAATTTGGGTATAAACTGGCACTTATCTGGAATTATCACTTGGGAGTCATTGCCCTAATGAAAATAACTCTCATAAATTTTTATCGATTCACCATATAAATCTTTATTGATTTATATAGCATCCATCATCTTTCTCTCTTTTCTCTGTCTTAGTTTGATAGATAGATATATAATACACATACATACATACATATGTACATACATACTTATTCAATTATAGTTCAAAAGAGATAAATAGTTCCTATGCATAGTTCCCAGATAAAAAGTAGAATGGCTGGGGTCAAAAGCAAAAAATGCTCATATACTACACTCCCTGAAAGTTCAACAGACACTTCAGGGTTATGATTTAACCCTGAAGAGCCTCCAAGGATCCACCATATTCCTCACCAGGTTATCCAGACAGAAGAAAATGAAGTCACCTCTAGTAACTTCTACTATTCTCAACTTTTTTTTTTTTTAAGTGAGGGCAACCCTTGGTTGACCTCACAGATTGTAAGGACCTTTCAGTTTACAATCTCTTTTATTTTATTTTATTTTATTTTATTATTTTATTTTTTACACCTACAGTACCTGCTCTTCCTTGGTGGTCTCCCATCCAAGTACTAACCAGGCCCGACTCTGCTTAGCTTCCGAGATCAGATGGGATCAGGCTTGTTAGGGTGGCATGACTGAGGACTATTCTCAACTTTCTAAAGCTTTTAATTTACTAAACAAACATAGAGGCATTAAATGGAATTTTATTCCCCAAAGTCTTTCATTTTAGCACATTACAAGATTCTGATTAATATGAAATAGTTAATGTTCCTAAACCTAGAAAATAAAGGATTGACTTTTGGGAATGGGGGCAAAGGAATCTGGAAAGTAGAAAATGGCTAAGTTGTGGCAAACCTCTTATAACTCCCCAAATAACTAAATCAGGTTATTTATTTGCATAAATGTTCATGCAGCTTCTACTGCTTCAGACACTAAAGCAGGCACCATGCTCATCCTGTGTAAATTGTGTGTACACTTAAGATGATAAATGGTTAAAACTCTGTTTAAATGCATTTCCGTACCTATTTATAATTAACGATATAAATTTATCACTTGGGAAAATATGACTAAATAAGTTATACTACAATAAAATTAGTACCTTTCCCAAATTATCAAAAGAAGAATTAGAGCAGCACAATCCACTAGAAGTTTCTGTGCTAATGGAATATTCTATATCTGCACTTAAACAAAATAGAAATCACTCATACCACATATAGCTATCAAGCACTTGACATAAGGTGAGTATTAAGTCAGAACATTAATTTTTAATTTTTTTCACCTTAATTTAATAGCTATATTTAATTTAATATACTGGACATTATAGGATTAGATCTATGAGACAAATGTCCCACAAAATGTAGAAGACATTCAAATTGAAACAAATAATGTAGATTAATAAATGACCTTTTTCAATAAAGATGCTACTTTGAATATTAAGATTTTTTTCATGTAAGAACCAACACCTCAAATTTACTTAGATAAGCAGTTATACCATTTCAAGGTGTTTGAAATGTACAGCAACCCAAAGCATACCAACACATTCTTTTTCTTTGGAACCTAGGTGCACAGTATTGATTTAATTATATTCTTGTTTTATGATGCACTGTCATTATTTGCTTATGCCCGATGCCTATTATTTTATTGTATTCATTCATTCACTCATTCATTTATTTATAATAGGGTAAAGAAACTGGCTACCACCTTGCATAAATCCTAGGACTTTGACAGTAATTTTCATTGACTATGTGACTTTCTCTCATGACATTTCCCTACTAAAACCTCCTAAGAGCAATATTGACTTAATAAAGAAAATGTAATTCAGATATTTTGAAGAACTTAGATGTTTTTCTCAAGGCCATCCGAGAAGGAAGCTTTACATTTTTCATGGGCTTAGAAGATTTTCAGTACCTTTCATAACAGCATGTGAGCAAAGCAAGAGATACTATAGAAGGATGGACTCTAAAGTTGTTTGCTTGCTGGGTTAATAGTCACAAATTCTTTAAAAATTTTATAATGAAGAAATGGAAAATGTACAATCTTAGACCTTTTAGTTATATGACAAATGTTCACTAGACCATTATAACTTTATTCCCTGTGGTATTAACTCCATATTTCTGTGGTATTAACTCTATATTCATACATGTACAATTAATTTAAAGTTTTCAAACTTATGGTATATTTTATAGACATATGATTCAGAAAAAAACAAACATATGTACATATACATATAAACGTATTCATGTATATTCATATAACCAAAAACACATGCATATAGTGGACCTTTATACACTCTGAACAATATTGATAATATACCTGTCCAGGTTTGGCATTTTCACACACAGCTGTTTCATATGGTGCAGCTATTTCTGGTGGAAATTCATTGACATCTAAGACATTAATCAATATGTTGACTTTGCTAGTTAATAATGGGTTATCTGTTGAAAACATAAAAAGATAAATGATGATTAAAAAATTTGGTCCGTTATTACTTTTATTGGAAATATTACAATTTTTGAAAAATCAGCCTTTATATAGAATCTGAAAGACCTTTCTTTTATGGGAAAATCTGAGGTGTTAGGTTTTTCTTCCTGAAGAATGAAAAGGAATGTTGGTTTGAAAAAGTGGTTTTAAAAAGGTTTTAAAAATTTTTATTATAAAATTATAATTTATGAAGTTTTATAGATGGATAAACTACCCCAAATTGTTGGAGGACCTTGCCCAAGGTCACGCATCTAGAGGAATGAGGAGTTAAGATTCAAACCCAGGACTATGAAAATCCAAATGCCATATTCATTTCACCATACCTTCTCTAGTCATTGATTTGTGTCAAATTTCTCATCTGTAGTGCCACTAAAGATTCATTACACCAATATTACTTTAGATCTATCCAGATTCTTTTAAAGAATGCATACAAACTCTCACTATATGATTGATGGTGACAGCCTACAATATCCTGCTGTGCCAAAATTTATTTGAAAAATTAAAAAGCACTGTTAGTATTAGTTTAAGAAATGTTTACATATTCACATATGACACAGTAAAGTTCATTATTATGTACCACTACAAACTCACATAGCATGAAGTAAAAATAAATGGTATATTTCAAACATGAGACACGTATAGAAAGTGTATTGGTAATCTTGGAGAAAGATGCAGCAAATATCTATTATTAAAAAATAATATTTGTTGCAGAGCATTTCTCTTATTTGATAAAAAAAAAGTTTGATTCAGTTTTCACAAGTTATTTAATCTTTATTCAACTCAGTCTTTTTTTCCATATAAAATGCTGCCCCATGATATACATCAACTAACTCAAAGTTCAAAAAGACTGCCTGAGATCTATCCCTGCAGATGGCATCACTTAACTTTGAATGAGACACGCATACTGCAATCAGGCCACGGGCACCCCTGGGAAGCCACTTTATGTTTAAGGACCAAACAGTGCGTTTTCAAAATACAATTTATATAGCAGATACTCAGTAAATACTGACCAAATGATAGAATTTTCCAAGAACCGATGAGAAGTGGAATTGAAAATGTTTTGAAAACCATAAAGTACTAATAAACACAGGTTCCTATTATGTTAAAATACTCTGGAGCTACTAGGTTTCTTTATTTTAGGAAAAATGCCATATTTTTTGTAATAACTATAGAAGTTAGATAAGGGTAAAGGGAGATAAATATATGGTGACAGAAGGAGATTTGACTTTGGGTGATGAAGACACAATGCAATATCTAGATGATGTATTATTGAATTGTGCACTTGAAACCTACATAATTTTATTAACTAATGTTATCCCAAAACATTTAATAATAAAAAAATTCAATTTTGTAACTGTGTAGTAAATTGCAACTAAAATAACTTTAAGAATAGAATCTTAGCTTTTTATGCCAAGAAAACTGAATTAAGTGCAAACTGAGCAAGGTATAGCGATAAATAAAACAGGTTTTCTTTGTCTTTTGTCTGTAAATCAGTTCACTTTAAAATCACAAAATAAACCAAATCTAAAGAGAATTCTGTTCACTTACAGTAGTATTATTTGTACTAGACTGAGCAATCCATAATGAGGATTTTAATTATTCGCATAGAACTATGCTAAAGTCAAATATCATCTTTTCTGCTGTTGATGACAAAAAAACCAAAAAACACAAAACAAAAAAAAAATGATCTCCAAAGAAAAAAATCTTTAAAAATACCACCAATTGACTTTTTTTTCTGATGAAAACACTAGAGGAAACCTATTATTGATTTTAAATATTTGCAATAGCATAAAGCCTTAGTCATTCTGAATTCCTCGAGAGAAAAAACTGCATAATATCCATCTTTAATCTTCCAGAGTTTTACACAGTGCCTAGTACATGCTAGTAAATTGAATAATCAATCAATAAATATACTTTTAAAAACAGTGTGAACTAAGAAACAAAGGTGAGTTAGGCGCAGCTGATATGACAGGAAAACTCCATGAATCATGATCCACTGACACCTTGATAGTCAACACATTTTCCTTTAATTCACCCACAGTCAACAAGACTTACCTTTAGATGCCATTTCACTTTATGTTAAAGTACCTATAATTTAAAAAATCATTCTCAAGTGACTTTCTTTAATATAATCACAGCAAAATCAAATTAGTTATTTGAAGGCATGTAAAGCCCATTATAAAAAAGAGGTGATTGTTTACAGTTAGTTAACAGGTGTCAGTAAACAATGAAATCTCTGAAACACACATTTGCAAGAAGTATAGTAAACTATTAATAGTCTAAGATTATATATTATTTTTCATTCTTTGTCATCAACAAAGTCACAGAAGCAATGAGTATATAATGCACAAAACATAAAGCCGTTTTATCCTCTACCCTCCCCTTTCTCCGATGATCGTCATCAAATTAGCCAAATAAAATGTTGTCTCTATCTCTTAAATATCTCTTTGGTCACTTCTACCCATTAGCATCTTGTTTATTCTATCTTTTTACCTGTCCTTTAAATGGCTTAGGTACACATCACTGGCCTACTTCTCATACTCACATACTCATTATAATCTAAATTTTAATTAATCCCAAATTTATTTACTACTTAAACACTCTCCTGATTTCTTGACCAGTATACACACTGATTATATGACTATTTGGATAAGCACCAGAATATCAAATTAAACCTCACGATTTTTGCCCAATACCTCTACTTTATTTATTTTCTACTTTATGTTATCACTGTTCTCCCTGCTGTTTATCTCAAAATCTGACCACTAACAGTGACTATTCACCTCATTCCCACATCCAAATGATAGCGATTATCATAATTTCGGCTCTTTACTTACTCTCTAATTTCTCAATTTCTTTTTATCCTCTTTGCCATTACTTTATGAATCATCTAAGTTTCTTTTTTAGATTACTACAAAATCTTTCTACCATGTTTTCTACCATTCTCCGATCCTGCCTTCTTCCAATCTTTTTTCCATTCTGCAACCAGCATAAAGTTTCAAAAATACCAGTCAAATCAACTTCTGTCTTTGATTACATCTCTTCGGTGTTTACGTATTTGCTTCAGGTATAAATCCAAACATCACGACATTCTAAGGAAAGAAAATAAAACCTTCATATTTCTTATCTGGATTCTCTTTATTAGTGGGAGAGGATGACTGCGAGGAGATAAGGATGGAGAGAAAACAGACAAATAGAGACAAATAGAGATACAGAAAGACATACAGAGGAATTTTACCTTTTACTCACTCTCATTTTTTCCCCCTACACTAAATTACTTTATATTCCTTTAAGTATCTTATGCTTTCTGATATTTCTATAGTTTGGCATATGCCATTTCTATCGCCTAGTATATCTTTTTACACTCCTTATACTAATTCATCCAAATGTTTTGTTTTCAGTTTAGATGCTGCAGTCTTGTGCAGGATTTCCCTTGTATCTTTCTGTATGAACCCATAATGCCCTGCTTATTTACTTATTTCTCATGTTAACATTATAAAATGGTATTCTTATTGTTACTTTGTTTGATGCCCATTAGACCATAAGCACACCTAAGGAAGATGTTTTTTTCTTTGTAAACATTATGTGCTGAACACAAAGGATGGTGCTTAATATATTCCAAGAAATAAACAAATAAATATGTAGCAATATGTCATAGTTACATTTCTATTTGTGATAAATATAAATTTCTTAAAAAATTAATAAAATTTAACAATATAAATATTGTTTATTTAAGATGAAACATATGTTTCACACAAGTATAAAGTTATCCTCAATTTATTCATTAATTACGTACATATCCATATGTTCCAGAGAGTATGAGAGACTGTGGACATCAAAGATGTGTAATATAAAATTTGTGATGTTAAGAATTTCATACTTGAGAGGCTCACAATACAAACAGATGAAATAAAATATAGTGCATGATGTCGATAAAATAACATTTTTCATGTATACGTGTTGCCAATTTTTGAATTTCATTTTTGGTATGTGATGTTAAATGTATATCTATATATACATTTTCATTCAAATTTCAAACTTTAGGTGAAAAGCTCGTCATGTAGTTATAATTTTCTGAGAAAACTGGATACTAATTAAGAAGAAGAAAAATAAACCTAGCATTATTGTTGTGCATGTGATTTTGATGGAGTAATTATACTGATTTAAAGTACTCCTAAGCAGTTTGATTATGGTAGTATACCCATAAGCAGTTGAAAGTCTAAAATAAAATATAAGCTATTACAACATAAATTTGAATTCATTATATTTCCACAGCATATAATAGTGAGAAAAACTGGTATCATTTCTAAATTAAGTTGATGATTTTGGTGATGTTAATGATTATTATTTCCAAGTAGATAATACATTGCAAGGCTTTGTAAAATGGTATCGATATTTACAATTATATAAATTATATAAATGAAGTGATTTTCTCTTTAAAGTATTACTCTTACAAGTACTACTGAAATGTTGCAACACTAGTATAAACCAAACTTACCTTTCTTGAAAATGCAGAATAATTTTACATAGTTATTTAGGAAAAAGAAAGGAAATTACAGAACAATAGATAAACTACTTAGACTTGTACATTTAAAGTAAGGCATCCATGAAAAGTAAGAAAAGGGCAATTAATTGGACAAGAAGAAAAAAAAAACTCCAGTCTAGAATTGAAACCAATGGTTATATTTAGTCCTCAAAAGTCAGCTACAATCTCTGAGTAAGCATATCTATTCATGTTAAGTGATTCCATTGTTTTGTTCCCCCAAATCCATGCTCATTTTTAGGACACTAGAGAATTTGGCATGTTGGTTTCGAAATTAGTGTCCACTAGAACGACCCAGGGAACCTGTTTAAAATGAAGACCTCTTAGCAGTACTCCCTGAAATTCTCATTCAGTATGCCTTGAATGTGATCTAGTAATATGTCCTTTAAAAACTGTCCCAAGTTATATAAAGTGTATATGAATTTTAATAACTTTTTGAAAAACTGACTGGCCAAATTAGGGAGAAAAATATGCTGCTAAAACACCCAGAGAATCCAGACTCGCCCTTGCTGTTTGATCCTGGTGAGGTTAACCAGAGTCACCCAGCACTGGCTGGCTTATAGAAATGCAGGTCCCAGAGCATAACCACCTTCCAAACCCATCAAATGAGGAATGCTGGAGAAGTGATATGCCTCATTGGACACATGTTAGGCTGGGGACACATAGCAGAAACAATAAGAATAAGGATAGGCTTATAAACCCAGCTGAAAAACTGCACATTCTTCCTGAGGCGTTTAAGTTTCAGTTTAATAAAGCTTCAGATTTCCTCTTTTTTTTTTTCACTTTTTAAGAATGAGATATAATTGACATATAACATTATGATAGTTTCAGGTGTGCAACATAATGATTTGATGTTTGTATATATTGCCAAGTGATTACCGAAGGTGGGGTGTGGGAGAAATGGGTGAAGGTGGTTAAAAGGTACAAACTTCTAGCAATAGAAGTCCTGGGGATGTAATGGACAGCATGGTGAGTACAGTTCATAATATTAAAATGCATTTTAAAAGATGCTAAGGCAGTAGATATGAAAAGTAATTTCAAGGGAAAACCTTTTGTAACTGCATGTCGATGGGTGGTAACTAGACTTATTGTGGTGATTATTTTGCAATACATACAAATATACCTGAAACTAACATAATGCTATATGTAAATTGTACTTCAAAAATAAAATAATAATATAATATTATATATTTGAAACTTGCTAAGAGTGCAGATCTCATGCTTCCTTTCTGAATGTGTTTTCTCTATTTCCCTTTATATGCCCCTGACACCAACTGCACCACTGTATTTGCAATATCTAATCTCAGCATGAACATTGATACCTCCATGCCTTTATTTTAGATGTTTCTTCAACCTAGAATATCCTCCTTTTCTCTCTATTTCATCAGTATATTTTTCATCTTTTAAAGATGTTGTTCAATGACAATTCCTATGATATACTATTTATGCCTCCAAAAAGAATGATTTAAATAATTGTTCTTTCTTACAGAACTTTACATTCTGATACTGTTTTAATGAATTCAGACAGGTTGTTGTCTTTTTCATAGCATTTTCAGTGCCTAGGGCCAGGTAATATGGTTTCTAAACATGCTTCATCTTTCAAGTGACTTGTATAGCTGCAAAGAACCAATACAGTAAGCAACCTTCTAAAACAGCTCCCCATAATCTACACATCTCATATCCACGTGAGTTACCTTCATGTAACTCTGCCTTTCTGTGTGGCAAAAGTGATACCATTGATGTCAGAAATCACATCACTTCTGAGGGGAGCAGGACTCTGATTGAAGTAGCCAAACCCCATGTCGCCAAGGATGCATGCAACTACTTCGTCCAGCCATTCTCCTTTGCTGAAACTGGAGCAGAACCAGCAGCAGTTGCTGCAGGTCCCAGGGCAGCAGAGAAGGCCATAGTCCATCAGTGGGCATGGTGGCCAGCTTGCTGATACCTAGGTAATGAAGTTTTCAATGTTTTTTTTTTTTTCCATTTAGCTTGCTGATAACCTTGTTGAGCAGGTTGTCATCCACCTCTGTCACGTATGTTGCCCAGGATCTTCTTGACATCATTGGCACTGGGAAAGCATTGCCTTTATCTGAGAGTGGCCAGCAGTAGGAGATGGTGTAATGTAGATACACAAACTTTTTCAACATAAAGAGATTATCAAAAATGATCCATTGTAATGAACTCATTATTTACTCTTGTTATAGCTCGAGACTCATCTGGTAATACACACTTGCTGGGCATAGATAGAAACCTACCTAACTACACCACTGTCACACACACAGCACTGCACACTGTTTCCCTATTTTTATAGTTTGTCTTTTATTTTCTATCTAAAATGCAAATTCGCTACAGAATTCTAATAGGTAAAAAGTCTAACAAGCCTAAATATAGATAAGTCAATAGATAGATAGATAGATAGATAGATGATAGATAGATAGATAGGCAGATGGATGCCAAGACTAACAATAATCCCAGTTCAATGATATGTACATTGTAAAATGTATCTATTACCATATTGCACTTTAATTATCTATGCATATGAAAATCACCTCAACTAGTTTTACTACTAACTCATTTAAAGGAAGTGGAATGAAGGATAGCAAGTGCATACCTGTCCCTGTGGAATTATGTTTTTCAGTGAAAACTCCAAATCTTAGCTTGGTCAGCAATCGTTGTGTGACACTAGGCTACAAACGAAATATCTCTGGGTCTCCATTTCCTACAATGAGTCTCCTACTGCAAGCCTCACTCATGCACTGTGTACAATAATACTCATCTTGAGTTCATGTATATAAAGCTATTAGAATAGTTTGGCTTGTAGTTTAAGTTATTATTACTTACTATTATTCTAGAAAACATAGGTACTTCTTATTTATCTAGGAACATATTTTATGGCAAACTATTTGACATATGGGCAAATAAAATCCTTCATAAAATTCTACCACAAAATCTATTTCTTTCTGTTTACATCCTTCATCACTTAATGACCACATTCTGATCAGTCACAAATTTCTGAAACCTCCCTCTGGAGGTTTTAAGAGAGTACACCTAAATCTGAAGTTCCTGGAATTAAGCATAATTTGCATAGTTGTAACTTTCTAAAATTCTCTAGTTTTGTCCATTTCTAACTGCTCTTAAACTTTAATATCCTTAAGGATAGACTTCAGGCTTAGTTTTCTCATAACCCACAACGAATAGTGCTCTGCACTTAAATAGTATTCTACACAAGTTTATAAAAAGAAATGTATAAATTTATGTTCAGTCTGAATTACAAATAGAAATTCCAGATTTTGATTTTCTATACATATAAAGTCACTTGCATTATGCTGAAGTAAAAGGAACTTATAAAAAGTAGCCGTATATACCAAATATCCTTAAAAATCAATTACTCAACAATTTAACTTCAACTCATAATTATATATATAAGTACAAAATTTTCTCTTAATATAGCATTTAGTAAATTAATTCACTGGTTTTTGACCTATCCCAGAATGAATGAAAACAATCCATTGTCATTGGATAACTACATGACCCAGAAAAGAATTGTCTCCAGTATCATAATTTTATTTTATAGTTATATAAGATATGTTCTAGGATTTTAATGTAGTTATTTTTAGTTATTTTTGCCTCGTGATATTTGTTACAGTAACACCAAAAAAGAACAAAAGAATTAGAAATATTTGCATGTTGAAAATTTCTGATAATGTGAATGAAGTGAATTTTTGAGCTTCTGTCTCTTTAAAAAGTCTCAAGATTAGTATCATAAAAACAGCAAAGCAGTAACGCATAAAAGAATTATTAGAAGTCTAATAAAATTATTTGGACCTCCAACTACAGCACCACTGATTAATGACTGCTTTTTAATTAATCGAAAGTTGTTCAATCATTGTACCATTTCATTTCGCCTGAGAGTTTTTATAGAAGAGTCAGGGCCAAACATATGCTAGTTCAATCTGCAATAAGGTATACTTACACAATTTTGTTCTTCTTGGCAGGGCAAGCATGGGCTATTTATTTTTCAGTCATTCACTATGATGATAGTTTTCTGCTCAGCTGGTTAGTTCAATCAATGAAAACAGCCTTATGCATTAGAATATAAATAAAGTTTACTTTCAAACTCTGAATTCAAGAAAAATAAGCTAACAATAATCTATTCTTATTGCTGAATCTTTAATTACCATGTGGTATGTGTTTAGCCTCTTTGTTTTTTACAAAGACATATCGTGTTTACCTCAACAGACTTCCCAAGGGGACCTAAAATCCACACAATGGACTTTAAATAGATACTGGAATAGACCAGGGTAGATATTTTAGAAATATTAGTTTGGCATCAC